>NC_133395.1:90057939-90382835 GCF_047511655.1 Castor canadensis
CAGTCATTAGGTTTAGTATCTAGAAAATATGTCCTATTGCTGCAATTGAGTGTATATTTCACATGTTACTTCCTTTCCTAGCATCATACTTCAATAGAAGTATGACTCATTTGGCCTTAATGCTGAGGTAGGATGAATTTCATAGGAACATGTAACTCTGATACTAGAAACCTCTTGTGTAATATGTTGAATATCTGGCAACAGGTTCAAATCATTGATCTCAACATATGTCACAGGATAACTCCAAATTACTCCTGGTTTTGATTAGGAGAAAATTACATGTTTGTTCCTTCCTTCATCTTAAGCATTAATTTCATACAATCAAATAAGCCCCATTCTATTACCCACATAGTTTGACGGTTGACATAGTTTGATGTCAGTCCAGCCATTCAATTCCTGGAATTCACTGTGCATTTCTCTGCATTTCTCCCCACCAATCTCCATTTTTCATTTGGAGAAACAATGCTTCCACTTCATAATTTCGTGTTGCGGTGAGTTTCATAGAATTCAGTTACTCATGTTTAAAACCAACAGCTTTAGAAGGTTTTGTCTCTGGTGTTCTATCAAGTCTTGGAATAGAGGGTACATTTCACCATTTACTTCCCAGCTAGGACCACTTTTATGTTTGAAAAAATTCACATGAAATTTACCTCATAATGTTGTAGACATTCTATTGTGTTTCATAGATGAAGTAATAGGAAGTTTGAATATCTGCCAATTAGTTCAGCTAATAGGCTTCAGCAAATCTTTTATAGGATCGCTCCACTTCTGTGACTGGTATTTGTAGAGTAGAAATGTGAATGTTCCTGCATGATGCTATCTTTATTATTCACAATTTCCTACAAAAGTACTTCCCATTCTAAAATGAAATTAGTTTGAAGGTTGAATATGTGACACTTCCTTCAACCCCTGGATTTTTCTCTATATTTCCAAGGATTACACCCATCTAGTACCATTTTTAATTAACGAAACAATGCTCATTTTTCCTCCTATTAGATGTATACACCTATATATATATGTGTGTGTGTTGTATATATGTGTATATATATGTATATTAGTCTAAATTTCATAGAAAAACATAAATAGAAATTTAAAACGACCTTAAACAGATATTTATAGGTCTGCTTGCTCTGTATGTCATAGCATTTCTCCCAACTTTCCCGGCTTTCATTTGGAATATACATTTGATTAACTCACAATTCACTATCTCTTGTTGCAACTTTCATAGAAACGTGTAATTCTAAAAGAACAGAAAGTACTGATAAGTATTAATCTCTGGTAACAAGATGAATGCCAGGAACTCAGTAAGTCACAGGATTATTTCATATCGGCTGGATTTCTTTGATAGAAATATTGCCTTATGCCGAAATTCATAGGCATATGAACAGCATGAAACACAGCTTACTCAGGGCAATTTCGTGCAACATTCCTTTCCTTAGTCAATGTCCCCTGATAGCTAAAAAGCAAGTGATGTCAGATCAACAGGTCACTTTGATTCCATGTAAACTTTCTTCCTGCCTTGCGTGTCTGCTATCATCAAACCCTGACATCATGTGTTCAGGGTGAGACCTTGAATTCATGACAGCCAAAGCACCCCAAGGAGATGAAGAGAGGTCTGTTCTGCTTGGTGTATTCCATACCCAAGTTGCACAAATGCCTGTGGACAATTCAAACCATGGGTCATGGTAGCTTGGGCTAGCAGTGTGTTTGGAATTCCACAATCCTGACGAGCTCAGGTCAACCATGTTCTGTTACTGTCCCTGTCTCCGTTTTCCGAAGGCAACACTTAACTGAGAAAGCTTCCACACAAAGCAGGGTCACCTTCTTCCAGCTTCTTCATTGATTGGCTTGGCTGCCATAGTAACAGGCCAGGCAGGAGTTGCCTATGGACGCTCACAGTTCCTGGTGATGTGGGCCCACTGGACATCACAACCAAGTCTTTTCTGATTGGTCAGACTGCATATGCACTCCTGCTAATGCCCTCCCCCTCCACACACCAACCAATTTGGTGCCAGTAACAGGCAGGTCCTTCTGATCTGAAGATGGCTCATCTCCTGCAGTTTCTCTCCTCATCTTTTCAAGGTTCAACTGAGACGACATTCTTCTCCTGCTTCCTACAACTACCAATCTGGAAGCTGCACTTTGGAGGATAGGAAGTGTTTCTACTGGTGAGTACAAAAACACCCCAAGCCCTTTGCAGTGCAATCAGACAGGAAAAGTCCAGTAACATTGGATGAGGAAATTTCTCTCCCAGAGCTACATCTCCCATCATTGGGTGCATATTCCCTTGTGGGAATGCAAAATATAGCACACTGGAAACCAGGGGTTTGTAATTCCATTCTTTTGCTTTCCTAACTACCTCAAAACACACAACTTCTCTCAGGGGCAGGCAAGAGCAACAAAGTGACCAATGTATTCATTTTATGTTGATCAAAAAATAAATTCACTTTGATCTGAGGACTATAGAGGAACACCCAGCATATACTGCAGAATGCGTAGTAGTCCCTACTGAGTGAAATTGTTATCATCTCTGCTGTGCACAGAAGTTTAGGGAACACCAGAAATTCTGGACAACCATGAAGCACTCAGAAAGGACATTCATTTCTGCAAAATTCTCTGGGGAACAAAACAGTACACCATTTCCTCATGGAACTGAACACACAGTCAGTGCAATTCAAGGCTGTAACTCAAAGTGACTTCAAGGCTTAAACATACATTCGGAAAATCAGTGAATTCCAAATTGAACACGAAAAATCACACACACACACACACACACAAACATACACACACGCAAAATGCTGATATATTGTTCGTAATCTATAGAGCAAATTTCTTAATTTCCATCTACTGAATTACAACGTTGAGTAGACCAGAAGTCACAAAAACACAGGACACCCTCGTGCACTCCATCAATTCCCACAATCTGAATTACTGGTTTTTTGTCAAGGATTCTTATGCCTACCTAAACATTGGCTATACTCAATGAGTGTGAAATAGTGGGTACTCAAAGAATTTTCATAAAGAGGAAAGAAATTAGTTCACTATGACACTGTGGGTATTATACACACTCATATGCATACACACACACACACACACACACACACACACACACGCACACCAATGTCCTAGAAGCATGAGGAGAGATAAGCGCAATAGTTGAAATCCCAGGGTTGCATGAATGTGTGGACACTTTCAAGTCTCAAAATAATCATCCAACTTAGAAAAATACATGAAGTGACATCATTTGCAACAATGTCCTTGGAAGGTAGGTATACTACCACTTTTACGCCAATGAAGAAATAAACACTAATTCACCAGAGTCTATGCATGAAGCCATCAATGTAATTGAAATCATTTGAGCAAGCCAATGATGCACATGGATACATGTGTGAAGATCTTCAAACATGCATTAGACATATTCAATGAAAGCTGTACATTTCCACACCTGACAGGTTGTCACAGCTGATCTTTGGAATAGCCATACCACAATTAGAGATGTCTGGGAAGCGTGCTGACTTCCATTCTTTGAAACAGTTCATTTAACAGACAAAGAAAGAGGAAATACTTTGAGACCACACACACACCAATGCACTCACAGTATGACTTAGCAACCACACACACCAATGCACTCCCAGCATGACTTAGTTCCACGAAAATTCAGTGTTCTGGTGTCACCGAATGTTTGGGTTTTCATCTAATAAAGTTCTTTTTAGTGGCTCCAATTTTTAATGATCACCAGGAAACTGGATTTTTTGCCATCTTTCACTGCTTGTGATTGGGAGAATGGTTAATTTTAGCCCATAATAGTACATGTAGGTCTCTGAATTGCATAGTTAAGGTAACTTCTTTTATTAACCCTCTTAGATGGTTGAAGTTCCGCCAGGAAAAATCAACTTCTATTCTAAAAATCAGTGAATTCCAAATTGAACAAGAAAAATCACATAAACACACACACACACGTACAAACACACAAAGTGCTGATATACTGTTTGATAACGAGTGAACAAGTTTTTAACGTCCATCTACTGAATTACAAGGTTGAATAGATGAGAAGTCACTGATCAGCAGGACATCCTTGTGCACTCCATGAATTCCCACAATCCAAATGAGAGGTTTGCTTTCAAGGATTCTTATGCATACCTAAACAGTGGATATACTCAACGAATGTGAAATAGTGGGTGCTCTTAAAAGTTTTACAAATAGAAAAGAAATTAGTTCACTATGACACCATGGGTGTTACATATAGTCGTATGCATATGCAAACACACACACGCACACAACTGTCTGAGGAGCATAAGGAGAGATAAGCGCAATACCTGAAATCCCGGGGTAGCCCGAATGTGTGGACACTTTCATGTCTCAAAAAATCATCCAAATTAGAAAAATCCATGGAGAGACATCAATTCCTACAATGTCCTTGCAAGGTAGGTACACTACCACTTCAGCCAATGAAGAAAGAAGCACTAATTCACTAGGGCCTATGCATGAAGCCATCACTGTATTTGAAATCCTTTGTAGCAAGCCAATGATGCACATGGATACATGTCTCAAGATCGTTGAACATACACTGGACATGTTCAATGAATGCCGTACAGTTCCTCACCTGACAGGGTGGCACACCTCATCTTTGGAATAGCAACGTTGAGCCCTACCGAAATTAGTGACTTCCAGGAAGCATTGCTGACTTGCATTATTAGGAACAGAGCATTTAACAGACACAGAAATGGGAAATATTTGGAAACCACACCAGCGGCCACACACACAAATACACCCACAGTGTGACTTCCTTCCGTGAATAATCAGCATTCTGGTGTCAGTGAAAGTATGGGCTTTCATCTAAGTAAAGTTCTTTTAAGTAGCTGCAATATTTGATGAACACCAGGAACCTGGATTGTTTGCCATCTTTCAATGCTCTTAATTGGGAGAATGGTTAATTTTAGCCCATACATCTACATATGGGAATCTGAATTCCATAGATAAAGTAACTTCTTGTATAAAGCATCTTAGATGCTTGAAGTTCTGCCAGGAAAATTCAACTTATATTCTCCCGTGTATCATGGCTTTCTAGAGAAGAAACAATTATTCAGCTCACAACAGTATATTTAAAATTGGGAAATACTTAAAAATATGTTGTGCCCATTCTAAAACCACCTCAGTCATTAGGTTTAGTATCTAGAAAATATGTCCTATTGCTGCAATTGAGTGTATATTTCACATGTTACTTCCTTTCCTAGCATCATACTTCAATAGAAGTATGACTCATTTGGCCTTAATGCTGAGGTAGGATGAATTTCATAGGAACATGTAACTCTGATACTAGAAACCTCTTGTGTAATATGTTGAATATCTGGCAACAGGTTCAAATCATTGATCTCAACATATGTCACAGGATAACTCCAAATTACTCCTGGTTTTGATTAGGAGAAAATTACATATTTGTTCCTTCCTTCATCTTAAGCATTAATTTCATACAATCAAATAAGCCCCATTCTATTACCCACATAGTTTGACGGTTGACATAGTTTGATGTCAGTCCAGCCATTCAATTCCCGGAATTCACTGTGCATTTCTCTGCATTTCTCCCCACCAATCTCCATTTTTCATTTGGAGAAACAATGCTTCCACTTCATAATTTCGTGTTGCGGTGAGTTTCATAGAATTCAGTTACTCATGTTTAAAACCAACAGCTTTAGAAGGTTTTGTCTCTGGTGTTCTATCAAGTCTTGGAATAGAGGGTACATTTCACCATTTACTTCCCAGCTAGCACCACTTTTATGTTTGAAAAAATTCACATGAAATTTACCTCATAATGTTGTAGATATTCTATTGTGTTTCATAGATGAAGTAATAGGAAGTTTGAATATCTGGCAATTAGTTCAGCTAATAGGCTTCAGCAAATCTTTTATAGGATCGCTCCACTTCTGTGACTGGTATTTTTAGAATAGAAATGTGAATGTTACTGCATGATGCTATCTTTATTATTCACAATTTCCTACAAAAGTACTTCCCATTCTAAAATGAAATTAGTTTGAAGGTTGAATATGTGACAGTTCCTTCAACCCCTGGATTTTTCTCTATATTTCCAAGGATTACACCCATGTAGTACCATATTTAATTAACAAAACAATGCTCATTTTTCCTCCTATTAGATGTATACACCTATATATATATGTGTTGTATATATGTGTATATACATGTATATTAGTCTAAATTTCATAGAAAAACATAAATAGAAATTTAAAACGACCTTAAACAGATATTTATAGGTCTGCTTGCTCTGTATGTCATAGCATTTCTCCCAACTTTCCCGGCTTTCATTTGGAATATACATTTGATTAACTCTCAATTCACTATCTCTTGTTGCAACTTTCATAGAAACGTGTAATTCTAAAAGAACAGAAAGTACTGATAAGTATTAATCTCTGGTAACAAGATGAATGCCAGGAACTCGGTAAGTCACAGGATTATTTCATATCGGCTGGATTTCTTTGATAGAAATATTGCCTTATACCGAAATTCATAGGCATATGAACACCATGAAACACAGCTTACTCAGGGCAATTTCGTGCAACATTCCTTTCCTTAGTCAATGTCCCCTGATAGCTAAAAAGCAAGTGATGTCAGATCAACAGGTCACTTTGATTCCATGTAAACTTTCTTCCTGCCTTGCGTGTCTGCTATAATCAAACCCTGACATCATGTGTTCAGGGTGAGACCTTGAATTCATGACAGCCAATGCACCCCAAGGAGATGAAGAGAGGTCTGTTCTGCTTGGTGTATTCCACACCCAAGTTGCACAAATGCCTGTGGACAATTCAAACCATGGGTCATGGTAGCTTGGGCTAGCAGTGTGTTTGGAATTCCACAATCCTGACGAGCTCAGGTCAACCATGTTCTGTTACTGTCCCTGTCTCCGTTTTCCGAAGGCAACACTTAACTGAGAAAGCTTCCACACAAAGCAGGGTCACCTTCTTCCAGCTTCTTCATTGATTGGCTTGGCTGCCATAGTAACAGGCCAGGCAGGAGTTGCCTATGGACGCTCACAGTTCCTGGTGATGTGGGCCCACTGTGACATCACAACCAAGTCTTTTCTGATTGGTCAGACTGCATATGCACTCCTGCTAATGCCCTCCCCCTCCACACACCAACCAATTTGGTGCCAGTAACAGGCAGGTCCTTCTGATCTGAAGATGGCTCATCTCCTGCAGTTTCTCTCCTCATCTTTTCAAGGTTCAACTGAGACGACATTCTTCTCCTGCTTCCTACAACTACCAATCTGGAAGCTGCACTTTGGAGGATAGAAAGTGTTTCTACTGGTGAGTACAAAAACACCCCAAGCCCTTTGCTGTGCAGTCAGACAGGAAAAGTCCAGTAACATTGGATGAGGAAATTTCTCTCCCAGAGCTACATCTCCCATCATTGGGTGCATATTCCCTTGTGGGAATGCAAAATATAGCACACTGGAAACCAGGGGTTTGTAATTCCATTCTTTTGCTTTCCTAACTACCTCAAAACACACAACTTCTCTCAGGGGCAGGCAAGAGCAACAAAGTGACCAATGTATTCATTTTATGTTGATCAAAAAATAAATTCACTTTGATCTGAGGACTATAGAGGAACACCCAGCATATACTGCAGAATGCTTAGTAGTCCCTACTGAGTGAAATTGTTATCATCTCTCCTGTGCACAGAAGTTTAGGGAACACCAGAAATTCTGGACAACCATGAAGCACTCAGAAAGGACATTCATTTCTGCAAAATTCTCTGGGGAACAAAACAGTACACCATTTCCTCATGGAACTGAACACACAGTCAGTGCAATTCAAGGCTGTAACTCAAAGTGACTTCAAGGCTTAAACATACATTCGGAAAATCAGTGAATTCCAAATTGAACACGAAAAATCACACACACACACACACACACACACGAACATACACACACGCAAAATGCTGATATATTGTTCGTAGTCTATAGAGCAAATTTCTTAATTTCCATCTACTGAATTACAACGTTGAGTAGACCAGAAGTCACAAAAACACAGGACACCCTCGTGCACTCCATCAATTCCCACAATCTGAATTACTGGTTTTTTTTCAAGGATTCTTATGCCTACCTAAACATTGGTTATACTCAATGAGTGTGAAATAGTGGGTACTCAAAGAATTTTCATAAAGAGCAAAGAAATTAGTTCACTATGACACTGTGGGTATTATACACACTCATATGCATACACACACACACACACACACACACACACGCACACCAATGTCCTAGAAGCATGAGGAGAGATAAGCGCAATAGTTGAAATCCCAGGGTTGCATGAATGTGTGGACACTTTCAAGTCTCAAAATAATCATCCAACTTAGAAAAATACATGAAGTGAAATCATTTGCAACAATGTCCTTGGAAGGTAGGCATACTACCACTTTTATGCCCATGAAGAAATGAACACTAATTCTCCAGAGTCTATGTGTGAAGCCATCAATGTAATTGAAATCATTTGAGCAAGCCAATGATGCACGTGGATACATGTGTGAAGATCTTCAAACATGCATTAGACATATTCAATGAAAGCTGTACATTTCCACACCTGACAGGTTGTCACAGCTGATCTTTGGAATAGCCATACCACAATTAGAGATGTCTGGGAAGCGTGCTGACTTCCATTCTTTGAAACAGAGCATTTAACAGACAAAGAAAGAGGAAATACTTTGAGACCACACCAGCAGCCACACACACCAATGCACTCACAGCATGACTTAGTTCCACGAAAATTCAGTGTTCTGGTGTCACCGAATGTATGGGTTTTCATCTAATAAAGTTCTTTTTAGTGGCTCCAATTTTTAATGATCACCAGGAAACTGGATTTTTTGCCATCTTTCACTGCTTGTGATTGGGAGAATGGTTAATTTTAGCCCATAATACTACATGTAGGTCTCTGAATTGCATAGTTAAGGTAACTTCTTTTATTAACCCTCTTAGATGGTTGAAGTTCTGCGAGGAAAAATCAACTTCTATTCTAAAAATCAGTGAATTCCAAATTGAACAAGAAAAATCACACAAACACACACACACACGTACAAACACACAAAGTGCTGATATACTGTTTGATAACGAGTGAACAAGTTTTTAACGTCCATCTACTGAATTACAAGGTTGAATAGATGAGAAGTCACTGATCAGCAGGACATCCTTGTGCACTCCATGAATTCCCACAATCCAAATGAGAGGTTTTCTTTCAAGGATTCTTATGCATACCTAAACAGTGGATATACTCAACGAATGTGAAATAGTGGGTGCTCTTAAAAGTTTTACAAATAGAAAAGAAATTAGTTCACTATGACACTATGGGTGTTACATATAGTCATATGCATATGCAAACACACACACGCACACAACTGTCTGAGGATCATAAGGAGAGATAAGCGCAATACCTGAAATCCCGGGGTAGCCCGAATGTGTGGACACTTTCATGTCTCAAAAAAATCATCCAAATTAGAAAAATCCATAGAGAGACATCATTTCCTACAATGTCCTTGCAAGGTAGGTACACTACCACTTCAGCCAATGAAGAAAGAAGCACTAATTCACTAGGGCCTATGCATGAAGCCATCACTGTATTTGAAATCCTTTGTAGCAAGCCAATGATGCACATGGATACATGTCTCAAGATCGTTGAACATACACTGGACATATTCAATGAATGCCGTACAGTTCCTCACCTGACAGGGTGGCACACCTCATCTTTGGAATAGCAACGTTGAGCCCTACCGAAATTAGTGACTTCCAGGAAGCATTGCTGACTTGCATAATTAGGAACAGAGCATTTAACAGACACAGAAATGGGAAATATTTGGAAACCACACCAGCGGCCACACACACAAATACACCCACAGTGTGACTTCCTTCCGTGAATAATCAGTATTCTGGTGTCAGTGAAAGTATGGGCTTTCATCTAAGTAAAGTTCTTTTAAGTAGCTGCAATATTTGATGAACACCAGGAACCTGGATTGTTTGCCATCTTTCAATGCTCTTAATTGGGAGAATGGTTAATTTTAGCCCATAAATCTACATATGGGAATCTGAATTCCATAGATAAAGTAACTTCTTTTATAAAGCATCTTAGATGCTTGAAGTTCTGCCAGGAAAATTCAACTTATATTCTCCCGTGTATCATGGCTTTCTAGAGAAGAAACAATTATTCAGCTCACAACAGTATATTTAAAATTGGGAAATACTTAAAAATATGTTGTGCCCATTCTAAAACCACCTCAGTCATTAGGCTTAGTGTCTAGAAAATATGTCCTATTGCTTCAATTGAGTGTATATTTCACATGTTACTTCCTTTCCTAGCATCATACTTCAATGGGAGTATGACTCATTTGGCCTTAATGCTGAGGTAGGATGAATTTCATAGGAACATGTAACTGTGGTACTAGAAACCTCTTGTGTAATATATTGAATATCTGGCAACAGGTTCAAATCATTGATCTCAACATATGTCACAGGATAACTCCAAATTACTCCTGGTTTTGATTAGGACAAAATTACATGTTTTTTCCTTACTTCATACAATCCAATAAGACCCCTTCTACTACCCACATAGTTTGATGGTTGACATAGTTTGATGTCAGTCCAGCCATTCAATTCCCGGGTTTCACTGTGCATTTCTCTGCATTTCTCCCCACCAATCTCCATTTTTCATTTGGAGAAACAATGCTCCCACTTCATAATTTCATGTTGCGGTGAGTTTCATAGAATTCAGTTACTCATGTTTAAAACCAACAGCTTTAGAAGGTTTTGTCTCTGGTGTTCTATCAAGTCTTGGAATAGAGGGTACATTTCACCATTTACTTCCCAGCTAGCACCACTTTTATGTTTGAAAAAATTCAGATGAAATTTACCTCATAATGTTGTAGATATTCTTTTGAGTTCCATAGAGGAAATAATAGGAAGTTTGAATATCTGGCAATTAGTTCAGCTAATAGGCTTCAGCAAATCTTTTATAGGATCGCTCCACTTCTGTGACTGGTATTTTTAGAGTAGAAATGTGAATGTTCCTGCATGATGCTATCTTTATTATTCACAATTTCCTACAAAAGTACTTCCCATTCTAAAATGAAATTAGTTTGAAGGTTGAATATGTGACACTTCCTTCAACCCCTGGATTTTTCTCTATATTTCCAAGGATTACATCCATCTCGTACCATTTTTAATTAAAAAAACAATGCTCATTTTTCCTCCTATTAGATGTATACACGTATATATACATATGTTGTTTACATGTGTATATAGATATATGTATATTAGTCTAAATTTCATAGAAAAACATAAATTGAATTTTAAAACGTACTTAAAGAAATACTTACAGGTCTGCTTGCTGTGTATGTCATAGCATTTCTCCCAACTTTCTCGGTTTTCATTTTGAATATACATTCGTTTAATGCCCAATTCACTATCTCTTGTTGCAACTTTCCTAGAAACGTGTAATTCTAAAAGAACAGAAAGTACTGATAAGTATTAATCTCTGGTAACAAGATGAATGCCAGGAACTCAGTAAGTCACAGGATTATTTCATATCGGGTGGATTTCTTTCATAGAAATATTGCCTTATGCTCAAATTCATAGACACATGAACACCATGAAACACAGCTTGCTCAGGGCAATTTCGTGCAACATTCCTTTCCTTAGTCAATGTCCTCTGATAGCTAAAAAGCAAGTGATGTCAGATCAACAGTTCGTTTTGATTCCAAGTAACCTTTATTCCTGCCTTGCATGTCTGCTATCATCAAACCCTGACATCTTTCACAACAATTATTCAGCTCGCAACAATATATTTAAAATTGGTAAATACTTAAAAGTATGTTGTGCCCATTCTAAAACCACCTCAGTCATTAGGTTTAGTATCTAGAAAATATGTCCTACTCAAAAAATTGAGTGCATATATTACAGGATACTTCCTTTCCTAGGATCATACTTCAGTGTGCATATCACTCATTTGTCCTTAAAGCTGAAGTAGGATAAATTTCATAGAAATGTGTAACTCTGATACTAGAAACAACTTGGATAATACATTGAATATCTAGCAACAGGTTCAAATCATTGATCTCAGTACATTTGTCACAAGATAACTTCCCATCTCTCTTTCTTTTGATAAGGAGAAAATTTCATGTTTGTTCATAGCTTTATTTTATGCTTTAAATTCATAAAATCAAGTAAGCCCCATTCTACTACCCACATAGTTTGAAGGTTGATGTCAGTGTAGCTCTTAACTTCAAGGAATTCACCATGGATTTCTCTGGATTTTTCCCCACCTATCTACACTTTTAATTTTGAGAAACATTGCTTTCAGCTCATAATTTCACATTATGGTGAGTTTCATAGAATTCAATTACTCATGTTTACAAACCAACAGCTTCAGAAGGTTTTCTCTCTAATATTCTATCCAGTGTTGGAAGAAAGCCTACATTTCACTTTTCACTTCCCAGCTACTACCACTTTTATCTTGGAAAAATTTCAGATCACATTTACCTCATAATGCTGTAGATATTCTAAGGAGTTTAATAGAAACATGAAATTCCCATTTAAATTCACAGTAATAGGACGGTTGAATATTTGGCAGTTAATTCAGCCAAAAGGCTTCAGCAAGTTTTCACAAGATTGTTCCACTTCTGTGACTGGTATTTATCGAATAGAAATATTAGTGTTACTGCATGATGCTATCTTTATTACTCAGAATTACCTACAGAAGTACTTCCCATTCTAAAACGAAATTTGTTTGAAGGTTGAATGTCTGACATTACCTTGAACTCCTGGATTTTACTCTGCATTTTAAAGGATTACTCCCCATCTAGTACCATTTTAAATTCAAAAAAATCAATGCTCATTTTTGCTTCTACTGAGACATACATACATACATACGTATATATGTTGTATATATGTATATATATATGTATACGTATATTATTCCAAATTTCATAGAAAAACGTTACTCAAAATTTAAAACCAACTTAATGTGCTGATTAAAGGTCTGCTAGGAGTTTTTTGTCTTGCTTTGTATGTCATAGTATTTTCCCATCTTTCCAGGTTTTCATTTGGAATAAACATTCATTTAACTCACAATTCAGTAGATAATGTTGTAATTTTCATAGAAACGTGTAATTCTAAAAGAACAGAAAGTACTTATACGTATTAATCTGTGTTAACTAATGAATGCCTGGAACTCACACAGTAAGTCACAGGATTATTTCATATCTGCTGAATTTCTTTGATAGAAATATTGCCTTATGCCAAAATTCATAGAAATATGAACCCCAAGAAACACAGCTTACTCAGGGCAATTTCATCCAACATTCATTTCCTTGGTCAATATACCTTGATGGCTAGAGAACAACTGATGTCACATCAACAGGTGACTGGGACTCCATGTAACCTCATTCCTGCATTGCGTGTCTGCTATTATCAAACAGTGACATCGTGTGTTCAGGGTGAGATCCTGAATTCATGACAGCCGATGCACCACAGTGAGATGAAGTGAGGCCTGTTCTGCTTGATGAGTCCAGACCCAAGTTCCACAAAAGCCTGTGGACAAATAAAACCATGGGTCATGTTAGCTTGGGTTAGCAGTGTGTTTCGAATTCCCCAGTCAGGATGAGCTCAGGTCAACCATGTTCGTTGCTGTCCCTGTCTCCGTTTTCCACAGGACACAAATAACTGAGAAAGCTGCCACACAAAGCAGGGGTACCTTCCTGCATCTTCTTCCAATGATTGGCTTTGCTGCCATAGCAACAGGCCAGGCAGGAGCTGCCTATGGATACTCCCCATTCCTTGTGATGTGGACCCACTGTGACATTACAACCAAGTCTTTTCTGATTGGTCAGACTGCATAAGCACTCCAGCTAATGCCCTCCCCCTCCACACACCAACCAATTTGGTGCCAGTAACAGGCAAGTCCTTCTGATCTGAAGATGGCTCATCTCCTGCAGTTTCTCTCCTCATCTTTTCAAGGTTCAACTGAGACGACATTCTTCTCCTGCTTCCTACAACTACCAATCTGGAAGCTGCACGTTGGAGGATAGGAAGTGTTTCTACTGGTGAGTACAAAAACACCCCAAGCCCTTTGCGGTGCAATCAGACAGGAAAAGTCCAGTAACATTGGATGAGGAAATTTCTCTCCCAGAGCTACATCTCCCATCAATGGGTGCATACTCCCTTGTGTGGTAGCACAATATAGCACAGTGGAAACCAGGGAGTGTAATTCCAGGCTTTTGTTTTCTGACTTCATCAAAACACACATATTCTATTTGGGGCTTGGTCGGTCATCAAAGTGACCAATGTGTTCATTTTCTATCGACCGAGTAATTAATGCACTTTGATCTGAGGACTATAGAGTAACACACAGGGTATACTCCATGAATGCTTAGTACTCCTTACTCAGTGAAATTGTTATCATCACTGCTTTGAATAGAAGCTTTCGGGAACACCAGAAATTGTGGAAAACCATGAAACACTCAGAAAGGACATTCATTTCCTCAAAGATTCACTGGTGCACAAAAGACTACACATTTTCTCATGGAACTGAACTCACACAGTCAGTGTGAATCAAGACTGTGCCTCAAAGTGACTTCAAGTCTTGAACATACATTCGAAAAATCAGTGAATTCCAAACTGAACAAGGAAAATCACACACACACACACACACACGCACACATACACTCAAAGTGCTGATATACTGTTCAATACCTGGTGAGCAAATTTCTTAACTTCCATCTACTGAATTATAAACTTGAACAGACCAGAAGAAAATGAACCCCAGGACAATCTCGTGGATTCCACTATTTCCCACTATCCGAATGAGAGGTTTTTTTTCAAGGATTCTTATGCATATCTAAACAGTGGATATACTCAATGAGTGTGAAATAGTTGTTACTCTAAGAATTTTCATAAAGAGCAAAGAAATTAGTTCACTGTGACACTATGGGTATTACACACACTCATATGCATACACAAACACACACAGACACAAAGGGCTCATGTATTGCTCGTTATCTAGTGAGCAAATTTCTTAACTTCCATCTACTGAGTTAAACTTTGAACAGACGACAGTCACAGAACCCCAGGACAGCCTGGTTCACTCAATCAATTCATACAATCAAATGAGAGGATTTCTTTCAAGCATTCTTATACCTACCTAAATAGTGGATATATTCAATGAGTGTGAAATAGTGGGTACTTTAAGAATTTTTATAAAGAGCTAAGAAATTAGTTGACTCTGACACTGTGGGTGTTACACACACTAGTATGCATACGCAAACACATACGCACACACAACCCTGTCCAAAGATCATGAGGAGAGATCAGCGCAATAGCTGAAATCCCGCAGTTGCCCAAATATGTGGACACTTTCATGTCTCCAAGTAATCATCCATCTTACAAAAATACATGAAGTGACATCATTTCCAACAATGTCCTTGGAAGGTAGGTATACTACAGCCTTTAGGCCAATGAAGAAATAAGCACTAATTCACCAGAGTCTATGCATGAAGCCATCACTGTAATTGAAATCATTTGTGGAAAACCAATAATGCACATGGATACATGTCAGAAGATCTTCGAACATACACTTTACATTTTCAATAAATGCTGTACATTTCCTCACCTGACAGGGTGTAACTGCTAATCTTTGGAAGAGCAGCGTTGAGTCATACCAAAATTAGTGACTTCCAGGAAGCATTGGTGACTTGCATTATTTGGAACAGAGCATTTAACAGACACAGAAACAGGAAATATTTGGAAACCACATCAGCGGCCACACACACAAATACACCCACAGTGTGACTTAGTTCCATGAGTATTCAGTATTCTGGTGTCAGTGAAAGTATGGGCTTTCAGCTAAGTGAAGTTCTTTTTAGTAGCTCCAGTTTTTAATAATCACCAGGAAACTGGATTGTTTGCCATCTTTCACTGATTGTAATTGGGATAATGGTTAATTTTAGCCCATAATATTACATATAGGACTCTGAATTGCATAGATAAAGTAACTTCTTTTATAAACAATCTTACATGGTTGAAGTTCTGCCAGGAAAAATCAACTTATATTCTCCCCATGTTTCATGGCTTTCTAGAGAAGAAACCATTATTTAGCTCACAACAATGTATTTAAAACTGGGAAATATTTAAAAATATATTGTGCCCATTCTAAGACCACCTCAGTCATTATGTTCAGTATCTAGAAAATATGTCCCACTGC
Organism: Castor canadensis; assembly: GCF_047511655.1. Taxonomy (NCBI): domain Eukaryota; kingdom Metazoa; phylum Chordata; class Mammalia; order Rodentia; family Castoridae; genus Castor; species Castor canadensis. Next base: position 90,074,190 of record NC_133395.1, read on the forward strand.
AGCAATTGAGTATATATTTCAGAGGATACCTCCTTTCCTAGCATCATACTTCAATGTGAGTAACACTCATTTGGCCTTAATGATGAGGTAGGATGAATTTCATAGAAATATGTAACTCTGATACTAGAAACAACTTGGGTAATATGTTGAATATCTGGCAACAGGTTCCAATCATTGATCTCAGTACATATGTCACAAGATAACTCCCCATCACTCCTGGTTTTGATAAGGAGAAAATTTCATGTTTGTTCATAACTTCATTTTATTATTTAATTTCATAGAATCAAGTAAGCCCCATTCTACTACCCACATAGTTTGATGGTTGATGTCAGTCCAGCCCTTCAATTCCTGGCATACACTGTGCATTTCTCTGGATTTTTCCCCACCTATCTGCATTTTTAAATTTGAGAATAATTGCTTTCAGCCCATAATTTCCCATTATGGTGAGTTTCATGGAATTCAGTTACTTATGTTTAAAAACCAACATCTTTAGAAGGTTTGCTCTCTGGTGTTCCATCAAGTCTTGGAATCGAGGGTACATTTCACAAGGTACTTCCCAGCTAGCCTCCCTTTTAAATTTGATAAAATTCAGATCACACTTACCTCATAATGCGTAGGTATTCCATTGAGTTCAATAGAAACATGAAATTCCCGTTTAAATTCATAGTAATAGGAAGGTTGAAAATTTCGCAGTTAGTTCAGCTATTAGGCTTCAGGAAGACGTTCACAGGATTTCTCCACTACTGTGCCTGGTATTTTTCGAGTAGAAATATTACTGTTAGTGCATGATGCTGTCTTTATTAATCAGAATTTCCTACAAAAATACTTACCATTCTAAAATGAAATAAGTTTGAAGACTGAATGTCTGACACTACCTTGAAGTGCTGTATTTTACTGTGCATTGCAAAGGATTACTCCCCATCTTGGACCATTTTGAATTAAAAAAAAACAGTACTCATTTTGCTCCTACTGAGATATATATACGTACATATATATGTTGCACATATGTATATATATACATATATATGTGTGTATATTATTCCAAATTTCATAGAAAAAAGAAACTCGAAATTTACAACCAACTTAATGAGATGATTAAAGGTCTGCTAGGAATTTTTTGTCTTCCTCTTATGTCATAGCATTTCTCCCATCTTTCCCGGTTTTCCTTTGTAATAAACATTCATTTAACTCAAAATTCAGTATCTACTGTTGTAATTTTCATAGAAACGTGTCATTCTAAAAGAACAGAAAGTAATTATAGGTATTATTAGATTGAAGATTGAATGTCCGACACTACCTTGAAGTCCCGGATTTTACTCTGCATTTCAAAGGATTACTCCCCATCTAGTACCATTTTTAATTTTAAAAAAATGCTCATTTTTGCTCCTTGTCAAATATATATATGTACATACATATGTTGTATATATGTATATATATATGTATATAATTCCAAATTTCATAGAAAACCTATCTCAAAATTTAAAATCAACTTAATCAGATTATTAAAGGGCTGCTATGAGTTTTTTGTCTTCCTCTCTATGTCATAGTATTTCTCCCATCTTCCCAGGTTTTCCTTAGGAATAACCATTTATTTCACTCACAATTCAGTATTTAGTGTAGTAATTTTCATTGAAACGTTCAATTCTAAAAGAACAGAAACTGCTTATAAGTATCAATCTCTTGAACAAGATGAAAGCCTGGAACTCACTCAGTAAGTCACAGAATTATTTCATATCTACTGGATTTCTAAGATTGAAATATTGCCTTATGCCAAAATTCATAGAAATTTGAACACCAGGAAACACAGCTTACTCAGGGCAATTTCCTCTAACATTCATTTCCTTGGTCAATGTACCCTGATGGCTCAAGAACAAGTGATGTCAGATCAACAGGTGACTGGAACTCCATGTAATCTCATTCCTGCCTTGCGTGTCTGCTATTATCAAACCGTGACATCATGTGTTCAGGGTGAGACCCTGAAATCATGACAGCCGATGCACCAAAGTGAGATGAGGAGAGGTGTGTTCTGCTTGGTGAGCTCCAGACCCAAGTTGCACAAAGGCCTGTGGACAATTGAAACCATGGGGCAAGTTAGCTTGGGCTAGCAGTGGTTTTGGAATTCCCCAATTTTGATGAGCTCACGTCTACCATGTTCTGTTGCTGTCCCTGTCTCCGTTTTCCTCAGGCCACACTTAACTGAGAAAAGGTCCACATAAAGCAGGGGCACTTTCTTCCAGCTTCTTCCATTGACTGGCTTGGCTGCCATAGCAACAGGCCAGGCAGGAGCTGCCTATGGACATTCCCAGTTCCTGGTGATGTGGGCTCACTGTGACATCACAACCAAGACTTTGCTGATTGATCAGACTGCCTAAGACCTCCCGCTAAGGCCCCTCCCTCTCCACACACAGGCCACTTTGGTGCCAGTAACAGGCAGAATCTTCTTTTGTGACGATGGCTCATCTCCTCCAGTTAACTTCCTCACTTTATCAAGGTTCAACTGAGATGACATTCCTTTCCTGGTCAATACAACTACCCATGTGGAGGCTGCACTTTGGAGGATAAGAAGCATTTCTAATGGTGAGTACAAAATACCCCAAGCCCTTTGCAGTGCAATCAGAATGTCCCATACCATTGGATGAGGAAATTTCTCTCCCAGACCTACATCTCCCATAATTGGGTGCATATTCCCTTGTGGGAATGCAAAATATAGCACACTGGAAACCAGGGGGTTGTAATTCCAGGGTTTTTTTTTCCTAACTTCATCAAAACCCAGAAATTCTTTCAGGGGCTGGCAAGAGCATCAAAGTGACCAATGTACTCATTTTATGTCGACCAAGAAATTAATGTACTTTGATCTGAGGACTATAGAGGAACACACAAGGTATACTCAATGAATACTTCATACTCCCTATTCAGTGTAATTGTTATCATCTCTACTGTGAACAGAATCTTTCAGGAACCCCAGAACTTGTGGAGAACCATGAAGCACTTTGAAAGGACATTCAATTCTGCAAAGAATCTCTGGAGTACTAAAGAGCACACGTTTTCCTCATAGAACTGAACCCACAGAGTCAGTGTGACTCAAGGCTGCACCTCAAAGTGACTTCAAGGCTTGAACATACATTCTGAAAATGGAGAATTCCAATTTGAACTGGAAAAATCACACGCACACACACACACACACACACAAATTGCTGAAGTACTGTTCGTTATCTACTAGCAAATTTCTTAACTTCCATCTACTGAATTACAACCTTGAACACACCAGAAGTCACTGAACCCCAGTACACCTGGTGCACTCCATCAATTCCCACAATCCAAATGAGAGGGTTTCTTTCAAGGATTCTTATACATACCTAAACAATGGATATACTCAATGAGTGTGAAATAGTGGGTACTTTAAGAATTTTTATAAAGAGCTAAGAAATTAGTTGACTCTGACACTGTGGGTGTTACACACACTAGTATGCATACGCAAACACATACGCACACACAACCCTGTCCAAAGATCATGAGGAGAGATCAGCGCAATAGCTGAAATCCCGCAGTTGCCCAAATATGTGGACACTTTCATGTCTCCAAGTAATCATCCATCTTACAAAAATACATGAAGTGACATCATTTCCAACAATGTCCTTGGAAGGTAGGTATACTACAGCCTTTAGGCCAATGAAGAAATAAGCACTAATTCACCAGAGTCTATGCATGAAGCCATCACTGTAATTGAAATCATTTGTGGAAAACCAATAATGCACATGGATACATGTCAGAAGATCTTCGAACATACACTTTACATTTTCAATAAATGCTGTACATTTCCTCACCTGACAGGGTGTAACTGCTTATCTTTGGAAGAGCAGCGTTGAGTCATACCAAAATTAGTGACTTCCAGGAAGCATTGGTGACTTGCATTATTTGGAACAGAGCATTTAACAGACACAGAAACAGGAAATATTTGGAAACCACATCAGCGGCCACACACACAAATACACCCACAGTGTGACTTAGTTCCATGAGTATTCAGTATTCTGGTGTCAGTGAAAGTATGGGCTTTCAGCTAAGTGAAGTTCTTTTTAGTAGCTCCAGTTTTTAATAATCACCAGGAAACTGGATTGTTTGCCATCTTTCACTGATTGTAATTGGGATAATGGTTAATTTTAGCCCATAATATTACATATAGGACTCTGAATTGCATAGATAAAGTAACTTCTTTTATAAACAATCTTACATGGTTGAAGTTCTGCCAGGAAAAATCAACTTATATTCTCCCCATGTTTCATGGCTTTCTAGAGAAGAAACCATTATTTAGCTCACAACAATGTATTTAAAACTGGGAAATATTTAAAAATATATTGTGCCCATTCTAAGACCACCTCAGTCATTATGTTCAGTATCTAGAAAATATGTCCCACTGCAGCAATTGAGTATATATTCCAGAGGATACCTCCTTTCCTAGCATCATACTTCAATGTGAGTAACACTCATTTGGCCTTAATGATGAGGTAGGATGAATTTCATAGAAATATGTAACTCTGATACTAGAAACAACTTGGGTAATATGTTGAATATCTGGCAACAGGTTCCAATCATTGATCTCAGTACATATGTCACAAGATAACTCCCCATCACTCCTGGTTTTGATAAGGAGAAAATTTCATGTTTGTTCATAACTTCATTTTATTATTTAATTTCATAGAATCAAGTAAGCCCCATTCTACTACCCACATAGTTTGATGGTTGATGTCAGTCCAGCCCTTCAATTCCTGGCATACACTGTGCATTTCTCTGGATTTTTCCCCACCTATCTGCAATTTAAATTTGAGAATAATTGCTTTCAGCCCATAATTTCCCATTATGGTGAGTTTCATGGAATTCAGTTACTTATGTTTAAAAACCAACATCTTTAGAAGGTTTGCTCTCTGGTGTTCCATCAAGTCTTGGAATAGAGGGTACATTTCACAAGGTACTTCCCAGCTAGCCTCCCTTTTAAATTTGATAAAATTCAGATCACACTTACCTCATAATGCGTAGGTATTCCATTGAGTTCAATAGAAACATGAAATTCCCGTTTAAATTCATAGTAATAGGAAGGTTGAAAATTTCGCAGTTAGTTCAGCTATTAGGCTTCAGGAAGACGTTCACAGGATTTCTCCACTACTGTGCCTGGTATTTTTCGAGTAGAAATATTACTGTTAGTGCATGATGCTGTCTTTATTAATCAGAATTTCCTACAAAAATACTTACCATTCTAAAATGAAATAAGTTTGAAGACTGAATGTCTGACACTACCTTGAAGTGCTGTATTTTACTGTGCATTGCAAAGGATTACTCCCCATCTTGGACCATTTTGAATTAAAAAAAAACAGTACTCATTTTGCTCCTACTGAGATATATATACGTACATATATATGTTGCACATATGTATATATATACATATATATGTGTGTATATTATTCCAAATTTCATAGAAAAAAGAAACTCGAAATTTACAACCAACTTAATGAGATGATTAAAGGTCTGCTAGGAATTTTTTGTCTTCCTCTTATGTCATAGCATTTCTCCCATCTTTCCCGGTTTTCCTTTGTAATAAACATTCATTTAACTCAAAATTCAGTATCTACTGTTGTAATTTTCATAGAAACGTGTCATTCTAAAAGAACAGAAAGTAATTATAGGTATTATTAGATTGAAGATTGAATGTCCGACACTACCTTGAAGTCCCGGATTTTACTCTGCATTTCAAAGGATTACTCCCCATCTAGTACCATTTTTAATTTTAAAAAAATGCTCATTTTTGCTCCTTGTCAAATATATATATGTACATACATATGTTGTATATATGTATATATATATGTATATAATTCCAAATTTCATAGAAAACCTATCTCAAAATTTAAAATCAACTTAATCAGATTATTAAAGGGCTGCTATGAGTTTTTTGTCTTCCTCTCTATGTCATAGTATTTCTCCCATCTTCCCAGGTTTTCCTTAGGAATAACCATTTATTTCACTCACAATTCAGTATTTAGTGTAGTAATTTTCATTGAAACGTTCAATTCTAAAAGAACAGAAACTGCTTATAAGTATCAATCTCTTGAACAAGATGAAAGCCTGGAACTCACTCAGTAAGTCACAGAATTATTTCATATCTACTGGATTTCTAAGATTGAAATATTGCCTTATGCCAAAATTCATAGAAATTTGAACACCAGGAAACACAGCTTACTCAGGGCAATTTCCTCTAACATTCATTTCCTTGGTCAATGTACCCTGATGGCTCAAGAACAAGTGATGTCAGATCAACAGGTGACTGGAACTCCATGTAATCTCATTCCTGCCTTGCGTGTCTGCTATTATCAAACCGTGACATCATGTGTTCAGGGTGAGACCCTGAAATCATGACAGCCGATGCACCAAAGTGAGATGAGGAGAGGTGTGTTCTGCTTGGTGAGCTCCAGACCCAAGTTGCACAAAGGCCTGTGGACAATTGAAACCATGGGGCAAGTTAGCTTGGGCTAGCAGTGGTTTTGGAATTCCCCAATTTTGATGAGCTCACGTCTACCATGTTCTGTTGCTGTCCCTGTCTCCGTTTTCCTCAGGCCACACTTAACTGAGAAAAGGTCCACATAAAGCAGGGGCACTTTCTTCCAGCTTCTTCCATTGACTGGCTTGGCTGCCATAGCAACAGGCCAGGCAGGAGCTGCCTATGGACATTCCCAGTTCCTGGTGATGTGGGCTCACTGTGACATCACAACCAAGACTTTGCTGATTGATCAGACTGCCTAAGACCTCCCGCTAAGGCCCCTCCCTCTCCACACACAGGCCACTTTGGTGCCAGTAACAGGCAGAATCTTCTTTTGTGACGATGGCTCATCTCCTCCAGTTAACTTCCTCACTTTATCAAGGTTCAACTGAGATGACATTCCTTTCCTGGTCAATACAACTACCCATGTGGAGGCTGCACTTTGGAGGATAAGAAGCATTTCTAATGGTGAGTACAAAATACCCCAAGCCCTTTGCAGTGCAATCAGAATGTCCCATACCATTGGATGAGGAAATTTCTCTCCCAGACCTACATCTCCCATAATTGGGTGCATATTCCCTTGTGGGAATGCAAAATATAGCACACTGGAAACCAGGGGGTTGTAATTCCAGGGGTTTTTTTTCCTAACTTCATCAAAACCCAGAAATTCTTTCAGGGGCTGGCAAGAGCATCAAAGTGACCAATGTACTCATTTTATGTCGACCAAGAAATTAATGTACTTTGATCTGAGGACTATAGAGGAACACACAAGGTATACTCAATGAATACTTCATACTCCCTATTCAGTGTAATTGTTATCATCTCTACTGTGAACAGAATCTTTCAGGAACCCCAGAACTTGTGGAGAACCATGAAGCACTTTGAAAGGACATTCAATTCTGCAAAGAATCTCTGGAGTACTAAAGAGCACACGTTTTCCTCATAGAACTGAACCCACAGAGTCAGTGTGACTCAAGGCTGCACCTCAAAGTGACTTCAAGGCTTGAACATACATTCTGAAAATGGAGAATTCCAATTTGAACTGGAAAAATCACACGCACACACACACACACACACACACACACAAATTGCTGAAGTACTGTTCGTTATCTACTAGCAAATTTCTTAACTTCCATCTAGTGAATTACAACCTTGAACACACCAGAAGTCACTGAACCCCAGTACACCTGGTGCACTCCATCAATTCCCACAATCCAAATGAGAGGGTTTCTTTCAAGGATTCTTATACATACCTAAACAATGGATATACTCAATGAGTGTGAAATAGTGGGTACTTTAAGAATTTTTATAAAGAGCTAAGAAATTAGTTGACTCTGACACTGTGGGTGTTACACACACTAGTATGCATACGCAAACACATACGCACACACAACCCTGTCCAAAGATCATGAGGAGAGATCAGCGCAATAGCTGAAATCCCGCAGTTGCCCAAATATGTGGACACTTTCATGTCTCCAAGTAATCATCCATCTTACAAAAATACATGAAGTGACATCATTTCCAACAATGTCCTTGGAAGGTAGGTATACTACAGCCTTTAGGCCAATGAAGAAATAAGCACTAATTCACCAGAGTCTATGCATGAAGCCATCACTGTAATTGAAATCATTTGTGGAAAACCAATAATGCACATGGATACATGTCAGAAGATCTTCGAACATACACTTTACATTTTCAATAAATGCTGTACATTTCCTCACCTGACAGGGTGTAACTGCTGATCTTTGGAAGAGCAGCGTTGAGTCATACCAAAATTAGTGACTTCCAGGAAGCATTGGTGACTTGCATTATTTGGAACAGAGCATTTAACAGACACAGAAACAGGAAATATTTGGAAACCACATCAGCGGCCACACACACAAATACACCCACAGTGTGACTTAGTTCCATGAGTATTCAGTATTCTGGTGTCAGTGAAAGTATGGGCTTTCAGCTAAGTGAAGTTCTTTTTAGTAGCTCCAGTTTTTAATAATCACCAGGAAACTGGATTGTTTGCCATCTTTCACTGATTGTAATTGGGATAATGGTTAATTTTAGCCCATAATATTACATATAGGACTCTGAATTGCATAGATAAAGTAACTTCTTTTATAAACAATCTTACATGGTTGAAGTTCTGCCAGGAAAAATCAACTTATATTCTCCCCATGTTTCATGGCTTTCTAGAGAAGAAACCATTATTTAGCTCACAACAATGTATTTAAAACTGGGAAATATTTAAAAATATATTGTGCCCATTCTAAGACCACCTCAGTCATTATGTTCAGTATCTAGAAAATATGTCCCACTGCAGCAATTGAGTATATATTCCAGAGGATACCTCCTTTCCTAGCATCATACTTCAATGTGAGTAACACTCATTTGGCCTTAATGATGAGGTAGGATGAATTTCATAGAAATATGTAACTCTGATACTAGAAACAACTTGGGTAATATGTTGAATATCTGGCAACAGGTTCCAATCATTGATCTCAGTACATATGTCACAAGATAACTCCCCATCACTCCTGGTTTTGATAAGGAGAAAATTTCATGTTTGTTCATAACTTCATTTTATTATTTAATTTCATAGAATCAAGTAAGCCCCATTCTACTACCCACATAGTTTGATGGTTGATGTCAGTCCAGCCCTTCAATTCCTGGCATACACTGTGCATTTCTCTGGATTTTTCCCCACCTATCTGCATTTTTAAATTTGAGAATAATTGCTTTCAGCCCATAATTTCCCATTATGGTGAGTTTCATGGAATTCAGTTACTTATGTTTAAAAACCAACATCTTTAGAAGGTTTGCTCTCTGGTGTTCCATCAAGTCTTGGAATCGAGGGTACATTTCACAAGGTACTTCCCAGCTAGCCTCCCTTTTAAATTTGATAAAATTCAGATCACACTTACCTCATAATGCGTAGGTATTCCATTGAGTTCAATAGAAACATGAAATTCCCGTTTAAATTCATAGTAATAGGAAGGTTGAAAATTTCGCAGTTAGTTCAGCTATTAGGCTTCAGGAAGACGTTCACAGGATTTCTCCACTACTGTGCCTGGTATTTTTCGAGTAGAAATATTACTGTTAGTGCATGATGCTGTCTTTATTAATCAGAATTTCCTACAAAAATACTTACCATTCTAAAATGAAATAAGTTTGAAGACTGAATGTCTGACACTACCTTGAAGTGCTGTATTTTACTGTGCATTGCAAAGGATTACTCCCCATCTTGGACCATTTTGAATTAAAAAAAAACAGTACTCATTTTGCTCCTACTGAGATATATATACGTACATATATATGTTGCACATATGTATATATATACATATATATGTGTGTATATTATTCCAAATTTCATAGAAAAAAGAAACTCGAAATTTACAACCAACTTAATGAGATGATTAAAGGTCTGCTAGGAATTTTTTGTCTTCCTCTTATGTCATAGCATTTCTCCCATCTTTCCCGGTTTTCCTTTGTAATAAACATTCATTTAACTCAAAATTCAGTATCTACTGTTGTAATTTTCATAGAAACGTGTCATTCTAAAAGAACAGAAAGTAATTATAGGTATTATTAGATTGAAGATTGAATGTCCGACACTACCTTGAAGTCCCGGATTTTACTCTGCATTTCAAAGGATTACTCCCCATCTAGTACCATTTTTAATTTTAAAAAAATGCTCATTTTTGCTCCTTGTCAAATATATATATGTACATACATATGTTGTATATATGTATATATATATGTATATAATTCCAAATTTCATAGAAAACCTATCTCAAAATTTAAAATCAACTTAATCAGATTATTAAAGGGCTGCTATGAGTTTTTTGTCTTCCTCTCTATGTCATAGTATTTCTCCCATCTTCCCAGGTTTTCCTTAGGAATAACCATTTATTTCACTCACAATTCAGTATTTAGTGTAGTAATTTTCATTGAAACGTTCAATTCTAAAAGAACAGAAACTGCTTATAAGTATCAATCTCTTGAACAAGATGAAAGCCTGGAACTCACTCAGTAAGTCACAGAATTATTTCATATCTACTGGATTTCTAAGATTGAAATATTGCCTTATGCCAAAATTCATAGAAATTTGAACACCAGGAAACACAGCTTACTCAGGGCAATTTCCTCTAACATTCATTTCCTTGGTCAATGTACCCTGATGGCTCAAGAACAAGTGATGTCAGATCAACAGGTGACTGGAACTCCATGTAATCTCATTCCTGCCTTGCGTGTCTGCTATTAACAAACCGTGACATCATGTGTTCAGGGTGAGACCCTGAAATCATGACAGCCGATGCACCAAAGTGCGATGAGGAGAGGTGTGTTCTGCTTGGTGAGCTCCAGACCCAAGTTGCACAAAGGCCTGTGGACAATTGAAACCATGGGGCAAGTTAGCTTGGGCTAGCAGTGGTTTTGGAATTCCCCAATTTTGATGAGCTCACGTCTACCATGTTCTGTTGCTGTCCCTGTCTCCGTTTTCCTCAGGCCACACTTAACTGAGAAAAGGTCCACATAAAGCAGGGGCACTTTCTTCCAGCTTCTTCCATTGACTGGCTTGGCTGCCATAGCAACAGGCCAGGCAGGAGCTGCCTATGGACATTCCCAGTTCCTGGTGATGTGGGCTCACTGTGACATCACAACCAAGACTTTGCTGATTGATCAGACTGCCTAAGACCTCCCGCTAAGGCCCCTCCCTCTCCACACACAGGCCACTTTGGTGCCAGTAACAGGCAGAATCTTCTTTTGTGACGATGGCTCATCTCCTCCAGTTAACTTCCTCACTTTATCAAGGTTCAACTGAGATGACATTCCTTTCCTGGTCAATACAACTACCCATGTGGAGGCTGCACTTTGGAGGATAAGAAGCATTTCTAATGGTGAGTACAAAATACCCCAAGCCCTTTGCAGTGCAATCAGAATGTCCCATACCATTGGATGAGGAAATTTCTCTCCCAGACCTACATCTCCCATAATTGGGTGCATATTCCCTTGTGGGAATGCAAAATATAGCACACTGGAAACCAGGGGGTTGTAATTCCAGGGGTTTTTTTTCCTAACTTCATCAAAACCCAGAAATTCTTTCAGGGGCTGGCAAGAGCATCAAAGTGACCAATGTACTCATTTTATGTCGACCAAGAAATTAATGTACTTTGATCTGAGGACTATAGAGGAACACACAAGGTATACTCAATGAATACTTCATACTCCCTATTCAGTGTAATTGTTATCATCTCTACTGTGAACAGAATCTTTCAGGAACCCCAGAACTTGTGGAGAACCATGAAGCACTTTGAAAGGACATTCAATTCTGCAAAGAATCTCTGGAGTACTAAAGAGCACACGTTTTCCTCATAGAACTGAACCCACAGAGTCAGTGTGACTCAAGGCTGCACCTCAAAGTGACTTCAAGGCTTGAACATACATTCTGAAAATGGAGAATTCCAATTTGAACTGGAAAAATCACACGCACACACACACACACACACACACACACAAATTGCTGAAGTACTGTTCGTTATCTACTAGCAAATTTCTTAACTTCCATCTAGTGAATTACAACCTTGAACACACCAGAAGTCACTGAACCCCAGTACACCTGGTGCACTCCATCAATTCCCACAATCCAAATGAGAGGGTTTCTTTCAAGGATTCTTATACATACCTAAACAATGGATATACTCAATGAGTGTGAAATAGTGGGTACTTTAAGAATTTTTATAAAGAGCTAAGAAATTAGTTGACTCTGACACTGTGGGTGTTACACACACTAGTATGCATACGCAAACACATACGCACACACAACCCTGTCCAAAGATCATGAGGAGAGATCAGCGCAATAGCTGAAATCCCGCAGTTGCCCAAATATGTGGACACTTTCATGTCTCCAAGTAATCATCCATCTTACAAAAATACATGAAGTGACATCATTTCCAACAATGTCCTTGGAAGGTAGGTATACTACAGCCTTTAGGCCAATGAAGAAATAAGCACTAATTCACCAGAGTCTATGCATGAAGCCATCACTGTAATTGAAATCATTTGTGGAAAACCAATAATGCACATGGATACATGTCAGAAGATCTTCGAACATACACTTTACATTTTCAATAAATGCTGTACATTTCCTCACCTGACAGGGTGTAACTGCTGATCTTTGGAAGAGCAGCGTTGAGTCATACCAAAATTAGTGACTTCCAGGAAGCATTGGTGACTTGCATTATTTGGAACAGAGCATTTAACAGACACAGAAACAGGAAATATTTGGAAACCACATCAGCGGCCACACACACAAATACACCCACAGTGTGACTTAGTTCCATGAGTATTCAGTATTCTGGTGTCAGTGAAAGTATGGGCTTTCAGCTAAGTGAAGTTCTTTTTAGTAGCTCCAGTTTTTAATAATCACCAGGAAACTGGATTGTTTGCCATCTTTCACTGATTGTAATTGGGATAATGGTTAATTTTAGCCCATAATATTACATATAGGACTCTGAATTGCATAGATAAAGTAACTTCTTTTATAAACAATCTTACATGGTTGAAGTTCTGCCAGGAAAAATCAACTTATATTCTCCCCATGTTTCATGGCTTTCTAGAGAAGAAACCATTATTTAGCTCACAACAATGTATTTAAAACTGGGAAATATTTAAAAATATATTGTGCCCATTCTAAGACCACCTCAGTCATTATGTTCAGTATCTAGAAAATATGTCCCACTGCAGCAATTGAGTATATATTCCAGAGGATACCTCCTTTCCTAGCATCATACTTCAATGTGAGTAACACTCATTTGGCCTTAATGATGAGGTAGGATGAATTTCATAGAAATATGTAACTCTGATACTAGAAACAACTTGGGTAATATGTTGAATATCTGGCAACAGGTTCCAATCATTGATCTCAGTACATATGTCACAAGATAACTCCCCATCACTCCTGGTTTTGATAAGGAGAAAATTTCATGTTTGTTCATAACTTCATTTTATTATTTAATTTCATAGAATCAAGTAAGCCCCATTCTACTACCCACATAGTTTGATGGTTGATGTCAGTCCAGCCCTTCAATTCCTGGCATACACTGTGCATTTCTCTGGATTTTTCCCCACCTATCTGCATTTTTAAATTTGAGAATAATTGCTTTCAGCCCATAATTTCCCATTATGGTGAGTTTCATGGAATTCAGTTACTTATGTTTAAAAACCAACATCTTTAGAAGGTTTGCTCTCTGGTGTTCCATCAAGTCTTGGAATCGAGGGTACATTTCACAAGGTACTTCCCAGCTAGCCTCCCTTTTAAATTTGATAAAATTCAGATCACACTTACCTCATAATGCGTAGGTATTCCATTGAGTTCAATAGAAACATGAAATTCCCGTTTAAATTCATAGTAATAGGAAGGTTGAAAATTTCGCAGTTAGTTCAGCTATTAGGCTTCAGGAAGACGTTCACAGGATTTCTCCACTACTGTGCCTGGTATTTTTCGAGTAGAAATATTACTGTTAGTGCATGATGCTGTCTTTATTAATCAGAATTTCCTACAAAAATACTTACCATTCTAAAATGAAATAAGTTTGAAGACTGAATGTCTGACACTACCTTGAAGTGCTGTATTTTACTGTGCATTGCAAAGGATTACTCCCCATCTTGGACCATTTTGAATTAAAAAAAAACAGTACTCATTTTGCTCCTACTGAGATATATATACGTACATATATATGTTGCACATATGTATATATATACATATATATGTGTGTATATTATTCCAAATTTCATAGAAAAAAGAAACTCGAAATTTACAACCAACTTAATGAGATGATTAAAGGTCTGCTAGGAATTTTTTGTCTTCCTCTTATGTCATAGCATTTCTCCCATCTTTCCCGGTTTTCCTTTGTAATAAACATTCATTTAACTCAAAATTCAGTATCTACTGTTGTAATTTTCATAGAAACGTGTCATTCTAAAAGAACAGAAAGTAATTATAGGTATTATTAGATTGAAGATTGAATGTCCGACACTACCTTGAAGTCCCGGATTTTACTCTGCATTTCAAAGGATTACTCCCCATCTAGTACCATTTTTAATTTTAAAAAAATGCTCATTTTTGCTCCTTGTCAAATATATATATGTACATACATATGTTGTATATATGTATATATATATGTATATAATTCCAAATTTCATAGAAAACCTATCTCAAAATTTAAAATCAACTTAATCAGATTATTAAAGGGCTGCTATGAGTTTTTTGTCTTCCTCTCTATGTCATAGTATTTCTCCCATCTTCCCAGGTTTTCCTTAGGAATAACCATTTATTTCACTCACAATTCAGTATTTAGTGTAGTAATTTTCATTGAAACGTTCAATTCTAAAAGAACAGAAACTGCTTATAAGTATCAATCTCTTGAACAAGATGAAAGCCTGGAACTCACTCAGTAAGTCACAGAATTATTTCATATCTACTGGATTTCTAAGATTGAAATATTGCCTTATGCCAAAATTCATAGAAATTTGAACACCAGGAAACACAGCTTACTCAGGGCAATTTCCTCTAACATTCATTTCCTTGGTCAATGTACCCTGATGGCTCAAGAACAAGTGATGTCAGATCAACAGGTGACTGGAACTCCATGTAATCTCATTCCTGCCTTGCGTGTCTGCTATTATCAAACCGTGACATCATGTGTTCAGGGTGAGACCCTGAAATCATGACAGCCGATGCACCAAAGTGAGATGAGGAGAGGTGTGTTCTGCTTGGTGAGCTCCAGACCCAAGTTGCACAAAGGCCTGTGGACAATTGAAACCATGGGGCAAGTTAGCTTGGGCTAGCAGTGGTTTTGGAATTCCCCAATTTTGATGAGCTCACGTCTACCATGTTCTGTTGCTGTCCCTGTCTCCGTTTTCCTCAGGCCACACTTAACTGAGAAAAGGTCCACATAAAGCAGGGGCACTTTCTTCCAGCTTCTTCCATTGACTGGCTTGGCTGCCATAGCAACAGGCCAGGCAGGAGCTGCCTATGGACATTCCCAGTTCCTGGTGATGTGGGCTCACTGTGACATCACAACCAAGACTTTGCTGATTGATCAGACTGCCTAAGACCTCCCGCTAAGGCCCCTCCCTCTCCACACACAGGCCACTTTGGTGCCAGTAACAGGCAGAATCTTCTTTTGTGACGATGGCTCATCTCCTCCAGTTAACTTCCTCACTTTATCAAGGTTCAACTGAGATGACATTCCTTTCCTGGTCAATACAACTACCCATGTGGAGGCTGCACTTTGGAGGATAAGAAGCATTTCTAATGGTGAGTACAAAATACCCCAAGCCCTTTGCAGTGCAATCAGAATGTCCCATACCATTGGATGAGGAAATTTCTCTCCCAGACCTACATCTCCCATAATTGGGTGCATATTCCCTTGTGGGAATGCAAAATATAGCACACTGGAAACCAGGGGGTTGTAATTCCAGGGGTTTTTTTTCCTAACTTCATCAAAACCCAGAAATTCTTTCAGGGGCTGGCAAGAGCATCAAAGTGACCAATGTACTCATTTTATGTCGACCAAGAAATTAATGTACTTTGATCTGAGGACTATAGAGGAACACACAAGGTATACTCAATGAATACTTCATACTCCCTATTCAGTGTAATTGTTATCATCTCTACTGTGAACAGAATCTTTCAGGAACCCCAGAACTTGTGGAGAACCATGAAGCACTTTGAAAGGACATTCAATTCTGCAAAGAATCTCTGGAGTACTAAAGAGCACACGTTTTCCTCATAGAACTGAACCCACAGAGTCAGTGTGACTCAAGGCTGCACCTCAAAGTGACTTCAAGGCTTGAACATACATTCTGAAAATGGAGAATTCCAATTTGAACTGGAAAAATCACACGCACACACACACACACACACACACACACACACAAATTGCTGAAGTACTGTTCGTTATCTACTAGCAAATTTCTTAACTTCCATCTAGTGAATTACAACCTTGAACACACCAGAAGTCACTGAACCCCAGTACACCTGGTGCACTCCATCAATTCCCACAATCCAAATGAGAGGGTTTCTTTCAAGGATTCTTATACATACCTAAACAATGGATATACTCAATGAGTGTGAAATAGTGGGTACTTTAAGAATTTTTATAAAGAGCTAAGAAATTAGTTGACTCTGACACTGTGGGTGTTACACACACTAGTATGCATACGCAAACACATACGCACACACAACCCTGTCCAAAGATCATGAGGAGAGATCAGCGCAATAGCTGAAATCCCGCAGTTGCCCAAATATGTGGACACTTTCATGTCTCCAAGTAATCATCCATCTTACAAAAATACATGAAGTGACATCATTTCCAACAATGTCCTTGGAAGGTAGGTATACTACAGCCTTTAGGCCAATGAAGAAATAAGCACTAATTCACCAGAGTCTATGCATGAAGCCATCACTGTAATTGAAATCATTTGTGGAAAACCAATAATGCACATGGATACATGTCAGAAGATCTTCGAACATACACTTTACATTTTCAATAAATGCTGTACATTTCCTCACCTGACAGGGTGTAACTGCTGATCTTTGGAAGAGCAGCGTTGAGTCATACCAAAATTAGTGACTTCCAGGAAGCATTGGTGACTTGCATTATTTGGAACAGAGCATTTAACAGACACAGAAACAGGAAATATTTGGAAACCACATCAGCGGCCACACACACAAATACACCCACAGTGTGACTTAGTTCCATGAGTATTCAGTATTCTGGTGTCAGTGAAAGTATGGGCTTTCAGCTAAGTGAAGTTCTTTTTAGTAGCTCCAGTTTTTAATAATCACCAGGAAACTGGATTGTTTGCCATCTTTCACTGATTGTAATTGGGATAATGGTTAATTTTAGCCCATAATATTACATATAGGACTCTGAATTGCATAGATAAAGTAACTTCTTTTATAAACAATCTTACATGGTTGAAGTTCTGCCAGGAAAAATCAACTTATATTCTCCCCATGTTTCATGGCTTTCTAGAGAAGAAACCATTATTTAGCTCACAACAATGTATTTAAAACTGGGAAATATTTAAAAATATATTGTGCCCATTCTAAGACCACCTCAGTCATTATGTTCAGTATCTAGAAAATATGTCCCACTGCAGCAATTGAGTATATATTCCAGAGGATACCTCCTTTCCTAGCATCATACTTCAATGTGAGTAACACTCATTTGGCCTTAATGATGAGGTAGGATGAATTTCATAGAAATATGTAACTCTGATACTAGAAACAACTTGGGTAATATGTTGAATATCTGGCAACAGGTTCCAATCATTGATCTCAGTACATATGTCACAAGATAACTCCCCATCACTCCTGGTTTTGATAAGGAGAAAATTTCATGTTTGTTCATAACTTCATTTTATTATTTAATTTCATAGAATCAAGTAAGCCCCATTCTACTACCCACATAGTTTGATGGTTGATGTCAGTCCAGCCCTTCAATTCCTGGCATACACTGTGCATTTCTCTGGATTTTTCCCCACCTATCTGCATTTTTAAATTTGAGAATAATTGCTTTCAGCCCATAATTTCCCATTATGGTGAGTTTCATGGAATTCAGTTACTTATGTTTAAAAACCAACATCTTTAGAAGGTTTGCTCTCTGGTGTTCCATCAAGTCTTGGAATCGAGGGTACATTTCACAAGGTACTTCCCAGCTAGCCTCCCTTTTAAATTTGATAAAATTCAGATCACACTTACCTCATAATGCGTAGGTATTCCATTGAGTTCAATAGAAACATGAAATTCCCGTTTAAATTCATAGTAATAGGAAGGTTGAAAATTTCGCAGTTAGTTCAGCTATTAGGCTTCAGGAAGACGTTCACAGGATTTCTCCACTACTGTGCCTGGTATTTTTCGAGTAGAAATATTACTGTTAGTGCATGATGCTGTCTTTATTAATCAGAATTTCCTACAAAAATACTTACCATTCTAAAATGAAATAAGTTTGAAGACTGAATGTCTGACACTACCTTGAAGTGCTGTATTTTACTGTGCATTGCAAAGGATTACTCCCCATCTTGGACCATTTTGAATTAAAAAAAAACAGTACTCATTTTGCTCCTACTGAGATATATATACGTACATATATATGTTGCACATATGTATATATATACATATATATGTGTGTATATTATTCCAAATTTCATAGAAAAAAGAAACTCGAAATTTACAACCAACTTAATGAGATGATTAAAGGTCTGCTAGGAATTTTTTGTCTTCCTCTTATGTCATAGCATTTCTCCCATCTTTCCCGGTTTTCCTTTGTAATAAACATTCATTTAACTCAAAATTCAGTATCTACTGTTGTAATTTTCATAGAAACGTGTCATTCTAAAAGAACAGAAAGTAATTATAGGTATTATTAGATTGAAGATTGAATGTCCGACACTACCTTGAAGTCCCGGATTTTACTCTGCATTTCAAAGGATTACTCCCCATCTAGTACCATTTTTAATTTTAAAAAAATGCTCATTTTTGCTCCTTGTCAAATATATATATGTACATACATATGTTGTATATATGTATATATATATGTATATAATTCCAAATTTCATAGAAAACCTATCTCAAAATTTAAAATCAACTTAATCAGATTATTAAAGGGCTGCTATGAGTTTTTTGTCTTCCTCTCTATGTCATAGTATTTCTCCCATCTTCCCAGGTTTTCCTTAGGAATAACCATTTATTTCACTCACAATTCAGTATTTAGTGTAGTAATTTTCATTGAAACGTTCAATTCTAAAAGAACAGAAACTGCTTATAAGTATCAATCTCTTGAACAAGATGAAAGCCTGGAACTCACTCAGTAAGTCACAGAATTATTTCATATCTACTGGATTTCTAAGATTGAAATATTGCCTTATGCCAAAATTCATAGAAATTTGAACACCAGGAAACACAGCTTACTCAGGGCAATTTCCTCTAACATTCATTTCCTTGGTCAATGTACCCTGATGGCTCAAGAACAAGTGATGTCAGATCAACAGGTGACTGGAACTCCATGTAATCTCATTCCTGCCTTGCGTGTCTGCTATTATCAAACCGTGACATCATGTGTTCAGGGTGAGACCCTGAAATCATGACAGCCGATGCACCAAAGTGAGATGAGGAGAGGTGTGTTCTGCTTGGTGAGCTCCAGACCCAAGTTGCACAAAGGCCTGTGGACAATTGAAACCATGGGGCAAGTTAGCTTGGGCTAGCAGTGGTTTTGGAATTCCCCAATTTTGATGAGCTCACGTCTACCATGTTCTGTTGCTGTCCCTGTCTCCGTTTTCCTCAGGCCACACTTAACTGAGAAAAGGTCCACATAAAGCAGGGGCACTTTCTTCCAGCTTCTTCCATTGACTGGCTTGGCTGCCATAGCAACAGGCCAGGCAGGAGCTGCCTATGGACATTCCCAGTTCCTGGTGATGTGGGCTCACTGTGACATCACAACCAAGACTTTGCTGATTGATCAGACTGCCTAAGACCTCCCGCTAAGGCCCCTCCCTCTCCACACACAGGCCACTTTGGTGCCAGTAACAGGCAGAATCTTCTTTTGTGACGATGGCTCATCTCCTCCAGTTAACTTCCTCACTTTATCAAGGTTCAACTGAGATGACATTCCTTTCCTGGTCAATACAACTACCCATGTGGAGGCTGCACTTTGGAGGATAAGAAGCATTTCTAATGGTGAGTACAAAATACCCCAAGCCCTTTGCAGTGCAATCAGAATGTCCCATACCATTGGATGAGGAAATTTCTCTCCCAGACCTACATCTCCCATAATTGGGTGCATATTCCCTTGTGGGAATGCAAAATATAGCACACTGGAAACCAGGGGGTTGTAATTCCAGGGGTTTTTTTTCCTAACTTCATCAAAACCCAGAAATTCTTTCAGGGGCTGGCAAGAGCATCAAAGTGACCAATGTACTCATTTTATGTCGACCAAGAAATTAATGTACTTTGATCTGAGGACTATAGAGGAACACACAAGGTATACTCAATGAATACTTCATACTCCCTATTCAGTGTAATTGTTATCATCTCTACTGTGAACAGAATCTTTCAGGAACCCCAGAACTTGTGGAGAACCATGAAGCACTTTGAAAGGACATTCAATTCTGCAAAGAATCTCTGGAGTACTAAAGAGCACACGTTTTCCTCATAGAACTGAACCCACAGAGTCAGTGTGACTCAAGGCTGCACCTCAAAGTGACTTCAAGGCTTGAACATACATTCTGAAAATGGAGAATTCCAATTTGAACTGGAAAAATCACACGCACACACACACACACACACACACACACACACAAATTGCTGAAGTACTGTTCGTTATCTACTAGCAAATTTCTTAACTTCCATCTAGTGAATTACAACCTTGAACACACCAGAAGTCACTGAACCCCAGTACACCTGGTGCACTCCATCAATTCCCACAATCCAAATGAGAGGGTTTCTTTCAAGGATTCTTATACATACCTAAACAATGGATATACTCAATGAGTGTGAAATAGTGGGTACTTTAAGAATTTTTATAAAGAGCTAAGAAATTAGTTGACTCTGACACTGTGGGTGTTACACACACTAGTATGCATACGCAAACACATACGCACACACAACCCTGTCCAAAGATCATGAGGAGAGATCAGCGCAATAGCTGAAATCCCGCAGTTGCCCAAATATGTGGACACTTTCATGTCTCCAAGTAATCATCCATCTTACAAAAATACATGAAGTGACATCATTTCCAACAATGTCCTTGGAAGGTAGGTATACTACAGCCTTTAGGCCAATGAAGAAATAAGCACTAATTCACCAGAGTCTATGCATGAAGCCATCACTGTAATTGAAATCATTTGTGGAAAACCAATAATGCACATGGATACATGTCAGAAGATCTTCGAACATACACTTTACATTTTCAATAAATGCTGTACATTTCCTCACCTGACAGGGTGTAACTGCTGATCTTTGGAAGAGCAGCGTTGAGTCATACCAAAATTAGTGACTTCCAGGAAGCATTGGTGACTTGCATTATTTGGAACAGAGCATTTAACAGACACAGAAACAGGAAATATTTGGAAACCACATCAGCGGCCACACACACAAATACACCCACAGTGTGACTTAGTTCCATGAGTATTCAGTATTCTGGTGTCAGTGAAAGTATGGGCTTTCAGCTAAGTGAAGTTCTTTTTAGTAGCTCCAGTTTTTAATAATCACCAGGAAACTGGATTGTTTGCCATCTTTCACTGATTGTAATTGGGATAATGGTTAATTTTAGCCCATAATATTACATATAGGACTCTGAATTGCATAGATAAAGTAACTTCTTTTATAAACAATCTTACATGGTTGAAGTTCTGCCAGGAAAAATCAACTTATATTCTCCCCATGTTTCATGGCTTTCTAGAGAAGAAACCATTATTTAGCTCACAACAATGTATTTAAAACTGGGAAATATTTAAAAATATATTGTGCCCATTCTAAGACCACCTCAGTCATTATGTTCAGTATCTAGAAAATATGTCCCACTGCAGCAATTGAGTATATATTCCAGAGGATACCTCCTTTCCTAGCATCATACTTCAATGTGAGTAACACTCATTTGGCCTTAATGATGAGGTAGGATGAATTTCATAGAAATATGTAACTCTGATACTAGAAACAACTTGGGTAATATGTTGAATATCTGGCAACAGGTTCCAATCATTGATCTCAGTACATATGTCACAAGATAACTCCCCATCACTCCTGGTTTTGATAAGGAGAAAATTTCATGTTTGTTCATAACTTCATTTTATTATTTAATTTCATAGAATCAAGTAAGCCCCATTCTACTACCCACATAGTTTGATGGTTGATGTCAGTCCAGCCCTTCAATTCCTGGCATACACTGTGCATTTCTCTGGATTTTTCCCCACCTATCTGCATTTTTAAATTTGAGAATAATTGCTTTCAGCCCATAATTTCCCATTATGGTGAGTTTCATGGAATTCAGTTACTTATGTTTAAAAACCAACATCTTTAGAAGGTTTGCTCTCTGGTGTTCCATCAAGTCTTGGAATCGAGGGTACATTTCACAAGGTACTTCCCAGCTAGCCTCCCTTTTAAATTTGATAAAATTCAGATCACACTTACCTCATAATGCGTAGGTATTCCATTGAGTTCAATAGAAACATGAAATTCCCGTTTAAATTCATAGTAATAGGAAGGTTGAAAATTTCGCAGTTAGTTCAGCTATTAGGCTTCAGGAAGACGTTCACAGGATTTCTCCACTACTGTGCCTGGTATTTTTCGAGTAGAAATATTACTGTTAGTGCATGATGCTGTCTTTATTAATCAGAATTTCCTACAAAAATACTTACCATTCTAAAATGAAATAAGTTTGAAGACTGAATGTCTGACACTACCTTGAAGTGCTGTATTTTACTGTGCATTGCAAAGGATTACTCCCCATCTTGGACCATTTTGAATTAAAAAAAAACAGTACTCATTTTGCTCCTACTGAGATATATATACGTACATATATATGTTGCACATATGTATATATATACATATATATGTGTGTATATTATTCCAAATTTCATAGAAAAAAGAAACTCGAAATTTACAACCAACTTAATGAGATGATTAAAGGTCTGCTAGGAATTTTTTGTCTTCCTCTTATGTCATAGCATTTCTCCCATCTTTCCCGGTTTTCCTTTGTAATAAACATTCATTTAACTCAAAATTCAGTATCTACTGTTGTAATTTTCATAGAAACGTGTCATTCTAAAAGAACAGAAAGTAATTATAGGTATTATTAGATTGAAGATTGAATGTCCGACACTACCTTGAAGTCCCGGATTTTACTCTGCATTTCAAAGGATTACTCCCCATCTAGTACCATTTTTAATTTTAAAAAAATGCTCATTTTTGCTCCTTGTCAAATATATATATGTACATACATATGTTGTATATATGTATATATATATGTATATAATTCCAAATTTCATAGAAAACCTATCTCAAAATTTAAAATCAACTTAATCAGATTATTAAAGGGCTGCTATGAGTTTTTTGTCTTCCTCTCTATGTCATAGTATTTCTCCCATCTTCCCAGGTTTTCCTTAGGAATAACCATTTATTTCACTCACAATTCAGTATTTAGTGTAGTAATTTTCATTGAAACGTTCAATTCTAAAAGAACAGAAACTGCTTATAAGTATCAATCTCTTGAACAAGATGAAAGCCTGGAACTCACTCAGTAAGTCACAGAATTATTTCATATCTACTGGATTTCTAAGATTGAAATATTGCCTTATGCCAAAATTCATAGAAATTTGAACACCAGGAAACACAGCTTACTCAGGGCAATTTCCTCTAACATTCATTTCCTTGGTCAATGTACCCTGATGGCTCAAGAACAAGTGATGTCAGATCAACAGGTGACTGGAACTCCATGTAATCTCATTCCTGCCTTGCGTGTCTGCTATTATCAAACCGTGACATCATGTGTTCAGGGTGAGACCCTGAAATCATGACAGCCGATGCACCAAAGTGAGATGAGGAGAGGTGTGTTCTGCTTGGTGAGCTCCAGACCCAAGTTGCACAAAGGCCTGTGGACAATTGAAACCATGGGGCAAGTTAGCTTGGGCTAGCAGTGGTTTTGGAATTCCCCAATTTTGATGAGCTCACGTCTACCATGTTCTGTTGCTGTCCCTGTCTCCGTTTTCCTCAGGCCACACTTAACTGAGAAAAGGTCCACATAAAGCAGGGGCACTTTCTTCCAGCTTCTTCCATTGACTGGCTTGGCTGCCATAGCAACAGGCCAGGCAGGAGCTGCCTATGGACATTCCCAGTTCCTGGTGATGTGGGCTCACTGTGACATCACAACCAAGACTTTGCTGATTGATCAGACTGCCTAAGACCTCCCGCTAAGGCCCCTCCCTCTCCACACACAGGCCACTTTGGTGCCAGTAACAGGCAGAATCTTCTTTTGTGACGATGGCTCATCTCCTCCAGTTAACTTCCTCACTTTATCAAGGTTCAACTGAGATGACATTCCTTTCCTGGTCAATACAACTACCCATGTGGAGGCTGCACTTTGGAGGATAAGAAGCATTTCTAATGGTGAGTACAAAATACCCCAAGCCCTTTGCAGTGCAATCAGAATGTCCCATACCATTGGATGAGGAAATTTCTCTCCCAGACCTACATCTCCCATAATTGGGTGCATATTCCCTTGTGGGAATGCAAAATATAGCACACTGGAAACCAGGGGGTTGTAATTCCAGGGGTTTTTTTTCCTAACTTCATCAAAACCCAGAAATTCTTTCAGGGGCTGGCAAGAGCATCAAAGTGACCAATGTACTCATTTTATGTCGACCAAGAAATTAATGTACTTTGATCTGAGGACTATAGAGGAACACACAAGGTATACTCAATGAATACTTCATACTCCCTATTCAGTGTAATTGTTATCATCTCTACTGTGAACAGAATCTTTCAGGAACCCCAGAACTTGTGGAGAACCATGAAGCACTTTGAAAGGACATTCAATTCTGCAAAGAATCTCTGGAGTACTAAAGAGCACACGTTTTCCTCATAGAACTGAACCCACAGAGTCAGTGTGACTCAAGGCTGCACCTCAAAGTGACTTCAAGGCTTGAACATACATTCTGAAAATGGAGAATTCCAATTTGAACTGGAAAAATCACACGCACACACACACACACACACACACACACAAATTGCTGAAGTACTGTTCGTTATCTACTAGCAAATTTCTTAACTTCCATCTACTGAATTACAACCTTGAACACACCAGAAGTCACTGAACCCCAGTACACCTGGTGCACTCCATCAATTCCCACAATCCAAATGAGAGGGTTTCTTTCAAGGATTCTTATACATACCTAAACAATGGATATACTCAATGAGTGTGAAATAGTGGGTACTTTAAGAATTTTTATAAAGAGCTAAGAAATTAGTTGACTCTGACACTGTGGGTGTTACACACACTAGTATGCATACGCAAACACATACGCACACACAACCCTGTCCAAAGATCATGAGGAGAGATCAGCGCAATAGCTGAAATCCCGCAGTTGCCCAAATATGTGGACACTTTCATGTCTCCAAGTAATCATCCATCTTACAAAAATACATGAAGTGACATCATTTCCAACAATGTCCTTGGAAGGTAGGTATACTACAGCCTTTAGGCCAATGAAGAAATAAGCACTAATTCACCAGAGTCTATGCATGAAGCCATCACTGTAATTGAAATCATTTGTGGAAAACCAATAATGCACATGGATACATGTCAGAAGATCTTCGAACATACACTTTACATTTTCAATAAATGCTGTACATTTCCTCACCTGACAGGGTGTAACTGCTGATCTTTGGAAGAGCAGCGTTGAGTCATACCAAAATTAGTGACTTCCAGGAAGCATTGGTGACTTGCATTATTTGGAACAGAGCATTTAACAGACACAGAAACAGGAAATATTTGGAAACCACATCAGCGGCCACACACACAAATACACCCACAGTGTGACTTAGTTCCATGAGTATTCAGTATTCTGGTGTCAGTGAAAGTATGGGCTTTCAGCTAAGTGAAGTTCTTTTTAGTAGCTCCAGTTTTTAATAATCACCAGGAAACTGGATTGTTTGCCATCTTTCACTGATTGTAATTGGGATAATGGTTAATTTTAGCCCATAATATTACATATAGGACTCTGAATTGCATAGATAAAGTAACTTCTTTTATAAACAATCTTACATGGTTGAAGTTCTGCCAGGAAAAATCAACTTATATTCTCCCCATGTTTCATGGCTTTCTAGAGAAGAAACCATTATTTAGCTCACAACAATGTATTTAAAACTGGGAAATATTTAAAAATATATTGTGCCCATTCTAAGACCACCTCAGTCATTATGTTCAGTATCTAGAAAATATGTCCCACTGCAGCAATTGAGTATATATTTCAGAGGATACCTCCTTTCCTAGCATCATACTTCAATGTGAGTAACACTCATTTGGCCTTAATGATGAGGTAGGATGAATTTCATAGAAATATGTAACTCTGATACTAGAAACAACTTGGGTAATATGTTGAATATCTGGCAACAGGTTCCAATCATTGATCTCAGTACATATGTCACAAGATAACTCCCCATCACTCCTGGTTTTGATAAGGAGAAAATTTCATGTTTGTTCATAACTTCATTTTATTATTTAATTTCATAGAATCAAGTAAGCCCCATTCTACTACCCACATAGTTTGATGGTTGATGTCAGTCCAGCCCTTCAATTCCTGGCATACACTGTGCATTTCTCTGGATTTTTCCCCACCTATCTGCATTTTTAAATTTGAGAATAATTGCTTTCAGCCCATAATTTCCCATTATGGTGAGTTTCATGGAATTCAGTTACTTATGTTTAAAAACCAACATCTTTAGAAGGTTTGCTCTCTGGTGTTCCATCAAGTCTTGGAATCGAGGGTACATTTCACAAGGTACTTCCCAGCTAGCCTCCCTTTTAAATTTGATAAAATTCAGATCACACTTACCTCATAATGCGTAGGTATTCCATTGAGTTCAATAGAAACATGAAATTCCCGTTTAAATTCATAGTAATAGGAAGGTTGAAAATTTCGCAGTTAGTTCAGCTATTAGGCTTCAGGAAGACGTTCACAGGATTTCTCCACTACTGTGCCTGGTATTTTTCGAGTAGAAATATTACTGTTAGTGCATGATGCTGTCTTTATTAATCAGAATTTCCTACAAAAATACTTACCATTCTAAAATGAAATAAGTTTGAAGACTGAATGTCTGACACTACCTTGAAGTGCTGTATTTTACTGTGCATTGCAAAGGATTACTCCCCATCTTGGACCATTTTGAATTAAAAAAAAACAGTACTCATTTTGCTCCTACTGAGATATATATACGTACATATATATGTTGCACATATGTATATATATACATATATATGTGTGTATATTATTCCAAATTTCATAGAAAAAAGAAACTCGAAATTTACAACCAACTTAATGAGATGATTAAAGGTCTGCTAGGAATTTTTTGTCTTCCTCTTATGTCATAGCATTTCTCCCATCTTTCCCGGTTTTCCTTTGTAATAAACATTCATTTAACTCAAAATTCAGTATCTACTGTTGTAATTTTCATAGAAACGTGTCATTCTAAAAGAACAGAAAGTAATTATAGGTATTATTAGATTGAAGATTGAATGTCCGACACTACCTTGAAGTCCCGGATTTTACTCTGCATTTCAAAGGATTACTCCCCATCTAGTACCATTTTTAATTTTAAAAAAATGCTCATTTTTGCTCCTTGTCAAATATATATATGTACATACATATGTTGTATATATGTATATATATATGTATATAATTCCAAATTTCATAGAAAACCTATCTCAAAATTTAAAATCAACTTAATCAGATTATTAAAGGGCTGCTATGAGTTTTTTGTCTTCCTCTCTATGTCATAGTATTTCTCCCATCTTCCCAGGTTTTCCTTAGGAATAACCATTTATTTCACTCACAATTCAGTATTTAGTGTAGTAATTTTCATTGAAACGTTCAATTCTAAAAGAACAGAAACTGCTTATAAGTATCAATCTCTTGAACAAGATGAAAGCCTGGAACTCACTCAGTAAGTCACAGAATTATTTCATATCTACTGGATTTCTAAGATTGAAATATTGCCTTATGCCAAAATTCATAGAAATTTGAACACCAGGAAACACAGCTTACTCAGGGCAATTTCCTCTAACATTCATTTCCTTGGTCAATGTACCCTGATGGCTCAAGAACAAGTGATGTCAGATCAACAGGTGACTGGAACTCCATGTAATCTCATTCCTGCCTTGCGTGTCTGCTATTATCAAACCGTGACATCATGTGTTCAGGGTGAGACCCTGAAATCATGACAGCCGATGCACCAAAGTGAGATGAGGAGAGGTGTGTTCTGCTTGGTGAGCTCCAGACCCAAGTTGCACAAAGGCCTGTGGACAATTGAAACCATGGGGCAAGTTAGCTTGGGCTAGCAGTGGTTTTGGAATTCCCCAATTTTGATGAGCTCACGTCTACCATGTTCTGTTGCTGTCCCTGTCTCCGTTTTCCTCAGGCCACACTTAACTGAGAAAAGGTCCACATAAAGCAGGGGCACTTTCTTCCAGCTTCTTCCATTGACTGGCTTGGCTGCCATAGCAACAGGCCAGGCAGGAGCTGCCTATGGACATTCCCAGTTCCTGGTGATGTGGGCTCACTGTGACATCACAACCAAGACTTTGCTGATTGATCAGACTGCCTAAGACCTCCCGCTAAGGCCCCTCCCTCTCCACACACAGGCCACTTTGGTGCCAGTAACAGGCAGAATCTTCTTTTGTGACGATGGCTCATCTCCTCCAGTTAACTTCCTCACTTTATCAAGGTTCAACTGAGATGACATTCCTTTCCTGGTCAATACAACTACCCATGTGTAGGCTGCACTTTGGAGGATAAGAAGCATTTCTAATGGTGAGTACAAAATACCCCAAGCCCTTTGCAGTGCAATCAGAATGTCCCATACCATTGGATGAGGAAATTTCTCTCCCAGACCTACATCTCCCATAATTGGGTGCATATTCCCTTGTGGGAATGCAAAATATAGCACACTGGAAACCAGGGGGTTGTAATTCCAGGGGTTTTTTTTCCTAACTTCATCAAAACCCAGAAATTCTTTCAGGGGCTGGCAAGAGCATCAAAGTGACCAATGTACTCATTTTATGTCGACCAAGAAATTAATGTACTTTGATCTGAGGACTATAGAGGAACACACAAGGTATACTCAATGAATACTTCATACTCCCTATTCAGTGTAATTGTTATCATCTCTACTGTGAACAGAATCTTTCAGGAACCCCAGAACTTGTGGAGAACCATGAAGCACTTTGAAAGGACATTCAATTCTGCAAAGAATCTCTGGAGTACTAAAGAGCACACGTTTTCCTCATAGAACTGAACCCACAGAGTCAGTGTGACTCAAGGCTGCACCTCAAAGTGACTTCAAGGCTTGAACATACATTCTGAAAATGGAGAATTCCAATTTGAACTGGAAAAATCACACGCACACACACACACACACACACACACACAAATTGCTGAAGTACTGTTCGTTATCTACTAGCAAATTTCTTAACTTCCATCTACTGAATTACAACCTTGAACACACCAGAAGTCACTGAACCCCAGTACACCTGGTGCACTCCATCAATTCCCACAATCCAAATGAGAGGGTTTCTTTCAAGGATTCTTATACATACCTAAACAATGGATATACTCAATGAGTGTGAAATAGTGGGTACTTTAAGAATTTTTATAAAGAGCTAAGAAATTAGTTGACTCTGACACTGTGGGTGTTACACACACTAGTATGCATACGCAAACACATACGCACACACAACCCTGTCCAAAGATCATGAGGAGAGATCAGCGCAATAGCTGAAATCCCGCAGTTGCCCAAATATGTGGACACTTTCATGTCTCCAAGTAATCATCCATCTTACAAAAATACATGAAGTGACATCATTTCCAACAATGTCCTTGGAAGGTAGGTATACTACAGCCTTTAGGCCAATGAAGAAATAAGCACTAATTCACCAGAGTCTATGCATGAAGCCATCACTGTAATTGAAATCATTTGTGGAAAACCAATAATGCACATGGATACATGTCAGAAGATCTTCGAACATACACTTTACATTTTCAATAAATGCTGTACATTTCCTCACCTGACAGGGTGTAACTGCTGATCTTTGGAAGAGCAGCGTTGAGTCATACCAAAATTAGTGACTTCCAGGAAGCATTGGTGACTTGCATTATTTGGAACAGAGCATTTAACAGACACAGAAACAGGAAATATTTGGAAACCACATCAGCGGCCACACACACAAATACACCCACAGTGTGACTTAGTTCCATGAGTATTCAGTATTCTGGTGTCAGTGAAAGTATGGGCTTTCAGCTAAGTGAAGTTCTTTTTAGTAGCTCCAGTTTTTAATAATCACCAGGAAACTGGATTGTTTGCCATCTTTCACTGATTGTAATTGGGATAATGGTTAATTTTAGCCCATAATATTACATATAGGACTCTGAATTGCATAGATAAAGTAACTTCTTTTATAAACAATCTTACATGGTTGAAGTTCTGCCAGGAAAAATCAACTTATATTCTCCCCATGTTTCATGGCTTTCTAGAGAAGAAACCATTATTTAGCTCACAACAATGTATTTAAAACTGGGAAATATTTAAAAATATATTGTGCCCATTCTAAGACCACCTCAGTCATTATGTTCAGTATCTAGAAAATATGTCCCACTGCAGCAATTGAGTATATATTTCAGAGGATACCTCCTTTCCTAGCATCATACTTCAATGTGAGTAACACTCATTTGGCCTTAATGATGAGGTAGGATGAATTTCATAGAAATATGTAACTCTGATACTAGAAACAACTTGGGTAATATGTTGAATATCTGGCAACAGGTTCCAATCATTGATCTCAGTACATATGTCACAAGATAACTCCCCATCACTCCTGGTTTTGATAAGGAGAAAATTTCATGTTTGTTCATAACTTCATTTTATTATTTAATTTCATAGAATCAAGTAAGCCCCATTCTACTACCCACATAGTTTGATGGTTGATGTCAGTCCAGCCCTTCAATTCCTGGCATACACTGTGCATTTCTCTGGATTTTTCCCCACCTATCTGCATTTTTAAATTTGAGAATAATTGCTTTCAGCCCATAATTTCCCATTATGGTGAGTTTCATGGAATTCAGTTACTTATGTTTAAAAACCAACATCTTTAGAAGGTTTGCTCTCTGGTGTTCCATCAAGTCTTGGAATAGAGGGTACATTTAACAAGGTACTTCCCAGCTAGCCTCCCTTTTAAATTTGATAAAATTCAGATCACACTTACCTCATAATGCGTAGGTATTCCATTGAGTTCAATAGAAACATGAAATTCCCGTTTAAATTCATAGTAATAGGAAGGTTGAAAATTTCGCAGTTAGTTCAGCTATTAGGCTTCAGGAAGACGTTCACAGGATTTCTCCACTACTGTGGCTGGTATTTTTCGAGTAGAAATATTACTGTTAGTGCATGATGCTGTCTTTATTAATCAGAATTTCCTACAAAAATACTTACCATTCTAAAATGAAATAAGTTTGAAGACTGAATGTCTGACACTACCTTGAAGTGCTGTATTTTACTGTGCATTGCAAAGGATTACTCCCCATCTTGGACCATTTTGAATTAAAAAAAAACAGTACTCATTTTGCTCCTACTGAGATATATATACGTACATATATATGTTGCACATATGTATATATATACATATATATGTGTGTATATTATTCCAAATTTCATAGAAAAAAGAAACTCGAAATTTACAACCAACTTAATGAGATGATTAAAGGTCTGCTAGGAATTTTTTGTCTTCCTCTTATGTCATAGCATTTCTCCCATCTTTCCCGGTTTTCCTTTGTAATAAACATTCATTTAACTCAAAATTCAGTATCTACTGTTGTAATTTTCATAGAAACGTGTCATTCTAAAAGAACAGAAAGTAATTATAGGTATTATTAGATTGAAGATTGAATGTCCGACACTACCTTGAAGTCCCGGATTTTACTCTGCATTTCAAAGGATTACTCCCCATCTAGTACCATTTTTAATTTTAAAAAAATGCTCATTTTTGCTCCTTGTCAAATATATATATGTACATACATATGTTGTATATATGTATATATATATGTATATAATTCCAAATTTCATAGAAAACCTATCTCAAAATTTAAAATCAACTTAATCAGATTATTAAAGGGCTGCTATGAGTTTTTTGTCTTCCTCTCTATGTCATAGTATTTCTCCCATCTTCCCAGGTTTTCCTTAGGAATAACCATTTATTTCACTCACAATTCAGTATTTAATGTAGTAATTTTCATTGAAACGTTCAATTCTAAAAGAACAGAAACTGCTTATAAGTATCAATCTCTTGAACAAGATGAAAGCCTGGAACTCACTCAGTAAGTCACAGAATTATTTCATATCTACTGGATTTCTAAGATTGAAATATTGCCTTATGCCAAAATTCATAGAAATTTGAACACCAGGAAACACAGCTTACTCAGGGCAATTTCCTCTAACATTCATTTCCTTGGTCAATGTACCCTGATGGCTCAAGAACAAGTGATGTCAGATCAACAGGTGACTGGAACTCCATGTAATCTCATTCCTGCCTTGCGTGTCTGCTATTATCAAACCGTGACATCATGTGTTCAGGGTGAGACCCTGAAATCATGACAGCCGATGCACCAAAGTGAGATGAGGAGAGGTGTGTTCTGCTTGGTGAGCTCCAGACCCAAGTTGCACAAAGGCCTGTGGACAATTGAAACCATGGGGCAAGTTAGCTTGGGCTAGCAGTGGTTTTGGAATTCCCCAATTTTGATGAGCTCACGTCTACCATGTTCTGTTGCTGTCCCTGTCTCCGTTTTCCTCAGGCCACACTTAACTGAGAAAAGGTCCACATAAAGCAGGGGCACTTTCTTCCAGCTTCTTCCATTGACTGGCTTGGCTGCCATAGCAACAGGCCAGGCAGGAGCTGCCTATGGACATTCCCAGTTCCTGGTGATGTGGGCTCACTGTGACATCACAACCAAGACTTTGCTGATTGATCAGACTGCCTAAGACCTCCCGCTAAGGCCCCTCCCTCTCCACACACAGGCCACTTTGGTGCCAGTAACAGGCAGAATCTTCTTTTGTGACGATGGCTCATCTCCTCCAGTTAACTTCCTCACTTTATCAAGGTTCAACTGAGATGACATTCCTTTCCTGGTCAATACAACTACCCATGTGGAGGCTGCACTTTGGAGGATAAGAAGCATTTCTAATGGTGAGTACAAAATACCCCAAGCCCTTTGCAGTGCAATCAGAATGTCCCATACCATTGGATGAGGAAATTTCTCTCCCAGACCTACATCTCCCATAATTGGGTGCATATTCCCTTGTGGGAATGCAAAATATAGCACACTGGAAACCAGGGGGTTGTAATTCCAGGGGTTTTTTTTCCTAACTTCATCAAAACCCAGAAATTCTTTCAGGGGCTGGCAAGAGCATCAAAGTGACCAATGTACTCATTTTATGTCGACCAAGAAATTAATGTACTTTGATCTGAGGACTATAGAGGAACACACAAGGTATACTCAATGAATACTTCATACTCCCTATTCAGTGTAATTGTTATCATCTCTACTGTGAACAGAATCTTTCAGGAACCCCAGAACTTGTGGAGAACCATGAAGCACTTTGAAAGGACATTCAATTCTGCAAAGAATCTCTGGAGTACTAAAGAGCACACGTTTTCCTCATAGAACTGAACCCACAGAGTCAGTGTGACTCAAGGCTGCACCTCAAAGTGACTTCAAGGCTTGAACATACATTCTGAAAATGGAGAATTCCAATTTGAACTGGAAAAATCACACGCACACACACACACACACACACACAAATTGCTGAAGTACTGTTCGTTATCTACTAGCAAATTTCTTAACTTCCATCTAGTGAATTACAACCTTGAACACACCAGAAGTCACTGAACCCCAGTACACCTGGTGCACTCCATCAATTCCCACAATCCAAATGAGAGGGTTTCTTTCAAGGATTCTTATACATACCTAAACAATGGATATACTCAATGAGTGTGAAATAGTGGGTACTTTAAGAATTTTTATAAAGAGCTAAGAAATTAGTTGACTCTGACACTGTGGGTGTTACACACACTAGTATGCATACGCAAACACATACGCACACACAACCCTGTCCAAAGATCATGAGGAGAGATCAGCGCAATAGCTGAAATCCCGCAGTTGCCCAAATATGTGGACACTTTCATGTCTCCAAGTAATCATCCATCTTACAAAAATACATGAAGTGACATCATTTCCAACAATGTCCTTGGAAGGTAGGTATACTACAGCCTTTAGGCCAATGAAGAAATAAGCACTAATTCACCAGAGTCTATGCATGAAGCCATCACTGTAATTGAAATCATTTGTGGAAAACCAATAATGCACATGGATACATGTCAGAAGATCTTCGAACATACACTTTACATTTTCAATAAATGCTGTACATTTCCTCACCTGACAGGGTGTAACTGCTGATCTTTGGAAGAGCAGCGTTGAGTCATACCAAAATTAGTGACTTCCAGGAAGCATTGGTGACTTGCATTATTTGGAACAGAGCATTTAACAGACACAGAAACAGGAAATATTTGGAAACCACATCAGCGGCCACACACACAAATACACCCACAGTGTGACTTAGTTCCATGAGTAT
Organism: Castor canadensis; assembly: GCF_047511655.1. NCBI lineage: Eukaryota > Metazoa > Chordata > Mammalia > Rodentia > Castoridae > Castor > Castor canadensis. The sequence continues at coordinate 90,109,160 of NC_133395.1, forward strand.
TCAGTATTCTGGTGTCAGTGAAAGTATGGGCTTTCAGCTAAGTGAAGTTCTTTTTAGTAGCTCCAGTTTTTAATAATCACCAGGAAACTGGATTGTTTGCCATCTTTCACTGATTGTAATTGGGATAATGGTTAATTTTAGCCCATAATATTACATATAGGACTCTGAATTGCATAGATAAAGTAACTTCTTTTATAAACAATCTTACATGGTTGAAGTTCTGCCAGGAAAAATCAACTTATATTCTCCCCATGTTTCATGGCTTTCTAGAGAAGAAACCATTATTTAGCTCACAACAATGTATTTAAAACTGGGAAATATTTAAAAATATATTGTGCCCATTCTAAGACCACCTCAGTCATTATGTTCAGTATCTAGAAAATATGTCCCACTGCAGCAATTGAGTATATATTTCAGAGGATACCTCCTTTCCTAGCATCATACTTCAGTGTGAGTAACACTCATTTGGCCTTAATGATGAGGTAGGATGAATTTCATAGAAATATGTAACTCTGATACTAGAAACAACTTGGGTAATATGTTGAATATCTGGCAACAGGTTCCAATCATTGATCTCAGTACATATGTCACAAGATAACTCCCCATCACTCCTGGTTTTGATAAGGAGAAAATTTCATGTTTGTTCATAACTTCATTTTATTATTTAATTTCATAGAATCAAGTAAGCCCCATTCTACTACCCACATAGTTTGATGGTTGATGTCAGTCCAGCCCTTCAATTCCTGGCATACACTGTGCATTTCTCTGGATTTTTCCCCACCTATCTGCATTTTTAAATTTGAGAATAATTGCTTTCAGCCCATAATTTCCCATTATGGTGAGTTTCATGGAATTCAGTTACTTATGTTTAAAAACCAACATCTTTAGAAGGTTTGCTCTCTGGTGTTCCATCAAGTCTTGGAATCGAGGGTACATTTCACAAGGTACTTCCCAGCTAGCCTCCCTTTTAAATTTGATAAAATTCAGATCACACTTACCTCATAATGCGTAGGTATTCCATTGAGTTCAATAGAAACATGAAATTCCCGTTTAAATTCATAGTAATAGGAAGGTTGAAAATTTCGCAGTTAGTTCAGCTATTAGGCTTCAGGAAGACGTTCACAGGATTTCTCCACTACTGTGGCTGGTATTTTTCGAGTAGAAATATTACTGTTAGTGCATGATGCTGTCTTTATTAATCAGAATTTCCTACAAAAATACTTACCATTCTAAAATGAAATAAGTTTGAAGACTGAATGTCTGACACTACCTTGAAGTGCTGTATTTTACTGTGCATTGCAAAGGATTACTCCCCATCTTGGACCATTTTGAATTAAAAAAAAACAGTACTCATTTTGCTCCTACTGAGATATATATACGTACATATATATGTTGCACATATGTATATATATACATATATATGTGTGTATATTATTCCAAATTTCATAGAAAAAAGAAACTCGAAATTTACAACCAACTTAATGAGATGATTAAAGGTCTGCTAGGAATTTTTTGTCTTCCTCTTATGTCATAGCATTTCTCCCATCTTTCCCGGTTTTCCTTTGTAATAAACATTCATTTAACTCAAAATTCAGTATCTACTGTTGTAATTTTCATAGAAACGTGTCATTCTAAAAGAACAGAAAGTAATTATAGGTATTATTAGATTGAAGATTGAATGTCCGACACTACCTTGAAGTCCCGGATTTTACTCTGCATTTCAAAGGATTACTCCCCATCTAGTACCATTTTTAATTTTAAAAAAATGCTCATTTTTGCTCCTTGTCAAATATATATATGTACATACATATGTTGTATATATGTATATATATATGTATATAATTCCAAATTTCATAGAAAACCTATCTCAAAATTTAAAATCAACTTAATCAGATTATTAAAGGGCTGCTATGAGTTTTTTGTCTTCCTCTCTATGTCATAGTATTTCTCCCATCTTCCCAGGTTTTCCTTAGGAATAACCATTTATTTCACTCACAATTCAGTATTTAGTGTAGTAATTTTCATTGAAACGTTCAATTCTAAAAGAACAGAAACTGCTTATAAGTATCAATCTCTTGAACAAGATGAAAGCCTGGAACTCACTCAGTAAGTCACAGAATTATTTCATATCTACTGGATTTCTAAGATTGAAATATTGCCTTATGCCAAAATTCATAGAAATTTGAACACCAGGAAACACAGCTTACTCAGGGCAATTTCCTCTAACATTCATTTCCTTGGTCAATGTACCCTGATGGCTCAAGAACAAGTGATGTCAGATCAACAGGTGACTGGAACTCCATGTAATCTCATTCCTGCCTTGCGTGTCTGCTATTATCAAACCGTGACATCATGTGTTCAGGGTGAGACCCTGAAATCATGACAGCCGATGCACCAAAGTGAGATGAGGAGAGGTGTGTTCTGCTTGGTGAGCTCCAGACCCAAGTTGCACAAAGGCCTGTGGACAATTGAAACCATGGGGCAAGTTAGCTTGGGCTAGCAGTGGTTTTGGAATTCCCCAATTTTGATGAGCTCACGTCTACCATGTTCTGTTGCTGTCCCTGTCTCCGTTTTCCTCAGGCCACACTTAACTGAGAAAAGGTCCACATAAAGCAGGGGCACTTTCTTCCAGCTTCTTCCATTGACTGGCTTGGCTGCCATAGCAACAGGCCAGGCAGGAGCTGCCTATGGACATTCCCAGTTCCTGGTGATGTGGGCTCACTGTGACATCACAACCAAGACTTTGCTGATTGATCAGACTGCCTAAGACCTCCCGCTAAGGCCCCTCCCTCTCCACACACAGGCCACTTTGGTGCCAGTAACAGGCAGAATCTTCTTTTGTGACGATGGCTCATCTCCTCCAGTTAACTTCCTCACTTTATCAAGGTTCAACTGAGATGACATTCCTTTCCTGGTCAATACAACTACCCATGTGGAGGCTGCACTTTGGAGGATAAGAAGCATTTCTAATGGTGAGTACAAAATACCCCAAGCCCTTTGCAGTGCAATCAGAATGTCCCATACCATTGGATGAGGAAATTTCTCTCCCAGACCTACATCTCCCATAATTGGGTGCATATTCCCTTGTGGGAATGCAAAATATAGCACACTGGAAACCAGGGGGTTGTAATTCCAGGGGTTTTTTTTCCTAACTTCATCAAAACCCAGAAATTCTTTCAGGGGCTGGCAAGAGCATCAAAGTGACCAATGTACTCATTTTATGTCGACCAAGAAATTAATGTACTTTGATCTGAGGACTATAGAGGAACACACAAGGTATACTCAATGAATACTTCATACTCCCTATTCAGTGTAATTGTTATCATCTCTACTGTGAACAGAATCTTTCAGGAACCCCAGAACTTGTGGAGAACCATGAAGCACTTTGAAAGGACATTCAATTCTGCAAAGAATCTCTGGAGTACTAAAGAGCACACGTTTTCCTCATAGAACTGAACCCACAGAGTCAGTGTGACTCAAGGCTGCACCTCAAAGTGACTTCAAGGCTTGAACATACATTCTGAAAATGGAGAATTCCAATTTGAACTGGAAAAATCACACGCACACACACACACACACACACACAAATTGCTGAAGTACTGTTCGTTATCTACTAGCAAATTTCTTAACTTCCATCTAGTGAATTACAACCTTGAACACACCAGAAGTCACTGAACCCCAGTACACCTGGTGCACTCCATCAATTCCCACAATCCAAATGAGAGGGTTTCTTTCAAGGATTCTTATACATACCTAAACAATGGATATACTCAATGAGTGTGAAATAGTGGGTACTTTAAGAATTTTTATAAAGAGCTAAGAAATTAGTTGACTCTGACACTGTGGGTGTTACACACACTAGTATGCATACGCAAACACATACGCACACACAACCCTGTCCAAAGATCATGAGGAGAGATCAGCGCAATAGCTGAAATCCCGCAGTTGCCCAAATATGTGGACACTTTCATGTCTCCAAGTAATCATCCATCTTACAAAAATACATGAAGTGACATCATTTCCAACAATGTCCTTGGAAGGTAGGTATACTACAGCCTTTAGGCCAATGAAGAAATAAGCACTAATTCACCAGAGTCTATGCATGAAGCCATCACTGTAATTGAAATCATTTGTGGAAAACCAATAATGCACATGGATACATGTCAGAAGATCTTCGAACATACACTTTACATTTTCAATAAATGCTGTACATTTCCTCACCTGACAGGGTGTAACTGCTGATCTTTGGAAGAGCAGCGTTGAGTCATACCAAAATTAGTGACTTCCAGGAAGCATTGGTGACTTGCATTATTTGGAACAGAGCATTTAACAGACACAGAAACAGGAAATATTTGGAAACCACATCAGCGGCCACACACACAAATACACCCACAGTGTGACTTAGTTCCATGAGTATTCAGTATTCTGGTGTCAGTGAAAGTATGGGCTTTCAGCTAAGTGAAGTTCTTTTTAGTAGCTCCAGTTTTTAATAATCACCAGGAAACTGGATTGTTTGCCATCTTTCACTGATTGTAATTGGGATAATGGTTAATTTTAGCCCATAATATTACATATAGGACTCTGAATTGCATAGATAAAGTAACTTCTTTTATAAACAATCTTACATGGTTGAAGTTCTGCCAGGAAAAATCAACTTATATTCTCCCCATGTTTCATGGCTTTCTAGAGAAGAAACCATTATTTAGCTCACAACAATGTATTTAAAACTGGGAAATATTTAAAAATATATTGTGCCCATTCTAAGACCACCTCAGTCATTATGTTCAGTATCTAGAAAATATGTCCCACTGCAGCAATTGAGTATATATTTCAGAGGATACCTCCTTTCCTAGCATCATACTTCAATGTGAGTAACACTCATTTGGCCTTAATGATGAGGTAGGATGAATTTCATAGAAATATGTAACTCTGATACTAGAAACAACTTGGGTAATATGTTGAATATCTGGCAACAGGTTCCAATCATTGATCTCAGTACATATGTCACAAGATAACTCCCCATCACTCCTGGTTTTGATAAGGAGAAAATTTCATGTTTGTTCATAACTTCATTTTATTATTTAATTTCATAGAATCAAGTAAGCCCCATTCTACTACCCACATAGTTTGATGGTTGATGTCAGTCCAGCCCTTCAATTCCTGGCATACACTGTGCATTTCTCTGGATTTTTCCCCACCTATCTGCATTTTTAAATTTGAGAATAATTGCTTTCAGCCCATAATTTCCCATTATGGTGAGTTTCATGGAATTCAGTTACTTATGTTTAAAAACCAACATCTTTAGAAGGTTTGCTCTCTGGTGTTCCATCAAGTCTTGGAATAGAGGGTACATTTCACAAGGTACTTCCCAGCTAGCCTCCCTTTTAAATTTGATAAAATTCAGATCACACTTACCTCATAATGCGTAGGTATTCCATTGAGTTCAATAGAAACATGAAATTCCCGTTTAAATTCATAGTAATAGGAAGGTTGAAAATTTCGCAGTTAGTTCAGCTATTAGGCTTCAGGAAGACGTTCACAGGATTTCTCCACTACTGTGGCTGGTATTTTTCGAGTAGAAATATTACTGTTAGTGCATGATGCTGTCTTTATTAATCAGAATTTCCTACAAAAATACTTACCATTCTAAAATGAAATAAGTTTGAAGACTGAATGTCTGACACTACCTTGAAGTGCTGTATTTTACTGTGCATTGCAAAGGATTACTCCCCATCTTGGACCATTTTGAATTAAAAAAAAACAGTACTCATTTTGCTCCTACTGAGATATATATACGTACATATATATGTTGCACATATGTATATATATACATATATATGTGTGTATATTATTCCAAATTTCATAGAAAAAAGAAACTCGAAATTTACAACCAACTTAATGAGATGATTAAAGGTCTGCTAGGAATTTTTTGTCTTCCTCTTATGTCATAGCATTTCTCCCATCTTTCCCGGTTTTCCTTTGTAATAAACATTCATTTAACTCAAAATTCAGTATCTACTGTTGTAATTTTCATAGAAACGTGTCATTCTAAAAGAACAGAAAGTAATTATAGGTATTATTAGATTGAAGATTGAATGTCCGACACTACCTTGAAGTCCCGGATTTTACTCTGCATTTCAAAGGATTACTCCCCATCTAGTACCATTTTTAATTTTAAAAAAATGCTCATTTTTGCTCCTTGTCAAATATATATATGTACATACATATGTTGTATATATGTATATATATATGTATATAATTCCAAATTTCATAGAAAACCTATCTCAAAATTTAAAATCAACTTAATCAGATTATTAAAGGGCTGCTATGAGTTTTTTGTCTTCCTCTCTATGTCATAGTATTTCTCCCATCTTCCCAGGTTTTCCTTAGGAATAACCATTTATTTCACTCACAATTCAGTATTTAGTGTAGTAATTTTCATTGAAACGTTCAATTCTAAAAGAACAGAAACTGCTTATAAGTATCAATCTCTTGAACAAGATGAAAGCCTGGAACTCACTCAGTAAGTCACAGAATTATTTCATATCTACTGGATTTCTAAGATTGAAATATTGCCTTATGCCAAAATTCATAGAAATTTGAACACCAGGAAACACAGCTTACTCAGGGCAATTTCCTCTAACATTCATTTCCTTGGTCAATGTACCCTGATGGCTCAAGAACAAGTGATGTCAGATCAACAGGTGACTGGAACTCCATGTAATCTCATTCCTGCCTTGCGTGTCTGCTATTAACAAACCGTGACATCATGTGTTCAGGGTGAGACCCTGAAATCATGACAGCCGATGCACCAAAGTGAGATGAGGAGAGGTGTGTTCTGCTTGGTGAGCTCCAGACCCAAGTTGCACAAAGGCCTGTGGACAATTGAAACCATGGGGCAAGTTAGCTTGGGCTAGCAGTGGTTTTGGAATTCCCCAATTTTGATGAGCTCACGTCTACCATGTTCTGTTGCTGTCCCTGTCTCCGTTTTCCTCAGGCCACACTTAACTGAGAAAAGGTCCACATAAAGCAGGGGCACTTTCTTCCAGCTTCTTCCATTGACTGGCTTGGCTGCCATAGCAACAGGCCAGGCAGGAGCTGCCTATGGACATTCCCAGTTCCTGGTGATGTGGGCTCACTGTGACATCACAACCAAGACTTTGCTGATTGATCAGACTGCCTAAGACCTCCCGCTAAGGCCCCTCCCTCTCCACACACAGGCCACTTTGGTGCCAGTAACAGGCAGAATCTTCTTTTGTGACGATGGCTCATCTCCTCCAGTTAACTTCCTCACTTTATCAAGGTTCAACTGAGATGACATTCCTTTCCTGGTCAATACAACTACCCATGTGGAGGCTGCACTTTGGAGGATAAGAAGCATTTCTAATGGTGAGTACAAAATACCCCAAGCCCTTTGCAGTGCAATCAGAATGTCCCATACCATTGGATGAGGAAATTTCTCTCCCAGACCTACATCTCCCATAATTGGGTGCATATTCCCTTGTGGGAATGCAAAATATAGCACACTGGAAACCAGGGGGTTGTAATTCCAGGGGTTTTTTTTCCTAACTTCATGAAAACCCAGAAATTCTTTCAGGGGCTGGCAAGAGCATCAAAGTGACCAATGTACTCATTTTATGTCGACCAAGAAATTAATGTACTTTGATCTGAGGACTATAGAGGAACACACAAGGTATACTCAATGAATACTTCATACTCCCTATTCAGTGTAATTGTTATCATCTCTACTGTGAACAGAATCTTTCAGGAACCCCAGAACTTGTGGAGAACCATGAAGCACTTTGAAAGGACATTCAATTCTGCAAAGAATCTCTGGAGTACTAAAGAGCACACGTTTTCCTCATAGAACTGAACCCACAGAGTCAGTGTGACTCAAGGCTGCACCTCAAAGTGACTTCAAGGCTTGAACATACATTCTGAAAATGGAGAATTCCAATTTGAACTGGAAAAATCACACGCACACACACACACACACACACACAAATTGCTGAAGTACTGTTCGTTATCTACTAGCAAATTTCTTAACTTCCATCTAGTGAATTACAACCTTGAACACACCAGAAGTCACTGAACCCCAGTACACCTGGTGCACTCCATCAATTCCCACAATCCAAATGAGAGGGTTTCTTTCAAGGATTCTTATACATACCTAAACAATGGATATACTCAATGAGTGTGAAATAGTGGGTACTTTAAGAATTTTTATAAAGAGCTAAGAAATTAGTTGACTCTGACACTGTGGGTGTTACACACACTAGTATGCATACGCAAACACATACGCACACACAACCCTGTCCAAAGATCATGAGGAGAGATCAGCGCAATAGCTGAAATCCCGCAGTTGCCCAAATATGTGGACACTTTCATGTCTCCAAGTAATCATCCATCTTACAAAAATACATGAAGTGACATCATTTCCAACAATGTCCTTGGAAGGTAGGTATACTACAGCCTTTAGGCCAATGAAGAAATAAGCACTAATTCACCAGAGTCTATGCATGAAGCCATCACTGTAATTGAAATCATTTGTGGAAAACCAATAATGCACATGGATACATGTCAGAAGATCTTCGAACATACACTTTACATTTTCAATAAATGCTGTACATTTCCTCACCTGACAGGGTGTAACTGCTGATCTTTGGAAGAGCAGCGTTGAGTCATACCAAAATTAGTGACTTCCAGGAAGCATTGGTGACTTGCATTATTTGGAACAGAGCATTTAACAGACACAGAAACAGGAAATATTTGGAAACCACATCAGCGGCCACACACACAAATACACCCACAGTGTGACTTAGTTCCATGAGTATTCAGTATTCTGGTGTCAGTGAAAGTATGGGCTTTCAGCTAAGTGAAGTTCTTTTTAGTAGCTCCAGTTTTTAATAATCACCAGGAAACTGGATTGTTTGCCATCTTTCACTGATTGTAATTGGGATAATGGTTAATTTTAGCCCATAATATTACATATAGGACTCTGAATTGCATAGATAAAGTAACTTCTTTTATAAACAATCTTACATGGTTGAAGTTCTGCCAGGAAAAATCAACTTATATTCTCCCCATGTTTCATGGCTTTCTAGAGAAGAAACCATTATTTAGCTCACAACAATGTATTTAAAACTGGGAAATATTTAAAAATATATTGTGCCCATTCTAAGACCACCTCAGTCATTATGTTCAGTATCTAGAAAATATGTCCCACTGCAGCAATTGAGTATATATTTCAGAGGATACCTCCTTTCCTAGCATCATACTTCAATGTGAGTAACACTCATTTGGCCTTAATGATGAGGTAGGATGAATTTCATAGAAATATGTAACTCTGATACTAGAAACAACTTGGGTAATATGTTGAATATCTGGCAACAGGTTCCAATCATTGATCTCAGTACATATGTCACAAGATAACTCCCCATCACTCCTGGTTTTGATAAGGAGAAAATTTCATGTTTGTTCATAACTTCATTTTATTATTTAATTTCATAGAATCAAGTAAGCCCCATTCTACTACCCACATAGTTTGATGGTTGATGTCAGTCCAGCCCTTCAATTCCTGGCATACACTGTGCATTTCTCTGGATTTTTCCCCACCTATCTGCATTTTTAAATTTGAGAATAATTGCTTTCAGCCCATAATTTCCCATTATGGTGAGTTTCATGGAATTCAGTTACTTATGTTTAAAAACCAACATCTTTAGAAGGTTTGCTCTCTGGTGTTCCATCAAGTCTTGGAATAGAGGGTACATTTCACAAGGTACTTCCCAGCTAGCCTCCCTTTTAAATTTGATAAAATTCAGATCACACTTACCTCATAATGCGTAGGTATTCCATTGAGTTCAATAGAAACATGAAATTCCCGTTTAAATTCATAGTAATAGGAAGGTTGAAAATTTCGCAGTTAGTTCAGCTATTAGGCTTCAGGAAGACGTTCACAGGATTTCTCCACTACTGTGGCTGGTATTTTTCGAGTAGAAATATTACTGTTAGTGCATGATGCTGTCTTTATTAATCAGAATTTCCTACAAAAATACTTACCATTCTAAAATGAAATAAGTTTGAAGACTGAATGTCTGACACTACCTTGAAGTGCTGTATTTTACTGTGCATTGCAAAGGATTACTCCCCATCTTGGACCATTTTGAATTAAAAAAAAACAGTACTCATTTTGCTCCTACTGAGATATATATACGTACATATATATGTTGCACATATGTATATATATACATATATATGTGTGTATATTATTCCAAATTTCATAGAAAAAAGAAACTCGAAATTTACAACCAACTTAATGAGATGATTAAAGGTCTGCTAGGAATTTTTTGTCTTCCTCTTATGTCATAGCATTTCTCCCATCTTTCCCGGTTTTCCTTTGTAATAAACATTCATTTAACTCAAAATTCAGTATCTACTGTTGTAATTTTCATAGAAACGTGTCATTCTAAAAGAACAGAAAGTAATTATAGGTATTATTAGATTGAAGATTGAATGTCCGACACTACCTTGAAGTCCCGGATTTTACTCTGCATTTCAAAGGATTACTCCCCATCTAGTACCATTTTTAATTTTAAAAAAATGCTCATTTTTGCTCCTTGTCAAATATATATATGTACATACATATGTTGTATATATGTATATATATATGTATATAATTCCAAATTTCATAGAAAACCTATCTCAAAATTTAAAATCAACTTAATCAGATTATTAAAGGGCTGCTATGAGTTTTTTGTCTTCCTCTCTATGTCATAGTATTTCTCCCATCTTCCCAGGTTTTCCTTAGGAATAACCATTTATTTCACTCACAATTCAGTATTTAGTGTAGTAATTTTCATTGAAACGTTCAATTCTAAAAGAACAGAAACTGCTTATAAGTATCAATCTCTTGAACAAGATGAAAGCCTGGAACTCACTCAGTAAGTCACAGAATTATTTCATATCTACTGGATTTCTAAGATTGAAATATTGCCTTATGCCAAAATTCATAGAAATTTGAACACCAGGAAACACAGCTTACTCAGGGCAATTTCCTCTAACATTCATTTCCTTGGTCAATGTACCCTGATGGCTCAAGAACAAGTGATGTCAGATCAACAGGTGACTGGAACTCCATGTAATCTCATTCCTGCCTTGCGTGTCTGCTATTAACAAACCGTGACATCATGTGTTCAGGGTGAGACCCTGAAATCATGACAGCCGATGCACCAAAGTGCGATGAGGAGAGGTGTGTTCTGCTTGGTGAGCTCCAGACCCAAGTTGCACAAAGGCCTGTGGACAATTGAAACCATGGGGCAAGTTAGCTTGGGCTAGCAGTGGTTTTGGAATTCCCCAATTTTGATGAGCTCACGTCTACCATGTTCTGTTGCTGTCCCTGTCTCCGTTTTCCTCAGGCCACACTTAACTGAGAAAAGGTCCACATAAAGCAGGGGCACTTTCTTCCAGCTTCTTCCATTGACTGGCTTGGCTGCCATAGCAACAGGCCAGGCAGGAGCTGCCTATGGACATTCCCAGTTCCTGGTGATGTGGGCTCACTGTGACATCACAACCAAGACTTTGCTGATTGATCAGACTGCCTAAGACCTCCCGCTAAGGCCCCTCCCTCTCCACACACAGGCCACTTTGGTGCCAGTAACAGGCAGAATCTTCTTTTGTGACGATGGCTCATCTCCTCCAGTTAACTTCCTCACTTTATCAAGGTTCAACTGAGATGACATTCCTTTCCTGGTCAATACAACTACCCATGTGGAGGCTGCACTTTGGAGGATAAGAAGCATTTCTAATGGTGAGTACAAAATACCCCAAGCCCTTTGCAGTGCAATCAGAATGTCCCATACCATTGGATGAGGAAATTTCTCTCCCAGACCTACATCTCCCATAATTGGGTGCATATTCCCTTGTGGGAATGCAAAATATAGCACACTGGAAACCAGGGGGTTGTAATTCCAGGGGTTTTTTTTCCTAACTTCATCAAAACCCAGAAATTCTTTCAGGGGCTGGCAAGAGCATCAAAGTGACCAATGTACTCATTTTATGTCGACCAAGAAATTAATGTACTTTGATCTGAGGACTATAGAGGAACACACAAGGTATACTCAATGAATACTTCATACTCCCTATTCAGTGTAATTGTTATCATCTCTACTGTGAACAGAATCTTTCAGGAACCCCAGAACTTGTGGAGAACCATGAAGCACTTTGAAAGGACATTCAATTCTGCAAAGAATCTCTGGAGTACTAAAGAGCACACGTTTTCCTCATAGAACTGAACCCACAGAGTCAGTGTGACTCAAGGCTGCACCTCAAAGTGACTTCAAGGCTTGAACATACATTCTGAAAATGGAGAATTCCAATTTGAACTGGAAAAATCACACGCACACACACACACACACACACACAAATTGCTGAAGTACTGTTCGTTATCTACTAGCAAATTTCTTAACTTCCATCTAGTGAATTACAACCTTGAACACACCAGAAGTCACTGAACCCCAGTACACCTGGTGCACTCCATCAATTCCCACAATCCAAATGAGAGGGTTTCTTTCAAGGATTCTTATACATACCTAAACAATGGATATACTCAATGAGTGTGAAATAGTGGGTACTTTAAGAATTTTTATAAAGAGCTAAGAAATTAGTTGACTCTGACACTGTGGGTGTTACACACACTAGTATGCATACGCAAACACATACGCACACACAACCCTGTCCAAAGATCATGAGGAGAGATCAGCGCAATAGCTGAAATCCCGCAGTTGCCCAAATATGTGGACACTTTCATGTCTCCAAGTAATCATCCATCTTACAAAAATACATGAAGTGACATCATTTCCAACAATGTCCTTGGAAGGTAGGTATACTACAGCCTTTAGGCCAATGAAGAAATAAGCACTAATTCACCAGAGTCTATGCATGAAGCCATCACTGTAATTGAAATCATTTGTGGAAAACCAATAATGCACATGGATACATGTCAGAAGATCTTCGAACATACACTTTACATTTTCAATAAATGCTGTACATTTCCTCACCTGACAGGGTGTAACTGCTGATCTTTGGAAGAGCAGCGTTGAGTCATACCAAAATTAGTGACTTCCAGGAAGCATTGGTGACTTGCATTATTTGGAACAGAGCATTTAACAGACACAGAAACAGGAAATATTTGGAAACCACATCAGCGGCCACACACACAAATACACCCACAGTGTGACTTAGTTCCATGAGTATTCAGTATTCTGGTGTCAGTGAAAGTATGGGCTTTCAGCTAAGTGAAGTTCTTTTTAGTAGCTCCAGTTTTTAATAATCACCAGGAAACTGGATTGTTTGCCATCTTTCACTGATTGTAATTGGGATAATGGTTAATTTTAGCCCATAATATTACATATAGGACTCTGAATTGCATAGATAAAGTAACTTCTTTTATAAACAATCTTACATGGTTGAAGTTCTGCCAGGAAAAATCAACTTATATTCTCCCCATGTTTCATGGCTTTCTAGAGAAGAAACCATTATTTAGCTCACAACAATGTATTTAAAACTGGGAAATATTTAAAAATATATTGTGCCCATTCTAAGACCACCTCAGTCATTATGTTCAGTATCTAGAAAATATGTCCCACTGCAGCAATTGAGTATATATTTCAGAGGATACCTCCTTTCCTAGCATCATACTTCAATGTGAGTAACACTCATTTGGCCTTAATGATGAGGTAGGATGAATTTCATAGAAATATGTAACTCTGATACTAGAAACAACTTGGGTAATATGTTGAATATCTGGCAACAGGTTCCAATCATTGATCTCAGTACATATGTCACAAGATAACTCCCCATCACTCCTGGTTTTGATAAGGAGAAAATTTCATGTTTGTTCATAACTTCATTTTATTATTTAATTTCATAGAATCAAGTAAGCCCCATTCTACTACCCACATAGTTTGATGGTTGATGTCAGTCCAGCCCTTCAATTCCTGGCATACACTGTGCATTTCTCTGGATTTTTCCCCACCTATCTGCATTTTTAAATTTGAGAATAATTGCTTTCAGCCCATAATTTCCCATTATGGTGAGTTTCATGGAATTCAGTTACTTATGTTTAAAAACCAACATCTTTAGAAGGTTTGCTCTCTGGTGTTCCATCAAGTCTTGGAATCGAGGGTACATTTCACAAGGTACTTCCCAGCTAGCCTCCCTTTTAAATTTGATAAAATTCAGATCACACTTACCTCATAATGCGTAGGTATTCCATTGAGTTCAATAGAAACATGAAATTCCCGTTTAAATTCATAGTAATAGGAAGGTTGAAAATTTCGCAGTTAGTTCAGCTATTAGGCTTCAGGAAGACGTTCACAGGATTTCTCCACTACTGTGGCTGGTATTTTTCGAGTAGAAATATTACTGTTAGTGCATGATGCTGTCTTTATTAATCAGAATTTCCTACAAAAATACTTACCATTCTAAAATGAAATAAGTTTGAAGACTGAATGTCTGACACTACCTTGAAGTGCTGTATTTTACTGTGCATTGCAAAGGATTACTCCCCATCTTGGACCATTTTGAATTAAAAAAAAACAGTACTCATTTTGCTCCTACTGAGATATATATACGTACATATATATGTTGCACATATGTATATATATACATATATATGTGTGTATATTATTCCAAATTTCATAGAAAAAAGAAACTCGAAATTTACAACCAACTTAATGAGATGATTAAAGGTCTGCTAGGAATTTTTTGTCTTCCTCTTATGTCATAGCATTTCTCCCATCTTTCCCGGTTTTCCTTTGTAATAAACATTCATTTAACTCAAAATTCAGTATCTACTCTTGTAATTTTCATAGAAACGTGTCATTCTAAAAGAACAGAAAGTAATTATAGGTATTATTAGATTGAAGATTGAATGTCCGACACTACCTTGAAGTCCCGGATTTTACTCTGCATTTCAAAGGATTACTCCCCATCTAGTACCATTTTTAATTTTAAAAAAATGCTCATTTTTGCTCCTTGTCAAATATATATATGTACATACATATGTTGTATATATGTATATATATATGTATATAATTCCAAATTTCATAGAAAACCTATCTCAAAATTTAAAATCAACTTAATCAGATTATTAAAGGGCTGCTATGAGTTTTTTGTCTTCCTCTCTATGTCATAGTATTTCTCCCATCTTCCCAGGTTTTCCTTAGGAATAACCATTTATTTCACTCACAATTCAGTATTTAGTGTAGTAATTTTCATTGAAACGTTCAATTTAAAAGAACAGAAACTGCTTATAAGTATCAATCTCTTGAACAAGATGAAACCCTGGAACTCACTCAGTAAGTCACAGAATTATTTCATATCTACTGGATTTCTAAGATTGAAATATTGCCTTATGCCAAAATTCATAGAAATTTGAACACCAGGAAACACAGCTTACTCAGGGCAATTTCCTCTAACATTCATTTCCTTGGTCAATGTACCCTGATGGCTCAAGAACAAGTGATGTCAGATCAACAGGTGACTGGAACTCCATGTAATCTCATTCCTGCCTTGCGTGTCTGCTATTAACAAACCGTGACATCATGTGTTCAGGGTGAGACCCTGAAATCATGACAGCCGATGCACCAAAGTGAGATGAGGAGAGGTGTGTTCTGCTTGGTGAGCTCCAGACCCAAGTTGCACAAAGGCCTGTGGACAATTGAAACCATGGGGCAAGTTAGCTTGGGCTAGCAGTGGTTTTGGAATTCCCCAATTTTGATGAGCTCACGTCTACCATGTTCTGTTGCTGTCCCTGTCTCCGTTTTCCTCAGGCCACACTTAACTGAGAAAAGGTCCACATAAAGCAGGGGCACTTTCTTCCAGCTTCTTCCATTGACTGGCTTGGCTGCCATAGCAACAGGCCAGGCAGGAGCTGCCTATGGACATTCCCAGTTCCTGGTGATGTGGGCTCACTGTGACATCACAACCAAGACTTTGCTGATTGATCAGACTGCCTAAGACCTCCCGCTAAGGCCCCTCCCTCTCCACACACAGGCCACTTTGGTGCCAGTAACAGGCAGAATCTTCTTTTGTGACGATGGCTCATCTCCTCCAGTTAACTTCCTCACTTTATCAAGGTTCAACTGAGATGACATTCCTTTCCTGGTCAATACAACTACCCATGTGGAGGCTGCACTTTGGAGGATAAGAAGCATTTCTAATGGTGAGTACAAAATACCCCAAGCCCTTTGCAGTGCAATCAGAATGTCCCATACCATTGGATGAGGAAATTTCTCTCCCAGACCTACATCTCCCATAATTGGGTGCATATTCCCTTGTGGGAATGCAAAATATAGCACACTGGAAACCAGGGGGTTGTAATTCCAGGGGTTTTTTTTCCTAACTTCATCAAAACCCAGAAATTCTTTCAGGGGCTGGCAAGAGCATCAAAGTGACCAATGTACTCATTTTATGTCGACCAAGAAATTAATGTACTTTGATCTGAGGACTATAGAGGAACACACAAGGTATACTCAATGAATACTTCATACTCCCTATTCAGTGTAATTGTTATCATCTCTACTGTGAACAGAATCTTTCAGGAACCCCAGAACTTGTGGAGAACCATGAAGCACTTTGAAAGGACATTCAATTCTGCAAAGAATCTCTGGAGTACTAAAGAGCACACGTTTTCCTCATAGAACTGAACCCACAGAGTCAGTGTGACTCAAGGCTGCACCTCAAAGTGACTTCAAGGCTTGAACATACATTCTGAAAATGGAGAATTCCAATTTGAACTGGAAAAATCACACGCACACACACACACACACACACACAAATTGCTGAAGTACTGTTCGTTATCTACTAGCAAATTTCTTAACTTCCATCTAGTGAATTACAACCTTGAACACACCAGAAGTCACTGAACCCCAGTACACCTGGTGCACTCCATCAATTCCCACAATCCAAATGAGAGGGTTTCTTTCAAGGATTCTTATACATACCTAAACAATGGATATACTCAATGAGTGTGAAATAGTGGGTACTTTAAGAATTTTTATAAAGAGCTAAGAAATTAGTTGACTCTGACACTGTGGGTGTTACACACACTAGTATGCATACGCAAACACATACGCACACACAACCCTGTCCAAAGATCATGAGGAGAGATCAGCGCAATAGCTGAAATCCCGCAGTTGCCCAAATATGTGGACACTTTCATGTCTCCAAGTAATCATCCATCTTACAAAAATACATGAAGTGACATCATTTCCAACAATGTCCTTGGAAGGTAGGTATACTACAGCCTTTAGGCCAATGAAGAAATAAGCACTAATTCACCAGAGTCTATGCATGAAGCCATCACTGTAATTGAAATCATTTGTGGAAAACCAATAATGCACATGGATACATGTCAGAAGATCTTCGAACATACACTTTACATTTTCAATAAATGCTGTACATTTCCTCACCTGACAGGGTGTAACTGCTGATCTTTGGAAGAGCAGCGTTGAGTCATACCAAAATTAGTGACTTCCAGGAAGCATTGGTGACTTGCATTATTTGGAACAGAGCATTTAACAGACACAGAAACAGGAAATATTTGGAAACCACATCAGCGGCCACACACACAAATACACCCACAGTGTGACTTAGTTCCATGAGTATTCAGTATTCTGGTGTCAGTGAAAGTATGGGCTTTCAGCTAAGTGAAGTTCTTTTTAGTAGCTCCAGTTTTTAATAATCACCAGGAAACTGGATTGTTTGCCATCTTTCACTGATTGTAATTGGGATAATGGTTAATTTTAGCCCATAATATTACATATAGGACTCTGAATTGCATAGATAAAGTAACTTCTTTTATAAACAATCTTACATGGTTGAAGTTCTGCCAGGAAAAATCAACTTATATTCTCCCCATGTTTCATGGCTTTCTAGAGAAGAAACCATTATTTAGCTCACAACAATGTATTTAAAACTGGGAAATATTTAAAAATATATTGTGCCCATTCTAAGACCACCTCAGTCATTATGTTCAGTATCTAGAAAATATGTCCCACTGCAGCAATTGAGTATATATTTCAGAGGATACCTCCTTTCCTAGCATCATACTTCAATGTGAGTAACACTCATTTGGCCTTAATGATGAGGTAGGATGAATTTCATAGAAATATGTAACTCTGATACTAGAAACAACTTGGGTAATATGTTGAATATCTGGCAACAGGTTCCAATCATTGATCTCAGTACATATGTCACAAGATAACTCCCCATCACTCCTGGTTTTGATAAGGAGAAAATTTCATGTTTGTTCATAACTTCATTTTATTATTTAATTTCATAGAATCAAGTAAGCCCCATTCTACTACCCACATAGTTTGATGGTTGATGTCAGTCCAGCCCTTCAATTCCTGGCATACACTGTGCATTTCTCTGGATTTTTCCCCACCTATCTGCATTTTTAAATTTGAGAATAATTGCTTTCAGCCCATAATTTCCCATTATGGTGAGTTTCATGGAATTCAGTTACTTATGTTTAAAAACCAACATCTTTAGAAGGTTTGCTCTCTGGTGTTCCATCAAGTCTTGGAATCGAGGGTACATTTCACAAGGTACTTCCCAGCTAGCCTCCCTTTTAAATTTGATAAAATTCAGATCACACTTACCTCATAATGCGTAGGTATTCCATTGAGTTCAATAGAAACATGAAATTCCCGTTTAAATTCATAGTAATAGGAAGGTTGAAAATTTCGCAGTTAGTTCAGCTATTAGGCTTCAGGAAGACGTTCACAGGATTTCTCCACTACTGTGGCTGGTATTTTTCGAGTAGAAATATTACTGTTAGTGCATGATGCTGTCTTTATTAATCAGAATTTCCTACAAAAATACTTACCATTCTAAAATGAAATAAGTTTGAAGACTGAATGTCTGACACTACCTTGAAGTGCTGTATTTTACTGTGCATTGCAAAGGATTACTCCCCATCTTGGACCATTTTGAATTAAAAAAAAACAGTACTCATTTTGCTCCTACTGAGATATATATACGTACATATATATGTTGCACATATGTATATATATACATATATATGTGTGTATATTATTCCAAATTTCATAGAAAAAAGAAACTCGAAATTTACAACCAACTTAATGAGATGATTAAAGGTCTGCTAGGAATTTTTTGTCTTCCTCTTATGTCATAGCATTTCTCCCATCTTTCCCGGTTTTCCTTTGTAATAAACATTCATTTAACTCAAAATTCAGTATCTACTCTTGTAATTTTCATAGAAACGTGTCATTCTAAAAGAACAGAAAGTAATTATAGGTATTATTAGATTGAAGATTGAATGTCCGACACTACCTTGAAGTCCCGGATTTTACTCTGCATTTCAAAGGATTACTCCCCATCTAGTACCATTTTTAATTTTAAAAAAATGCTCATTTTTGCTCCTTGTCAAATATATATATGTACATACATATGTTGTATATATGTATATATATATGTATATAATTCCAAATTTCATAGAAAACCTATCTCAAAATTTAAAATCAACTTAATCAGATTATTAAAGGGCTGCTATGAGTTTTTTGTCTTCCTCTCTATGTCATAGTATTTCTCCCATCTTCCCAGGTTTTCCTTAGAAATAACCATTTATTTCACTCACAATTCAGTATTTAGTGTAGTAATTTTCATTGAAACGTTCAATTTAAAAGAACAGAAACTGCTTATAAGTATCAATCTCTTGAACAAGATGAAAGCCTGGAACTCACTCAGTAAGTCACAGAATTATTTCATATCTACTGGATTTCTAAGATTGAAATATTGCCTTATGCCAAAATTCATAGAAATTTGAACACCAGGAAACACAGCTTACTCAGGGCAATTTCCTCTAACATTCATTTCCTTGGTCAATGTACCCTGATGGCTCAAGAACAAGTGATGTCAGATCAACAGGTGACTGGAACTCCATGTAATCTCATTCCTGCCTTGCGTGTCTGCTATTATCAAACCGTGACATCATGTGTTCAGGGTGAGACCCTGAAATCATGACAGCCGATGCACCAAAGTGAGATGAGGAGAGGTGTGTTCTGCTTGGTGAGCTCCAGACCCAAGTTGCACAAAGGCCTGTGGACAATTGAAACCATGGGGCAAGTTAGCTTGGGCTAGCAGTGGTTTTGGAATTCCCCAATTTTGATGAGCTCACGTCTACCATGTTCTGTTGCTGTCCCTGTCTCCGTTTTCCTCAGGCCACACTTAACTGAGAAAAGGTCCACATAAAGCAGGGGCACTTTCTTCCAGCTTCTTCCATTGACTGGCTTGGCTGCCATAGCAACAGGCCAGGCAGGAGCTGCCTATGGACATTCCCAGTTCCTGGTGATGTGGGCTCACTGTGACATCACAACCAAGACTTTGCTGATTGATCAGACTGCCTAAGACCTCCCGCTAAGGCCCCTCCCTCTCCACACACAGGCCACTTTGGTGCCAGTAACAGGCAGAATCTTCTTTTGTGACGATGGCTCATCTCCTCCAGTTAACTTCCTCACTTTATCAAGGTTCAACTGAGATGACATTCCTTTCCTGGTCAATACAACTACCCATGTGGAGGCTGCACTTTGGAGGATAAGAAGCATTTCTAATGGTGAGTACAAAATACCCCAAGCCCTTTGCAGTGCAATCAGAATGTCCCATACCATTGGATGAGGAAATTTCTCTCCCAGACCTACATCTCCCATAATTGGGTGCATATTCCCTTGTGGGAATGCAAAATATAGCACACTGGAAACCAGGGGGTTGTAATTCCAGGGGTTTTTTTTCCTAACTTCATCAAAACCCAGAAATTCTTTCAGGGGCTGGCAAGAGCATCAAAGTGACCAATGTACTCATTTTATGTCGACCAAGAAATTAATGTACTTTGATCTGAGGACTATAGAGGAACACACAAGGTATACTCAATGAATACTTCATACTCCCTATTCAGTGTAATTGTTATCATCTCTACTGTGAACAGAATCTTTCAGGAACCCCAGAACTTGTGGAGAACCATGAAGCACTTTGAAAGGACATTCAATTCTGCAAAGAATCTCTGGAGTACTAAAGAGCACACGTTTTCCTCATAGAACTGAACCCACAGAGTCAGTGTGACTCAAGGCTGCACCTCAAAGTGACTTCAAGGCTTGAACATACATTCTGAAAATGGAGAATTCCAATTTGAACTGGAAAAATCACACGCACACACACACACACACACACACAAATTGCTGAAGTACTGTTCGTTATCTACTAGCAAATTTCTTAACTTCCATCTAGTGAATTACAACCTTGAACACACCAGAAGTCACTGAACCCCAGTACACCTGGTGCACTCCATCAATTCCCACAATCCAAATGAGAGGGTTTCTTTCAAGGATTCTTATACATACCTAAACAATGGATATACTCAATGAGTGTGAAATAGTGGGTACTTTAAGAATTTTTATAAAGAGCTAAGAAATTAGTTGACTCTGACACTGTGGGTGTTACACACACTAGTATGCATACGCAAACACATACGCACACACAACCCTGTCCAAAGATCATGAGGAGAGATCAGCGCAATAGCTGAAATCCCGCAGTTGCCCAAATATGTGGACACTTTCATGTCTCCAAGTAATCATCCATCTTACAAAAATACATGAAGTGACATCATTTCCAACAATGTCCTTGGAAGGTAGGTATACTACAGCCTTTAGGCCAATGAAGAAATAAGCACTAATTCACCAGAGTCTATGCATGAAGCCATCACTGTAATTGAAATCATTTGTGGAAAACCAATAATGCACATGGATACATGTCAGAAGATCTTCGAACATACACTTTACATTTTCAATAAATGCTGTACATTTCCTCACCTGACAGGGTGTAACTGCTGATCTTTGGAAGAGCAGCGTTGAGTCATACCAAAATTAGTGACTTCCAGGAAGCATTGGTGACTTGCATTATTTGGAACAGAGCATTTAACAGACACAGAAACAGGAAATATTTGGAAACCACATCAGCGGCCACACACACAAATACACCCACAGTGTGACTTAGTTCCATGAGTATTCAGTATTCTGGTGTCAGTGAAAGTATGGGCTTTCAGCTAAGTGAAGTTCTTTTTAGTAGCTCCAGTTTTTAATAATCACCAGGAAACTGGATTGTTTGCCATCTTTCACTGATTGTAATTGGGATAATGGTTAATTTTAGCCCATAATATTACATATAGGACTCTGAATTGCATAGATAAAGTAACTTCTTTTATAAACAATCTTACATGGTTGAAGTTCTGCCAGGAAAAATCAACTTATATTCTCCCCATGTTTCATGGCTTTCTAGAGAAGAAACCATTATTTAGCTCACAACAATGTATTTAAAACTGGGAAATATTTAAAAATATATTGTGCCCATTCTAAGACCACCTCAGTCATTATGTTCAGTATCTAGAAAATATGTCCCACTGCAGCAATTGAGTATATATTTCAGAGGATACCTCCTTTCCTAGCATCATACTTCAATGTGAGTAACACTCATTTGGCCTTAATGATGAGGTAGGATGAATTTCATAGAAATATGTAACTCTGATACTAGAAACAACTTGGGTAATATGTTGAATATCTGGCAACAGGTTCCAATCATTGATCTCAGTACATATGTCACAAGATAACTCCCCATCACTCCTGGTTTTGATAAGGAGAAAATTTCATGTTTGTTCATAACTTCATTTTATTATTTAATTTCATAGAATCAAGTAAGCCCCATTCTACTACCCACATAGTTTGATGGTTTATGTCAGTCCAGCCCTTCAATTCCTGGCATACACTGTGCATTTCTCTGGATTTTTCCCCACCTATCTGCATTTTTAAATTTGAGAATAATTGCTTTCAGCCCATAATTTCCCATTATGGTGAGTTTCATGGAATTCAGTTACTTATGTTTAAAAACCAACATCTTTAGAAGGTTTGCTCTCTGGTGTTCCATCAAGTCTTGGAATCGAGGGTACATTTCACAAGGTACTTCCCAGCTAGCCTCCCTTTTAAATTTGATAAAATTCAGATCACACTTACCTCATAATGCGTAGGTATTCCATTGAGTTCAATAGAAACATGAAATTCCCGTTTAAATTCATAGTAATAGGAAGGTTGAAAATTTCGCAGTTAGTTCAGCTATTAGGCTTCAGGAAGACGTTCACAGGATTTCTCCACTACTGTGGCTGGTATTTTTCGAGTAGAAATATTACTGTTAGTGCATGATGCTGTCTTTATTAATCAGAATTTCCTACAAAAATACTTACCATTCTAAAATGAAATAAGTTTGAAGACTGAATGTCTGACACTACCTTGAAGTGCTGTATTTTACTGTGCATTGCAAAGGATTACTCCCCATCTTGGACCATTTTGAATTAAAAAAAAACAGTACTCATTTTGCTCCTACTGAGATATATATACGTACATATATATGTTGCACATATGTATATATATACATATATATGTGTGTATATTATTCCAAATTTCATAGAAAAAAGAAACTCGAAATTTACAACCAACTTAATGAGATGATTAAAGGTCTGCTAGGAATTTTTTGTCTTCCTCTTATGTCATAGCATTTCTCCCATCTTTCCCGGTTTTCCTTTGTAATAAACATTCATTTAACTCAAAATTCAGTATCTACTGTTGTAATTTTCATAGAAACGTGTCATTCTAAAAGAACAGAAAGTAATTATAGGTATTATTAGATTGAAGATTGAATGTCCGACACTACCTTGAAGTCCCGGATTTTACTCTGCATTTCAAAGGATTACTCCCCATCTAGTACCATTTTTAATTTTAAAAAAATGCTCATTTTTGCTCCTTGTCAAATATATATATGTACATACATATGTTGTATATATGTATATATATATGTATATAATTCCAAATTTCATAGAAAACCTATCTCAAAATTTAAAATCAACTTAATCAGATTATTAAAGGGCTGCTATGAGTTTTTTGTCTTCCTCTCTATGTCATAGTATTTCTCCCATCTTCCCAGGTTTTCCTTAGAAATAACCATTTATTTCACTCACAATTCAGTATTTAGTGTAGTAATTTTCATTGAAACGTTCAATTCTAAAAGAACAGAAACTGCTTATAAGTATCAATCTCTTGAACAAGATGAAAGCCTGGAACTCACTCAGTAAGTCACAGAATTATTTCATATCTACTGGATTTCTAAGATTGAAATATTGCCTTATGCCAAAATTCATAGAAATTTGAACACCAGGAAACACAGCTTACTCAGGGCAATTTCCTCTAACATTCATTTCCTTGGTCAATGTACCCTGATGGCTCAAGAACAAGTGATGTCAGATCAACAGGTGACTGGAACTCCATGTAATCTCATTCCTGCCTTGCGTGTCTGCTATTAACAAACCGTGACATCATGTGTTCAGGGTGAGACCCTGAAATCATGACAGCCGATGCACCAAAGTGAGATGAGGAGAGGTGTGTTCTGCTTGGTGAGCTCCAGACCCAAGTTGCACAAAGGCCTGTGGACAATTGAAACCATGGGGCAAGTTAGCTTGGGCTAGCAGTGGTTTTGGAATTCCCCAATTTTGATGAGCTCACGTCTACCATGTTCTGTTGCTGTCCCTGTCTCCGTTTTCCTCAGGCCACACTTAACTGAGAAAAGGTCCACATAAAGCAGGGGCACTTTCTTCCAGCTTCTTCCATTGACTGGCTTGGCTGCCATAGCAACAGGCCAGGCAGGAGCTGCCTATGGACATTCCCAGTTCCTGGTGATGTGGGCTCACTGTGACATCACAACCAAGACTTTGCTGATTGATCAGACTGCCTAAGACCTCCCGCTAAGGCCCCTCCCTCTCCACACACAGGCCACTTTGGTGCCAGTAACAGGCAGAATCTTCTTTTGTGACGATGGCTCATCTCCTCCAGTTAACTTCCTCACTTTATCAAGGTTCAACTGAGATGACATTCCTTTCCTGGTCAATACAACTACCCATGTGGAGGCTGCACTTTGGAGGATAAGAAGCATTTCTAATGGTGAGTACAAAATACCCCAAGCCCTTTGCAGTGCAATCAGAATGTCCCATACCATTGGATGAGGAAATTTCTCTCCCAGACCTACATCTCCCATAATTGGGTGCATATTCCCTTGTGGGAATGCAAAATATAGCACACTGGAAACCAGGGGGTTGTAATTCCAGGGGTTTTTTTTCCTAACTTCATCAAAACCCAGAAATTCTTTCAGGGGCTGGCAAGAGCATCAAAGTGACCAATGTACTCATTTTATGTCGACCAAGAAATTAATGTACTTTGATCTGAGGACTATAGAGGAACACACAAGGTATACTCAATGAATACTTCATACTCCCTATTCAGTGTAATTGTTATCATCTCTACTGTGAACAGAATCTTTCAGGAACCCCAGAACTTGTGGAGAACCATGAAGCACTTTGAAAGGACATTCAATTCTGCAAAGAATCTCTGGAGTACTAAAGAGCACACGTTTTCCTCATAGAACTGAACCCACAGAGTCAGTGTGACTCAAGGCTGCACCTCAAAGTGACTTCAAGGCTTGAACATACATTCTGAAAATGGAGAATTCCAATTTGAACTGGAAAAATCACACGCACACACACACACACACACACACAAATTGCTGAAGTACTGTTCGTTATCTACTAGCAAATTTCTTAACTTCCATCTAGTGAATTACAACCTTGAACACACCAGAAGTCACTGAACCCCAGTACACCTGGTGCACTCCATCAATTCCCACAATCCAAATGAGAGGGTTTCTTTCAAGGATTCTTATACATACCTAAACAATGGATATACTCAATGAGTGTGAAATAGTGGGTACTTTAAGAATTTTTATAAAGAGCTAAGAAATTAGTTGACTCTGACACTGTGGGTGTTACACACACTAGTATGCATACGCAAACACATACGCACACACAACCCTGTCCAAAGATCATGAGGAGAGATCAGCGCAATAGCTGAAATCCCGCAGTTGCCCAAATATGTGGACACTTTCATGTCTCCAAGTAATCATCCATCTTACAAAAATACATGAAGTGACATCATTTCCAACAATGTCCTTGGAAGGTAGGTATACTACAGCCTTTAGGCCAATGAAGAAATAAGCACTAATTCACCAGAGTCTATGCATGAAGCCATCACTGTAATTGAAATCATTTGTGGAAAACCAATAATGCACATGGATACATGTCAGAAGATCTTCGAACATACACTTTACATTTTCAATAAATGCTGTACATTTCCTCACCTGACAGGGTGTAACTGCTGATCTTTGGAAGAGCAGCGTTGAGTCATACCAAAATTAGTGACTTCCAGGAAGCATTGGTGACTTGCATTATTTGGAACAGAGCATTTAACAGACACAGAAACAGGAAATATTTGGAAACCACATCAGCGGCCACACACACAAATACACCCACAGTGTGACTTAGTTCCATGAGTATTCAGTATTCTGGTGTCAGTGAAAGTATGGGCTTTCAGCTAAGTGAAGTTCTTTTTAGTAGCTCCAGTTTTTAATAATCACCAGGAAACTGGATTGTTTGCCATCTTTCACTGATTGTAATTGGGATAATGGTTAATTTTAGCCCATAATATTACATATAGGACTCTGAATTGCATAGATAAAGTAACTTCTTTTATAAACAATCTTACATGGTTGAAGTTCTGCCAGGAAAAATCAACTTATATTCTCCCCATGTTTCATGGCTTTCTAGAGAAGAAACCATTATTTAGCTCACAACAATGTATTTAAAACTGGGAAATATTTAAAAATATATTGTGCCCATTCTAAGACCACCTCAGTCATTATGTTCAGTATCTAGAAAATATGTCCCACTGCAGCAATTGAGTATATATTTCAGAGGATACCTCCTTTCCTAGCATCATACTTCAATGTGAGTAACACTCATTTGGCCTTAATGATGAGGTAGGATGAATTTCATAGAAATATGTAACTCTGATACTAGAAACAACTTGGGTAATATGTTGAATATCTGGCAACAGGTTCCAATCATTGATCTCAGTACATATGTCACAAGATAACTCCCCATCACTCCTGGTTTTGATAAGGAGAAAATTTCATGTTTGTTCATAACTTCATTTTATTATTTAATTTCATAGAATCAAGTAAGCCCCATTCTACTACCCACATAGTTTGATGGTTGATGTCAGTCCAGCCCTTCAATTCCTGGCATACACTGTGCATTTCTCTGGATTTTTCCCCACCTATCTGCATTTTTAAATTTGAGAATAATTGCTTTCAGCCCATAATTTCCCATTATGGTGAGTTTCATGGAATTCAGTTACTTATGTTTAAAAACCAACATCTTTAGAAGGTTTGCTCTCTGGTGTTCCATCAAGTCTTGGAATCGAGGGTACATTTCACAAGGTACTTCCCAGCTAGCCTCCCTTTTAAATTTGATAAAATTCAGATCACACTTACCTCATAATGCGTAGGTATTCCATTGAGTTCAATAGAAACATGAAATTCCCGTTTAAATTCATAGTAATAGGAAGGTTGAAAATTTCGCAGTTAGTTCAGCTATTAGGCTTCAGGAAGACGTTCACAGGATTTCTCCACTACTGTGGCTGGTATTTTTCGAGTAGAAATATTACTGTTAGTGCATGATGCTGTCTTTATTAATCAGAATTTCCTACAAAAATACTTACCATTCTAAAATGAAATAAGTTTGAAGACTGAATGTCTGACACTACCTTGAAGTGCTGTATTTTACTGTGCATTGCAAAGGATTACTCCCCATCTTGGACCATTTTGAATTAAAAAAAAACAGTACTCATTTTGCTCCTACTGAGATATATATACGTACATATATATGTTGCACATATGTATATATATACATATATATGTGTGTATATTATTCCAAATTTCATAGAAAAAAGAAACTCGAAATTTACAACCAACTTAATGAGATGATTAAAGGTCTGCTAGGAATTTTTTGTCTTCCTCTTATGTCATAGCATTTCTCCCATCTTTCCCGGTTTTCCTTTGTAATAAACATTCATTTAACTCAAAATTCAGTATCTACTCTTGTAATTTTCATAGAAACGTGTCATTCTAAAAGAACAGAAAGTAATTATAGGTATTATTAGATTGAAGATTGAATGTCCGACACTACCTTGAAGTCCCGGATTTTACTCTGCATTTCAAAGGATTACTCCCCATCTAGTACCATTTTTAATTTTAAAAAAATGCTCATTTTTGCTCCTTGTCAAATATATATATGTACATACATATGTTGTATATATGTATATATATATGTATATAATTCCAAATTTCATAGAAAACCTATCTCAAAATTTAAAATCAACTTAATCAGATTATTAAAGGGCTGCTATGAGTTTTTTGTCTTCCTCTCTATGTCATAGTATTTCTCCCATCTTCCCAGGTTTTCCTTAGGAATAACCATTTATTTCACTCACAATTCAGTATTTAGTGTAGTAATTTTCATTGAAACGTTCAATTTAAAAGAACAGAAACTGCTTATAAGTATCAATCTCTTGAACAAGATGAAAGCCTGGAACTCACTCAGTAAGTCACAGAATTATTTCATATCTACTGGATTTCTAAGATTGAAATATTGCCTTATGCCAAAATTCATAGAAATTTGAACACCAGGAAACACAGCTTACTCAGGGCAATTTCCTCTAACATTCATTTCCTTGGTCAATGTACCCTGATGGCTCAAGAACAAGTGATGTCAGATCAACAGGTGACTGGAACTCCATGTAATCTCATTCCTGCCTTGCGTGTCTGCTATTATCAAACCGTGACATCATGTGTTCAGGGTGAGACCCTGAAATCATGACAGCCGATGCACCAAAGTGAGATGAGGAGAGGTGTGTTCTGCTTGGTGAGCTCCAGACCCAAGTTGCACAAAGGCCTGTGGACAATTGAAACCATGGGGCAAGTTAGCTTGGGCTAGCAGTGGTTTTGGAATTCCCCAATTTTGATGAGCTCACGTCTACCATGTTCTGTTGCTGTCCCTGTCTCCGTTTTCCTCAGGCCACACTTAACTGAGAAAAGGTCCACATAAAGCAGGGGCACTTTCTTCCAGCTTCTTCCATTGACTGGCTTGGCTGCCATAGCAACAGGCCAGGCAGGAGCTGCCTATGGACATTCCCAGTTCCTGGTGATGTGGGCTCACTGTGACATCACAACCAAGACTTTGCTGATTGATCAGACTGCCTAAGACCTCCCGCTAAGGCCCCTCCCTCTCCACACACAGGCCACTTTGGTGCCAGTAACAGGCAGAATCTTCTTTTGTGACGATGGCTCATCTCCTCCAGTTAACTTCCTCACTTTATCAAGGTTCAACTGAGATGACATTCCTTTCCTGGTCAATACAACTACCCATGTGGAGGCTGCACTTTGGAGGATAAGAAGCATTTCTAATGGTGAGTACAAAATACCCCAAGCCCTTTGCAGTGCAATCAGAATGTCCCATACCATTGGATGAGGAAATTTCTCTCCCAGACCTACATCTCCCATAATTGGGTGCATATTCCCTTGTGGGAATGCAAAATATAGCACACTGGAAACCAGGGGGTTGTAATTCCAGGGGTTTTTTTTCCTAACTTCATCAAAACCCAGAAATTCTTTCAGGGGCTGGCAAGAGCATCAAAGTGACCAATGTACTCATTTTATGTCGACCAAGAAATTAATGTACTTTGATCTGAGGACTATAGAGGAACACACAAGGTATACTCAATGAATACTTCATACTCCCTATTCAGTGTAATTGTTATCATCTCTACTGTGAACAGAATCTTTCAGGAACCCCAGAACTTGTGGAGAACCATGAAGCACTTTGAAAGGACATTCAATTCTGCAAAGAATCTCTGGAGTACTAAAGAGCACACGTTTTCCTCATAGAACTGAACCCACAGAGTCAGTGTGACTCAAGGCTGCACCTCAAAGTGACTTCAAGGCTTGAACATACATTCTGAAAATGGAGAATTCCAATTTGAACTGGAAAAATCACACGCACACACACACACACACACACACAAATTGCTGAAGTACTGTTCGTTATCTACTAGCAAATTTCTTAACTTCCATCTAGTGAATTACAACCTTGAACACACCAGAAGTCACTGAACCCCAGTACACCTGGTGCACTCCATCAATTCCCACAATCCAAATGAGAGGGTTTCTTTCAAGGATTCTTATACATACCTAAACAATGGATATACTCAATGAGTGTGAAATAGTGGGTACTTTAAGAATTTTTATAAAGAGCTAAGAAATTAGTTGACTCTGACACTGTGGGTGTTACACACACTAGTATGCATACGCAAACACATACGCACACACAACCCTGTCCAAAGATCATGAGGAGAGATCAGCGCAATAGCTGAAATCCCGCAGTTGCCCAAATATGTGGACACTTTCATGTCTCCAAGTAATCATCCATCTTACAAAAATACATGAAGTGACATCATTTCCAACAATGTCCTTGGAAGGTAGGTATACTACAGCCTTTAGGCCAATGAAGAAATAAGCACTAATTCACCAGAGTCTATGCATGAAGCCATCACTGTAATTGAAATCATTTGTGGAAAACCAATAATGCACATGGATACATGTCAGAAGATCTTCGAACATACACTTTACATTTTCAATAAATGCTGTACATTTCCTCACCTGACAGGGTGTAACTGCTGATCTTTGGAAGAGCAGCGTTGAGTCATACCAAAATTAGTGACTTCCAGGAAGCATTGGTGACTTGCATTATTTGGAACAGAGCATTTAACAGACACAGAAACAGGAAATATTTGGAAACCACATCAGCGGCCACACACACAAATACACCCACAGTGTGACTTAGTTCCATGAGTATTCAGTATTCTGGTGTCAGTGAAAGTATGGGCTTTCAGCTAAGTGAAGTTCTTTTTAGTAGCTCCAGTTTTTAATAATCACCAGGAAACTGGATTGTTTGCCATCTTTCACTGATTGTAATTGGGATAATGGTTAATTTTAGCCCATAATATTACATATAGGACTCTGAATTGCATAGATAAAGTAACTTCTTTTATAAACAATCTTACATGGTTGAAGTTCTGCCAGGAAAAATCAACTTATATTCTCCCCATGTTTCATGGCTTTCTAGAGAAGAAACCATTATTTAGCTCACAACAATGTATTTAAAACTGGGAAATATTTAAAAATATATTGTGCCCATTCTAAGACCACCTCAGTCATTATGTTCAGTATCTAGAAAATATGTCCCACTGCAGCAATTGAGTATATATTTCAGAGGATACCTCCTTTCCTAGCATCATACTTCAATGTGAGTAACACTCATTTGGCCTTAATGATGAGGTAGGATGAATTTCATAGAAATATGTAACTCTGATACTAGAAACAACTTGGGTAATATGTTGAATATCTGGCAACAGGTTCCAATCATTGATCTCAGTACATATGTCACAAGATAACTCCCCATCACTCCTGGTTTTGATAAGGAGAAAATTTCATGTTTGTTCATAACTTCATTTTATTATTTAATTTCATAGAATCAAGTAAGCCCCATTCTACTACCCACATAGTTTGATGGTTGATGTCAGTCCAGCCCTTCAATTCCTGGCATACACTGTGCATTTCTCTGGATTTTTCCCCACCTATCTGCATTTTTAAATTTGAGAATAATTGCTTTCAGCCCATAATTTCCCATTATGGTGAGTTTCATGGAATTCAGTTACTTATGTTTAAAAACCAACATCTTTAGAAGGTTTGCTCTCTGGTGTTCCATCAAGTCTTGGAATCGAGGGTACATTTCACAAGGTACTTCCCAGCTAGCCTCCCTTTTAAATTTGATAAAATTCAGATCACACTTACCTCATAATGCGTAGGTATTCCATTGAGTTCAATAGAAACATGAAATTCCCGTTTAAATTCATAGTAATAGGAAGGTTGAAAATTTCGCAGTTAGTTCAGCTATTAGGCTTCAGGAAGACGTTCACAGGATTTCTCCACTACTGTGGCTGGTATTTTTCGAGTAGAAATATTACTGTTAGTGCATGATGCTGTCTTTATTAATCAGAATTTCCTACAAAAATACTTACCATTCTAAAATGAAATAAGTTTGAAGACTGAATGTCTGACACTACCTTGAAGTGCTGTATTTTACTGTGCATTGCAAAGGATTACTCCCCATCTTGGACCATTTTGAATTAAAAAAAAACAGTACTCATTTTGCTCCTACTGAGATATATATACGTACATATATATGTTGCACATATGTATATATATACATATATATGTGTGTATATTATTCCAAATTTCATAGAAAAAAGAAACTCGAAATTTACAACCAACTTAATGAGATGATTAAAGGTCTGCTAGGAATTTTTTGTCTTCCTCTTATGTCATAGCATTTCTCCCATCTTTCCCGGTTTTCCTTTGTAATAAACATTCATTTAACTCAAAATTCAGTATCTACTCTTGTAATTTTCATAGAAACGTGTCATTCTAAAAGAACAGAAAGTAATTATAGGTATTATTAGATTGAAGATTGAATGTCCGACACTACCTTGAAGTCCCGGATTTTACTCTGCATTTCAAAGGATTACTCCCCATCTAGTACCATTTTTAATTTTAAAAAAATGCTCATTTTTGCTCCTTGTCAAATATATATATGTACATACATATGTTGTATATATGTATATATATATGTATATAATTCCAAATTTCATAGAAAACCTATCTCAAAATTTAAAATCAACTTAATCAGATTATTAAAGGGCTGCTATGAGTTTTTTGTCTTCCTCTCTATGTCATAGTATTTCTCCCATCTTCCCAGGTTTTCCTTAGGAATAACCATTTATTTCACTCACAATTCAGTATTTAGTGTAGTAATTTTCATTGAAACGTTCAATTTAAAAGAACAGAAACTGCTTATAAGTATCAATCTCTTGAACAAGATGAAAGCCTGGAACTCACTCAGTAAGTCACAGAATTATTTCATATCTACTGGATTTCTAAGATTGAAATATTGCCTTATGCCAAAATTCATAGAAATTTGAACACCAGGAAACACAGCTTACTCAGGGCAATTTCCTCTAACATTCATTTCCTTGGTCAATGTACCCTGATGGCTCAAGAACAAGTGATGTCAGATCAACAGGTGACTGGAACTCCATGTAATCTCATTCCTGCCTTGCGTGTCTGCTATTATCAAACCGTGACATCATGTGTTCAGGGTGAGACCCTGAAATCATGACAGCCGATGCACCAAAGTGAGATGAGGAGAGGTGTGTTCTGCTTGGTGAGCTCCAGACCCAAGTTGCACAAAGGCCTGTGGACAATTGAAACCATGGGGCAAGTTAGCTTGGGCTAGCAGTGGTTTTGGAATTCCCCAATTTTGATGAGCTCACGTCTACCATGTTCTGTTGCTGTCCCTGTCTCCGTTTTCCTCAGGCCACACTTAACTGAGAAAAGGTCCACATAAAGCAGGGGCACTTTCTTCCAGCTTCTTCCATTGACTGGCTTGGCTGCCATAGCAACAGGCCAGGCAGGAGCTGCCTATGGACATTCCCAGTTCCTGGTGATGTGGGCTCACTGTGACATCACAACCAAGACTTTGCTGATTGATCAGACTGCCTAAGACCTCCCGCTAAGGCCCCTCCCTCTCCACACACAGGCCACTTTGGTGCCAGTAACAGGCAGAATCTTCTTTTGTGACGATGGCTCATCTCCTCCAGTTAACTTCCTCACTTTATCAAGGTTCAACTGAGATGACATTCCTTTCCTGGTCAATACAACTACCCATGTGGAGGCTGCACTTTGGAGGATAAGAAGCATTTCTAATGGTGAGTACAAAATACCCCAAGCCCTTTGCAGTGCAATCAGAATGTCCCATACCATTGGATGAGGAAATTTCTCTCCCAGACCTACATCTCCCATAATTGGGTGCATATTCCCTTGTGGGAATGCAAAATATAGCACACTGGAAACCAGGGGGTTGTAATTCCAGGGGTTTTTTTTCCTAACTTCATCAAAACCCAGAAATTCTTTCAGGGGCTGGCAAGAGCATCAAAGTGACCAATGTACTCATTTTATGTCGACCAAGAAATTAATGTACTTTGATCTGAGGACTATAGAGGAACACACAAGGTATACTCAATGAATACTTCATACTCCCTATTCAGTGTAATTGTTATCATCTCTACTGTGAACAGAATCTTTCAGGAACCCCAGAACTTGTGGAGAACCATGAAGCACTTTGAAAGGACATTCAATTCTGCAAAGAATCTCTGGAGTACTAAAGAGCACACGTTTTCCTCATAGAACTGAACCCACAGAGTCAGTGTGACTCAAGGCTGCACCTCAAAGTGACTTCAAGGCTTGAACATACATTCTGAAAATGGAGAATTCCAATTTGAACTGGAAAAATCACACGCACACACACACACACACACACACAAATTGCTGAAGTACTGTTCGTTATCTACTAGCAAATTTCTTAACTTCCATCTAGTGAATTACAACCTTGAACACACCAGAAGTCACTGAACCCCAGTACACCTGGTGCACTCCATCAATTCCCACAATCCAAATGAGAGGGTTTCTTTCAAGGATTCTTATACATACCTAAACAATGGATATACTCAATGAGTGTGAAATAGTGGGTACTTTAAGAATTTTTATAAAGAGCTAAGAAATTAGTTGACTCTGACACTGTGGGTGTTACACACACTAGTATGCATACGCAAACACATACGCACACACAACCCTGTCCAAAGATCATGAGGAGAGATCAGCGCAATAGCTGAAATCCCGCAGTTGCCCAAATATGTGGACACTTTCATGTCTCCAAGTAATCATCCATCTTACAAAAATACATGAAGTGACATCATTTCCAACAATGTCCTTGGAAGGTAGGTATACTACAGCCTTTAGGCCAATGAAGAAATAAGCACTAATTCACCAGAGTCTATGCATGAAGCCATCACTGTAATTGAAATCATTTGTGGAAAACCAATAATGCACATGGATACATGTCAGAAGATCTTCGAACATACACTTTACATTTTCAATAAATGCTGTACATTTCCTCACCTGACAGGGTGTAACTGCTGATCTTTGGAAGAGCAGCGTTGAGTCATACCAAAATTAGTGACTTCCAGGAAGCATTGGTGACTTGCATTATTTGGAACAGAGCATTTAACAGACACAGAAACAGGAAATATTTGGAAACCACATCAGCGGCCACACACACAAATACACCCACAGTGTGACTTAGTTCCATGAGTATTCAGTATTCTGGTGTCAGTGAAAGTATGGGCTTTCAGCTAAGTGAAGTTCTTTTTAGTAGCTCCAGTTTTTAATAATCACCAGGAAACTGGATTGTTTGCCATCTTTCACTGATTGTAATTGGGATAATGGTTAATTTTAGCCCATAATATTACATATAGGACTCTGAATTGCATAGATAAAGTAACTTCTTTTATAAACAATCTTACATGGTTGAAGTTCTGCCAGGAAAAATCAACTTATATTCTCCCCATGTTTCATGGCTTTCTAGAGAAGAAACCATTATTTAGCTCACAACAATGTATTTAAAACTGGGAAATATTTAAAAATATATTGTGCCCATTCTAAGACCACCTCAGTCATTATGTTCAGTATCTAGAAAATATGTCCCACTGCAGCAATTGAGTATATATTTCAGAGGATACCTCCTTTCCTAGCATCATACTTCAATGTGAGTAACACTCATTTGGCCTTAATGATGAGGTAGGATGAATTTCATAGAAATATGTAACTCTGATACTAGAAACAACTTGGGTAATATGTTGAATATCTGGCAACAGGTTCCAATCATTGATCTCAGTACATATGTCACAAGATAACTCCCCATCACTCCTGGTTTTGATAAGGAGAAAATTTCATGTTTGTTCATAACTTCATTTTATTATTTAATTTCATAGAATCAAGTAAGCCCCATTCTACTACCCACATAGTTTGATGGTTTATGTCAGTCCAGCCCTTCAATTCCTGGCATACACTGTGCATTTCTCTGGATTTTTCCCCACCTATCTGCATTTTTAAATTTGAGAATAATTGCTTTCAGCCCATAATTTCCCATTATGGTGAGTTTCATGGAATTCAGTTACTTATGTTTAAAAACCAACATCTTTAGAAGGTTTGCTCTCTGGTGTTCCATCAAGTCTTGGAATCGAGGGTACATTTCACAAGGTACTTCCCAGCTAGCCTCCCTTTTAAATTTGATAAAATTCAGATCACACTTACCTCATAATGCGTAGGTATTCCATTGAGTTCAATAGAAACATGAAATTCCCGTTTAAATTCATAGTAATAGGAAGGTTGAAAATTTCGCAGTTAGTTCAGCTATTAGGCTTCAGGAAGACGTTCACAGGATTTCTCCACTACTGTGGCTGGTATTTTTCGAGTAGAAATATTACTGTTAGTGCATGATGCTGTCTTTATTAATCAGAATTTCCTACAAAAATACTTACCATTCTAAAATGAAATAAGTTTGAAGACTGAATGTCTGACACTACCTTGAAGTGCTGTATTTTACTGTGCATTGCAAAGGATTACTCCCCATCTTGGACCATTTTGAATTAAAAAAAAACAGTACTCATTTTGCTCCTACTGAGATATATATACGTACATATATATGTTGCACATATGTATATATATACATATATATGTGTGTATATTATTCCAAATTTCATAGAAAAAAGAAACTCGAAATTTACAACCAACTTAATGAGATGATTAAAGGTCTGCTAGGAATTTTTTGTCTTCCTCTTATGTCATAGCATTTCTCCCATCTTTCCCGGTTTTCCTTTGTAATAAACATTCATTTAACTCAAAATTCAGTATCTACTGTTGTAATTTTCATAGAAACGTGTCATTCTAAAAGAACAGAAAGTAATTATAGGTATTATTAGATTGAAGATTGAATGTCCGACACTACCTTGAAGTCCCGGATTTTACTCTGCATTTCAAAGGATTACTCCCCATCTAGTACCATTTTTAATTTTAAAAAAATGCTCATTTTTGCTCCTTGTCAAATATATATATGTACATACATATGTTGTATATATGTATATATATATGTATATAATTCCAAATTTCATAGAAAACCTATCTCAAAATTTAAAATCAACTTAATCAGATTATTAAAGGGCTGCTATGAGTTTTTTGTCTTCCTCTCTATGTCATAGTATTTCTCCCATCTTCCCAGGTTTTCCTTAGGAATAACCATTTATTTCACTCACAATTCAGTATTTAGTGTAGTAATTTTCATTGAAACGTTCAATTCTAAAAGAACAGAAACTGCTTATAAGTATCAATCTCTTGAACAAGATGAAAGCCTGGAACTCACTCAGTAAGTCACAGAATTATTTCATATCTACTGGATTTCTAAGATTGAAATATTGCCTTATGCCAAAATTCATAGAAATTTGAACACCAGGAAACACAGCTTACTCAGGGCAATTTCCTCTAACATTCATTTCCTTGGTCAATGTACCCTGATGGCTCAAGAACAAGTGATGTCAGATCAACAGGTGACTGGAACTCCATGTAATCTCATTCCTGCCTTGCGTGTCTGCTATTATCAAACCGTGACATCATGTGTTCAGGGTGAGACCCTGAAATCATGACAGCCGATGCACCAAAGTGAGATGAGGAGAGGTGTGTTCTGCTTGGTGAGCTCCAGACCCAAGTTGCACAAAGGCCTGTGGACAATTGAAACCATGGGGCAAGTTAGCTTGGGCTAGCAGTGGTTTTGGAATTCCCCAATTTTGATGAGCTCACGTCTACCATGTTCTGTTGCTGTCCCTGTCTCCGTTTTCCTCAGGCCACACTTAACTGAGAAAAGGTCCACATAAAGCAGGGGCACTTTCTTCCAGCTTCTTCCATTGACTGGCTTGGCTGCCATAGCAACAGGCCAGGCAGGAGCTGCCTATGGACATTCCCAGTTCCTGGTGATGTGGGCTCACTGTGACATCACAACCAAGACTTTGCTGATTGATCAGACTGCCTAAGACCTCCCGCTAAGGCCCCTCCCTCTCCACACACAGGCCACTTTGGTGCCAGTAACAGGCAGAATCTTCTTTTGTGACGATGGCTCATCTCCTCCAGTTAACTTCCTCACTTTATCAAGGTTCAACTGAGATGACATTCCTTTCCTGGTCAATACAACTACCCATGTGGAGGCTGCACTTTGGAGGATAAGAAGCATTTCTAATGGTGAGTACAAAATACCCCAAGCCCTTTGCAGTGCAATCAGAATGTCCCATACCATTGGATGAGGAAATTTCTCTCCCAGACCTACATCTCCCATAATTGGGTGCATATTCCCTTGTGGGAATGCAAAATATAGCACACTGGAAACCAGGGGGTTGTAATTCCAGGGGTTTTTTTTCCTAACTTCATCAAAACCCAGAAATTCTTTCAGGGGCTGGCAAGAGCATCAAAGTGACCAATGTACTCATTTTATGTCGACCAAGAAATTAATGTACTTTGATCTGAGGACTATAGAGGAACACACAAGGTATACTCAATGAATACTTCATACTCCCTATTCAGTGTAATTGTTATCATCTCTACTGTGAACAGAATCTTTCAGGAACCCCAGAACTTGTGGAGAACCATGAAGCACTTTGAAAGGACATTCAATTCTGCAAAGAATCTCTGGAGTACTAAAGAGCACACGTTTTCCTCATAGAACTGAACCCACAGAGTCAGTGTGACTCAAGGCTGCACCTCAAAGTGACTTCAAGGCTTGAACATACATTCTGAAAATGGAGAATTCCAATTTGAACTGGAAAAATCACACGCACACACACACACACACACACACAAATTGCTGAAGTACTGTTCGTTATCTACTAGCAAATTTCTTAACTTCCATCTAGTGAATTACAACCTTGAACACACCAGAAGTCACTGAACCCCAGTACACCTGGTGCACTCCATCAATTCCCACAATCCAAATGAGAGGGTTTCTTTCAAGGATTCTTATACATACCTAAACAATGGATATACTCAATGAGTGTGAAATAGTGGGTACTTTAAGAATTTTTATAAAGAGCTAAGAAATTAGTTGACTCTGACACTGTGGGTGTTACACACACTAGTATGCATACGCAAACACATACGCACACACAACCCTGTCCAAAGATCATGAGGAGAGATCAGCGCAATAGCTGAAATCCCGCAGTTGCCCAAATATGTGGACACTTTCATGTCTCCAAGTAATCATCCATCTTACAAAAATACATGAAGTGACATCATTTCCAACAATGTCCTTGGAAGGTAGGTATACTACAGCCTTTAGGCCAATGAAGAAATAAGCACTAATTCACCAGAGTCTATGCATGAAGCCATCACTGTAATTGAAATCATTTGTGGAAAACCAATAATGCACATGGATACATGTCAGAAGATCTTCGAACATACACTTTACATTTTCAATAAATGCTGTACATTTCCTCACCTGACAGGGTGTAACTGCTGATCTTTGGAAGAGCAGCGTTGAGTCATACCAAAATTAGTGACTTCCAGGAAGCATTGGTGACTTGCATTATTTGGAACAGAGCATTTAACAGACACAGAAACAGGAAATATTTGGAAACCACATCAGCGGCCACACACACAAATACACCCACAGTGTGACTTAGTTCCATGAGTATTCAGTATTCTGGTGTCAGTGAAAGTATGGGCTTTCAGCTAAGTGAAGTTCTTTTTAGTAGCTCCAGTTTTTAATAATCACCAGGAAACTGGATTGTTTGCCATCTTTCACTGATTGTAATTGGGATAATGGTTAATTTTAGCCCATAATATTACATATAGGACTCTGAATTGCATAGATAAAGTAACTTCTTTTATAAACAATCTTACATGGTTGAAGTTCTGCCAGGAAAAATCAACTTATATTCTCCCCATGTTTCATGGCTTTCTAGAGAAGAAACCATTATTTAGCTCACAACAATGTATTTAAAACTGGGAAATATTTAAAAATATATTGTGCCCATTCTAAGACCACCTCAGTCATTATGTTCAGTATCTAGAAAATATGTCCCACTGCAGCAATTGAGTATATATTTCAGAGGATACCTCCTTTCCTAGCATCATACTTCAATGTGAGTAACACTCATTTGGCCTTAATGATGAGGTAGGATGAATTTCATAGAAATATGTAACTCTGATACTAGAAACAACTTGGGTAATATGTTGAATATCTGGCAACAGGTTCCAATCATTGATCTCAGTACATATGTCACAAGATAACTCCCCATCACTCCTGGTTTTGATAAGGAGAAAATTTCATGTTTGTTCATAACTTCATTTTATTATTTAATTTCATAGAATCAAGTAAGCCCCATTCTACTACCCACATAGTTTGATGGTTGATGTCAGTCCAGCCCTTCAATTCCTGGCATACACTGTGCATTTCTCTGGATTTTTCCCCACCTATCTGCATTTTTAAATTTGAGAATAATTGCTTTCAGCCCATAATTTCCCATTATGGTGAGTTTCATGGAATTCAGTTACTTATGTTTAAAAACCAACATCTTTAGAAGGTTTGCTCTCTGGTGTTCCATCAAGTCTTGGAATCGAGGGTACATTTCACAAGGTACTTCCCAGCTAGCCTCCCTTTTAAATTTGATAAAATTCAGATCACACTTACCTCATAATGCGTAGGTATTCCATTGAGTTCAATAGAAACATGAAATTCCCGTTTAAATTCATAGTAATAGGAAGGTTGAAAATTTCGCAGTTAGTTCAGCTATTAGGCTTCAGGAAGACGTTCACAGGATTTCTCCACTACTGTGGCTGGTATTTTTCGAGTAGAAATATTACTGTTAGTGCATGATGCTGTCTTTATTAATCAGAATTTCCTACAAAAATACTTACCATTCTAAAATGAAATAAGTTTGAAGACTGAATGTCTGACACTACCTTGAAGTGCTGTATTTTACTGTGCATTGCAAAGGATTACTCCCCATCTTGGACCATTTTGAATTAAAAAAAAACAGTACTCATTTTGCTCCTACTGAGATATATATACGTACATATATATGTTGCACATATGTATATATATACATATATATGTGTGTATATTATTCCAAATTTCATAGAAAAAAGAAACTCGAAATTTACAACCAACTTAATGAGATGATTAAAGGTCTGCTAGGAATTTTTTGTCTTCCTCTTATGTCATAGCATTTCTCCCATCTTTCCCGGTTTTCCTTTGTAATAAACATTCATTTAACTCAAAATTCAGTATCTACTCTTGTAATTTTCATAGAAACGTGTCATTCTAAAAGAACAGAAAGTAATTATAGGTATTATTAGATTGAAGATTGAATGTCCGACACTACCTTGAAGTCCCGGATTTTACTCTGCATTTCAAAGGATTACTCCCCATCTAGTACCATTTTTAATTTTAAAAAAATGCTCATTTTTGCTCCTTGTCAAATATATATATGTACATACATATGTTGTATATATGTATATATATATGTATATAATTCCAAATTTCATAGAAAACCTATCTCAAAATTTAAAATCAACTTAATCAGATTATTAAAGGGCTGCTATGAGTTTTTTGTCTTCCTCTCTATGTCATAGTATTTCTCCCATCTTCCCAGGTTTTCCTTAGGAATAACCGTTTATTTCACTCACAATTCAGTATTTAGTGTAGTAATTTTCATTGAAACGTTCAATTCTAAAAGAACAGAAACTGCTTATAAGTATCAATCTCTTGAACAAGATGAAAGCCTGGAACTCACTCAGTAAGTCACAGAATTATTTCATATCTACTGGATTTCTAAGATTGAAATATTGCCTTATGCCAAAATTCATAGAAATTTGAACACCAGGAAACACAGCTTACTCAGGGCAATTTCCTCTAACATTCATTTCCTTGGTCAATGTACCCTGATGGCTCAAGAACAAGTGATGTCAGATCAACAGGTGACTGGAACTCCATGTAATCTCATTCCTGCCTTGCGTGTCTGCTATTATCAAACCGTGACATCATGTGTTCAGGGTGAGACCCTGAAATCATGACAGCCGATGCACCAAAGTGAGATGAGGAGAGGTGTGTTCTGCTTGGTGAGCTCCAGACCCAAGTTGCACAAAGGCCTGTGGACAATTGAAACCATGGGGCAAGTTAGCTTGGGCTAGCAGTGGTTTTGGAATTCCCCAATTTTGATGAGCTCACGTCTACCATGTTCTGTTGCTGTCCCTGTCTCCGTTTTCCTCAGGCCACACTTAACTGAGAAAAGGTCCACATAAAGCAGGGGCACTTTCTTCCAGCTTCTTCCATTGACTGGCTTGGCTGCCATAGCAACAGGCCAGGCAGGAGCTGCCTATGGACATTCCCAGTTCCTGGTGATGTGGGCTCACTGTGACATCACAACCAAGACTTTGCTGATTGATCAGACTGCCTAAGACCTCCCGCTAAGGCCCCTCCCTCTCCACACACAGGCCACTTTGGTGCCAGTAACAGGCAGAATCTTCTTTTGTGACGATGGCTCATCTCCTCCAGTTAACTTCCTCACTTTATCAAGGTTCAACTGAGATGACATTCCTTTCCTGGTCAATACAACTACCCATGTGGAGGCTGCACTTTGGAGGATAAGAAGCATTTCTAATGGTGAGTACAAAATACCCCAAGCCCTTTGCAGTGCAATCAGAATGTCCCATACCATTGGATGAGGAAATTTCTCTCCCAGACCTACATCTCCCATAATTGGGTGCATATTCCCTTGTGGGAATGCAAAATATAGCACACTGGAAACCAGGGGGTTGTAATTCCAGGGGTTTTTTTTCCTAACTTCATCAAAACCCAGAAATTCTTTCAGGGGCTGGCAAGAGCATCAAAGTGACCAATGTACTCATTTTATGTCGACCAAGAAATTAATGTACTTTGATCTGAGGACTATAGAGGAACACACAAGGTATACTCAATGAATACTTCATACTCCCTATTCAGTGTAATTGTTATCATCTCTACTGTGAACAGAATCTTTCAGGAACCCCAGAACTTGTGGAGAACCATGAAGCACTTTGAAAGGACATTCAATTCTGCAAAGAATCTCTGGAGTACTAAAGAGCACACGTTTTCCTCATAGAACTGAACCCACAGAGTCAGTGTGACTCAAGGCTGCACCTCAAAGTGACTTCAAGGCTTGAACATACATTCTGAAAATGGAGAATTCCAATTTGAACTGGAAAAATCACACGCACACACACACACACACACACACAAATTGCTGAAGTACTGTTCGTTATCTACTAGCAAATTTCTTAACTTCCATCTAGTGAATTACAACCTTGAACACACCAGAAGTCACTGAACCCCAGTACACCTGGTGCACTCCATCAATTCCCACAATCCAAATGAGAGGGTTTCTTTCAAGGATTCTTATACATACCTAAACAATGGATATACTCAATGAGTGTGAAATAGTGGGTACTTTAAGAATTTTTATAAAGAGCTAAGAAATTAGTTGACTCTGACACTGTGGGTGTTACACACACTAGTATGCATACGCAAACACATACGCACACACAACCCTGTCCAAAGATCATGAGGAGAGATCAGCGCAATAGCTGAAATCCCGCAGTTGCCCAAATATGTGGACACTTTCATGTCTCCAAGTAATCATCCATCTTACAAAAATACATGAAGTGACATCATTTCCAACAATGTCCTTGGAAGGTAGGTATACTACAGCCTTTAGGCCAATGAAGAAATAAGCACTAAT
This sequence comes from Castor canadensis, assembly GCF_047511655.1. Classification (NCBI taxonomy): domain Eukaryota; kingdom Metazoa; phylum Chordata; class Mammalia; order Rodentia; family Castoridae; genus Castor; species Castor canadensis. The sequence continues at coordinate 90,152,995 of NC_133395.1, forward strand.
TCACCAGAGTCTATGCATGAAGCCATCACTGTAATTGAAATCATTTGTGGAAAACCAATAATGCACATGGATACATGTCAGAAGATCTTCGAACATACACTTTACATTTTCAATAAATGCTGTACATTTCCTCACCTGACAGGGTGTAACTGCTGATCTTTGGAAGAGCAGCGTTGAGTCATACCAAAATTAGTGACTTCCAGGAAGCATTGGTGACTTGCATTATTTGGAACAGAGCATTTAACAGACACAGAAACAGGAAATATTTGGAAACCACATCAGCGGCCACACACACAAATACACCCACAGTGTGACTTAGTTCCATGAGTATTCAGTATTCTGGTGTCAGTGAAAGTATGGGCTTTCAGCTAAGTGAAGTTCTTTTTAGTAGCTCCAGTTTTTAATAATCACCAGGAAACTGGATTGTTTGCCATCTTTCACTGATTGTAATTGGGATAATGGTTAATTTTAGCCCATAATATTACATATAGGACTCTGAATTGCATAGATAAAGTAACTTCTTTTATAAACAATCTTACATGGTTGAAGTTCTGCCAGGAAAAATCAACTTATATTCTCCCCATGTTTCATGGCTTTCTAGAGAAGAAACCATTATTTAGCTCACAACAATGTATTTAAAACTGGGAAATATTTAAAAATATATTGTGCCCATTCTAAGACCACCTCAGTCATTATGTTCAGTATCTAGAAAATATGTCCCACTGCAGCAATTGAGTATATATTTCAGAGGATACCTCCTTTCCTAGCATCATACTTCAATGTGAGTAACACTCATTTGGCCTTAATGATGAGGTAGGATGAATTTCATAGAAATATGTAACTCTGATACTAGAAACAACTTGGGTAATATGTTGAATATCTGGCAACAGGTTCCAATCATTGATCTCAGTACATATGTCACAAGATAACTCCCCATCACTCCTGGTTTTGATAAGGAGAAAATTTCATGTTTGTTCATAACTTCATTTTATTATTTAATTTCATAGAATCAAGTAAGCCCCATTCTACTACCCACATAGTTTGATGGTTGATGTCAGTCCAGCCCTTCAATTCCTGGCATACACTGTGCATTTCTCTGGATTTTTCCCCACCTATCTGCATTTTTAAATTTGAGACTAATTGCTTTCAGCCCATAATTTCCCATTATGGTGAGTTTCATGGAATTCAGTTACTTATGTTTAAAAACCAACATCTTTAGAAGGTTTGCTCTCTGGTGTTCCATCAAGTCTTGGAATCGAGGGTACATTTCACAAGGTACTTCCCAGCTAGCCTCCCTTTTAAATTTGATAAAATTCAGATCACACTTACCTCATAATGCGTAGGTATTCCATTGAGTTCAATAGAAACATGAAATTCCCGTTTAAATTCATAGTAATAGGAAGGTTGAAAATTTCGCAGTTAGTTCAGCTATTAGGCTTCAGGAAGACGTTCACAGGATTTCTCCACTACTGTGGCTGGTATTTTTCGAGTAGAAATATTACTGTTAGTGCATGATGCTGTCTTTATTAATCAGAATTTCCTACAAAAATACTTACCATTCTAAAATGAAATAAGTTTGAAGACTGAATGTCTGACACTACCTTGAAGTGCTGTATTTTACTGTGCATTGCAAAGGATTACTCCCCATCTTGGACCATTTTGAATTAAAAAAAAACAGTACTCATTTTGCTCCTACTGAGATATATATACGTACATATATATGTTGCACATATGTATATATATACATATATATGTGTGTATATTATTCCAAATTTCATAGAAAAAAGAAACTCGAAATTTACAACCAACTTAATGAGATGATTAAAGGTCTGCTAGGAATTTTTTGTCTTCCTCTTATGTCATAGCATTTCTCCCATCTTTCCCGGTTTTCCTTTGTAATAAACATTCATTTAACTCAAAATTCAGTATCTACTGTTGTAATTTTCATAGAAACGTGTCATTCTAAAAGAACAGAAAGTAATTATAGGTATTATTAGATTGAAGATTGAATGTCCGACACTACCTTGAAGTCCCGGATTTTACTCTGCATTTCAAAGGATTACTCCCCATCTAGTACCATTTTTAATTTTAAAAAAATGCTCATTTTTGCTCCTTGTCAAATATATATATGTACATACATATGTTGTATATATGTATATATATATGTATATAATTCCAAATTTCATAGAAAACCTATCTCAAAATTTAAAATCAACTTAATCAGATTATTAAAGGGCTGCTAAGAGTTTTTTGTCTTCTTCTCTATGTCATAGTATTTCTCCCATCTTCCCAGGTTTTCCTTAGGAATAACCATTTATTTCACTCACAATTCAGTATTTAGTGTAGTAATTTTCATTGAAACGTTCAATTCTAAAAGAACAGAAACTGCTTATAAGTATCAATCTCTTGAACAAGATGAAAGCCTGGAACTCACTCAGTAAGTCACAGAATTATTTCATATCTACTGGATTTCTAAGATTGAAATATTGCCTTATGCCAAAATTCATAGAAATTTGAACACCAGGAAACACAGCTTACTCAGGGCAATTTCCTCTAACATTCATTTCCTTGGTCAATGTACCCTGATGGCTCAAGAACAAGTGATGTCAGATCAACAGGTGACTGGAACTCCATGTAATCTCATTCCTGCCTTGCGTGTCTGCTATTATCAAACCGTGACATCATGTGTTCAGGGTGAGACCCTGAAATCATGACAGCCGATGCACCAAAGTGAGATGAGGAGAGGTGTGTTCTGCTTGGTGAGCTCCAGACCCAAGTTGCACAAAGGCCTGTGGACAATTGAAACCATGGGGCAAGTTAGCTTGGGCTAGCAGTGGTTTTGGAATTCCCCAATTTTGATGAGCTCACGTCTACCATGTTCTGTTGCTGTCCCTGTCTCCGTTTTCCTCAGGCCACACTTAACTGAGAAAAGGTCCACATAAAGCAGGGGCACTTTCTTCCAGCTTCTTCCATTGACTGGCTTGGCTGCCATAGCAACAGGCCAGGCAGGAGCTGCCTATGGACATTCCCAGTTCCTGGTGATGTGGGCTCACTGTGACATCACAACCAAGACTTTGCTGATTGATCAGACTGCCTAAGACCTCCCGCTAAGGCCCCTCCCTCTCCACACACAGGCCACTTTGGTGCCAGTAACAGGCAGAATCTTCTTTTGTGACGATGGCTCATCTCCTCCAGTTAACTTCCTCACTTTATCAAGGTTCAACTGAGATGACATTCCTTTCCTGGTCAATACAACTACCCATGTGGAGGCTGCACTTTGGAGGATAAGAAGCATTTCTAATGGTGAGTACAAAATACCCCAAGCCCTTTGCAGTGCAATCAGAATGTCCCATACCATTGGATGAGGAAATTTCTCTCCCAGACCTACATCTCCCATAATTGGGTGCATATTCCCTTGTGGGAATGCAAAATATAGCACACTGGAAACCAGGGGGTTGTAATTCCAGGGGTTTTTTTTCCTAACTTCATCAAAACCCAGAAATTCTTTCAGGGGCTGGCAAGAGCATCAAAGTGACCAATGTACTCATTTTATGTCGACCAAGAAATTAATGTACTTTGATCTGAGGACTATAGAGGAACACACAAGGTATACTCAATGAATACTTCATACTCCCTATTCAGTGTAATTGTTATCATCTCTACTGTGAACAGAATCTTTCAGGAACCCCAGAACTTGTGGAGAACCATGAAGCACTTTGAAAGGACATTCAATTCTGCAAAGAATCTCTGGAGTACTAAAGAGCACACGTTTTCCTCATAGAACTGAACCCACAGAGTCAGTGTGACTCAAGGCTGCACCTCAAAGTGACTTCAAGGCTTGAACATACATTCTGAAAATGGAGAATTCCAATTTGAACTGGAAAAATCACACGCACACACACACACACACACACACACAAATTGCTGAAGTACTGTTCGTTATCTACTAGCAAATTTCTTAACTTCCATCTAGTGAATTACAACCTTGAACACACCAGAAGTCACTGAACCCCAGTACACCTGGTGCACTCCATCAATTCCCACAATCCAAATGAGAGGGTTTCTTTCAAGGATTCTTATACATACCTAAACAATGGATATACTCAATGAGTGTGAAATAGTGGGTACTTTAAGAATTTTTATAAAGAGCTAAGAAATTAGTTGACTCTGACACTGTGGGTGTTACACACACTAGTATGCATACGCAAACACATACGCACACACAACCCTGTCCAAAGATCATGAGGAGAGATCAGCGCAATAGCTGAAATCCCGCAGTTGCCCAAATATGTGGACACTTTCATGTCTCCAAGTAATCATCCATCTTACAAAAATACATGAAGTGACATCATTTCCAACAATGTCCTTGGAAGGTAGGTATACTACAGCCTTTAGGCCAATGAAGAAATAAGCACTAATTCACCAGAGTCTATGCATGAAGCCATCACTGTAATTGAAATCATTTGTGGAAAACCAATAATGCACATGGATACATGTCAGAAGATCTTCGAACATACACTTTACATTTTCAATAAATGCTGTACATTTCCTCACCTGACAGGGTGTAACTGCTGATCTTTGGAAGAGCAGCGTTGAGTCATACCAAAATTAGTGACTTCCAGGAAGCATTGGTGACTTGCATTATTTGGAACAGAGCATTTAACAGACACAGAAACAGGAAATATTTGGAAACCACATCAGCGGCCACACACACAAATACACCCACAGTGTGACTTAGTTCCATGAGTATTCAGTATTCTGGTGTCAGTGAAAGTATGGGCTTTCAGCTAAGTGAAGTTCTTTTTAGTAGCTCCAGTTTTTAATAATCACCAGGAAACTGGATTGTTTGCCATCTTTCACTGATTGTAATTGGGATAATGGTTAATTTTAGCCCATAATATTACATATAGGACTCTGAATTGCATAGATAAAGTAACTTCTTTTATAAACAATCTTACATGGTTGAAGTTCTGCCAGGAAAAATCAACTTATATTCTCCCCATGTTTCATGGCTTTCTAGAGAAGAAACCATTATTTAGCTCACAACAATGTATTTAAAACTGGGAAATATTTAAAAATATATTGTGCCCATTCTAAGACCACCTCAGTCATTATGTTCAGTATCTAGAAAATATGTCCCACTGCAGCAATTGAGTATATATTTCAGAGGATACCTCCTTTCCTAGCATCATACTTCAATGTGAGTAACACTCATTTGGCCTTAATGATGAGGTAGGATGAATTTCATAGAAATATGTAACTCTGATACTAGAAACAACTTGGGTAATATGTTGAATATCTGGCAACAGGTTCCAATCATTGATCTCAGTACATATGTCACAAGATAACTCCCCATCACTCCTGGTTTTGATAAGGAGAAAATTTCATGTTTGTTCATAACTTCATTTTATTATTTAATTTCATAGAATCAAGTAAGCCCCATTCTACTACCCACATAGTTTGATGGTTGATGTCAGTCCAGCCCTTCAATTCCTGGCATACACTGTGCATTTCTCTGGATTTTTCCCCACCTATCTGCATTTTTAAATTTGAGAATAATTGCTTTCAGCCCATAATTTCCCATTATGGTGAGTTTCATGGAATTCAGTTACTTATGTTTAAAAACCAACATCTTTAGAAGGTTTGCTCTCTGGTGTTCCATCAAGTCTTGGAATAGAGGGTACATTTCACAAGGTACTTCCCAGCTAGCCTCCCTTTTAAATTTGATAAAATTCAGATCACACTTACCTCATAATGCGTAGGTATTCCATTGAGTTCAATAGAAACATGAAATTCCCGTTTAAATTCATAGTAATAGGAAGGTTGAAAATTTCGCAGTTAGTTCAGCTATTAGGCTTCAGGAAGACGTTCACAGGATTTCTCCACTACTGTGGCTGGTATTTTTCGAGTAGAAATATTACTGTTAGTGCATGATGCTGTCTTTATTAATCAGAATTTCCTACAAAAATACTTACCATTCTAAAATGAAATAAGTTTGAAGACTGAATGTCTGACACTACCTTGAAGTGCTGTATTTTACTGTGCATTGCAAAGGATTACTCCCCATCTTGGACCATTTTGAATTAAAAAAAAACAGTACTCATTTTGCTCCTACTGAGATATATATACGTACATATATATGTTGCACATATGTATATATATACATATATATGTGTGTATATTATTCCAAATTTCATAGAAAAAAGAAACTCGAAATTTACAACCAACTTAATGAGATGATTAAAGGTCTGCTAGGAATTTTTTGTCTTCCTCTTATGTCATAGCATTTCTCCCATCTTTCCCGGTTTTCCTTTGTAATAAACATTCATTTAACTCAAAATTCAGTATCTACTGTTGTAATTTTCATAGAAACGTGTCATTCTAAAAGAACAGAAAGTAATTATAGGTATTATTAGATTGAAGATTGAATGTCCGACACTACCTTGAAGTCCCGGATTTTACTCTGCATTTCAAAGGATTACTCCCCATCTAGTACCATTTTTAATTTTAAAAAAATGCTCATTTTTGCTCCTTGTCAAATATATATATGTACATACATATGTTGTATATATGTATATATATATGTATATAATTCCAAATTTCATAGAAAACCTATCTCAAAATTTAAAATCAACTTAATCAGATTATTAAAGGGCTGCTAAGAGTTTTTTGTCTTCTTCTCTATGTCATAGTATTTCTCCCATCTTCCCAGGTTTTCCTTAGGAATAACCATTTATTTCACTCACAATTCAGTATTTAGTGTAGTAATTTTCATTGAAACGTTCAATTCTAAAAGAACAGAAACTGCTTATAAGTATCAATCTCTTGAACAAGATGAAAGCCTGGAACTCACTCAGTAAGTCACAGAATTATTTCATATCTACTGGATTTCTAAGATTGAAATATTGCCTTATGCCAAAATTCATAGAAATTTGAACACCAGGAAACACAGCTTACTCAGGGCAATTTCCTCTAACATTCATTTCCTTGGTCAATGTACCCTGATGGCTCAAGAACAAGTGATGTCAGATCAACAGGTGACTGGAACTCCATGTAATCTCATTCCTGCCTTGCGTGTCTGCTATTATCAAACCGTGACATCATGTGTTCAGGGTGAGACCCTGAAATCATGACAGCCGATGCACCAAAGTGAGATGAGGAGAGGTGTGTTCTGCTTGGTGAGCTCCAGACCCAAGTTGCACAAAGGCCTGTGGACAATTGAAACCATGGGGCAAGTTAGCTTGGGCTAGCAGTGGTTTTGGAATTCCCCAATTTTGATGAGCTCACGTCTACCATGTTCTGTTGCTGTCCCTGTCTCCGTTTTCCTCAGGCCACACTTAACTGAGAAAAGGTCCACATAAAGCAGGGGCACTTTCTTCCAGCTTCTTCCATTGACTGGCTTGGCTGCCATAGCAACAGGCCAGGCAGGAGCTGCCTATGGACATTCCCAGTTCCTGGTGATGTGGGCTCACTGTGACATCACAACCAAGACTTTGCTGATTGATCAGACTGCCTAAGACCTCCCGCTAAGGCCCCTCCCTCTCCACACACAGGCCACTTTGGTGCCAGTAACAGGCAGAATCTTCTTTTGTGACGATGGCTCATCTCCTCCAGTTAACTTCCTCACTTTATCAAGGTTCAACTGAGATGACATTCCTTTCCTGGTCAATACAACTACCCATGTGGAGGCTGCACTTTGGAGGATAAGAAGCATTTCTAATGGTGAGTACAAAATACCCCAAGCCCTTTGCAGTGCAATCAGAATGTCCCATACCATTGGATGAGGAAATTTCTCTCCCAGACCTACATCTCCCATAATTGGGTGCATATTCCCTTGTGGGAATGCAAAATATAGCACACTGGAAACCAGGGGGTTGTAATTCCAGGGGTTTTTTTTCCTAACTTCATCAAAACCCAGAAATTCTTTCAGGGGCTGGCAAGAGCATCAAAGTGACCAATGTACTCATTTTATGTCGACCAAGAAATTAATGTACTTTGATCTGAGGACTATAGAGGAACACACAAGGTATACTCAATGAATACTTCATACTCCCTATTCAGTGTAATTGTTATCATCTCTACTGTGAACAGAATCTTTCAGGAACCCCAGAACTTGTGGAGAACCATGAAGCACTTTGAAAGGACATTCAATTCTGCAAAGAATCTCTGGAGTACTAAAGAGCACACGTTTTCCTCATAGAACTGAACCCACAGAGTCAGTGTGACTCAAGGCTGCACCTCAAAGTGACTTCAAGGCTTGAACATACATTCTGAAAATGGAGAATTCCAATTTGAACTGGAAAAATCACACGCACACACACACACACACACACACACACAAATTGCTGAAGTACTGTTCGTTATCTACTAGCAAATTTCTTAACTTCCATCTAGTGAATTACAACCTTGAACACACCAGAAGTCACTGAACCCCAGTACACCTGGTGCACTCCATCAATTCCCACAATCCAAATGAGAGGGTTTCTTTCAAGGATTCTTATACATACCTAAACAATGGATATACTCAATGAGTGTGAAATAGTGGGTACTTTAAGAATTTTTATAAAGAGCTAAGAAATTAGTTGACTCTGACACTGTGGGTGTTACACACACTAGTATGCATACGCAAACACATACGCACACACAACCCTGTCCAAAGATCATGAGGAGAGATCAGCGCAATAGCTGAAATCCCGCAGTTGCCCAAATATGTGGACACTTTCATGTCTCCAAGTAATCATCCATCTTACAAAAATACATGAAGTGACATCATTTCCAACAATGTCCTTGGAAGGTAGGTATACTACAGCCTTTAGGCCAATGAAGAAATAAGCACTAATTCACCAGAGTCTATGCATGAAGCCATCACTGTAATTGAAATCATTTGTGGAAAACCAATAATGCACATGGATACATGTCAGAAGATCTTCGAACATACACTTTACATTTTCAATAAATGCTGTACATTTCCTCACCTGACAGGGTGTAACTGCTGATCTTTGGAAGAGCAGCGTTGAGTCATACCAAAATTAGTGACTTCCAGGAAGCATTGGTGACTTGCATTATTTGGAACAGAGCATTTAACAGACACAGAAACAGGAAATATTTGGAAACCACATCAGCGGCCACACACACAAATACACCCACAGTGTGACTTAGTTCCATGAGTATTCAGTATTCTGGTGTCAGTGAAAGTATGGGCTTTCAGCTAAGTGAAGTTCTTTTTAGTAGCTCCAGTTTTTAATAATCACCAGGAAACTGGATTGTTTGCCATCTTTCACTGATTGTAATTGGGATAATGGTTAATTTTAGCCCATAATATTACATATAGGACTCTGAATTGCATAGATAAAGTAACTTCTTTTATAAACAATCTTACATGGTTGAAGTTCTGCCAGGAAAAATCAACTTATATTCTCCCCATGTTTCATGGCTTTCTAGAGAAGAAACCATTATTTAGCTCACAACAATGTATTTAAAACTGGGAAATATTTAAAAATATATTGTGCCCATTCTAAGACCACCTCAGTCATTATGTTCAGTATCTAGAAAATATGTCCCACTGCAGCAATTGAGTATATATTTCAGAGGATACCTCCTTTCCTAGCATCATACTTCAATGTGAGTAACACTCATTTGGCCTTAATGATGAGGTAGGATGAATTTCATAGAAATATGTAACTCTGATACTAGAAACAACTTGGGTAATATGTTGAATATCTGGCAACAGGTTCCAATCATTGATCTCAGTACATATGTCACAAGATAACTCCCCATCACTCCTGGTTTTGATAAGGAGAAAATTTCATGTTTGTTCATAACTTCATTTTATTATTTAATTTCATAGAATCAAGTAAGCCCCATTCTACTACCCACATAGTTTGATGGTTGATGTCAGTCCAGCCCTTCAATTCCTGGCATACACTGTGCATTTCTCTGGATTTTTCCCCACCTATCTGCATTTTTAAATTTGAGAATAATTGCTTTCAGCCCATAATTTCCCATTATGGTGAGTTTCATGGAATTCAGTTACTTATGTTTAAAAACCAACATCTTTAGAAGGTTTGCTCTCTGGTGTTCCATCAAGTCTTGGAATAGAGGGTACATTTCACAAGGTACTTCCCAGCTAGCCTCCCTTTTAAATTTGATAAAATTCAGATCACACTTACCTCATAATGCGTAGGTATTCCATTGAGTTCAATAGAAACATGAAATTCCCGTTTAAATTCATAGTAATAGGAAGGTTGAAAATTTCGCAGTTAGTTCAGCTATTAGGCTTCAGGAAGACGTTCACAGGATTTCTCCACTACTGTGGCTGGTATTTTTCGAGTAGAAATATTACTGTTAGTGCATGATGCTGTCTTTATTAATCAGAATTTCCTACAAAAATACTTACCATTCTAAAATGAAATAAGTTTGAAGACTGAATGTCTGACACTACCTTGAAGTGCTGTATTTTACTGTGCATTGCAAAGGATTACTCCCCATCTTGGACCATTTTGAATTAAAAAAAAACAGTACTCATTTTGCTCCTACTGAGATATATATACGTACATATATATGTTGCACATATGTATATATATACATATATATGTGTGTATATTATTCCAAATTTCATAGAAAAAAGAAACTCGAAATTTACAACCAACTTAATGAGATGATTAAAGGTCTGCTAGGAATTTTTTGTCTTCCTCTTATGTCATAGCATTTCTCCCATCTTTCCCGGTTTTCCTTTGTAATAAACATTCATTTAACTCAAAATTCAGTATCTACTGTTGTAATTTTCATAGAAACGTGTCATTCTAAAAGAACAGAAAGTAATTATAGGTATTATTAGATTGAAGATTGAATGTCCGACACTACCTTGAAGTCCCGGATTTTACTCTGCATTTCAAAGGATTACTCCCCATCTAGTACCATTTTTAATTTTAAAAAAATGCTCATTTTTGCTCCTTGTCAAATATATATATGTACATACATATGTTGTATATATGTATATATATATGTATATAATTCCAAATTTCATAGAAAACCTATCTCAAAATTTAAAATCAACTTAATCAGATTATTAAAGGGCTGCTAAGAGTTTTTTGTCTTCTTCTCTATGTCATAGTATTTCTCCCATCTTCCCAGGTTTTCCTTAGGAATAACCATTTATTTCACTCACAATTCAGTATTTAGTGTAGTAATTTTCATTGAAACGTTCAATTCTAAAAGAACAGAAACTGCTTATAAGTATCAATCTCTTGAACAAGATGAAAGCCTGGAACTCACTCAGTAAGTCACAGAATTATTTCATATCTACTGGATTTCTAAGATTGAAATATTGCCTTATGCCAAAATTCATAGAAATTTGAACACCAGGAAACACAGCTTACTCAGGGCAATTTCCTCTAACATTCATTTCCTTGGTCAATGTACCCTGATGGCTCAAGAACAAGTGATGTCAGATCAACAGGTGACTGGAACTCCATGTAATCTCATTCCTGCCTTGCGTGTCTGCTATTATCAAACCGTGACATCATGTGTTCAGGGTGAGACCCTGAAATCATGACAGCCGATGCACCAAAGTGAGATGAGGAGAGGTGTGTTCTGCTTGGTGAGCTCCAGACCCAAGTTGCACAAAGGCCTGTGGACAATTGAAACCATGGGGCAAGTTAGCTTGGGCTAGCAGTGGTTTTGGAATTCCCCAATTTTGATGAGCTCACGTCTACCATGTTCTGTTGCTGTCCCTGTCTCCGTTTTCCTCAGGCCACACTTAACTGAGAAAAGGTCCACATAAAGCAGGGGCACTTTCTTCCAGCTTCTTCCATTGACTGGCTTGGCTGCCATAGCAACAGGCCAGGCAGGAGCTGCCTATGGACATTCCCAGTTCCTGGTGATGTGGGCTCACTGTGACATCACAACCAAGACTTTGCTGATTGATCAGACTGCCTAAGACCTCCCGCTAAGGCCCCTCCCTCTCCACACACAGGCCACTTTGGTGCCAGTAACAGGCAGAATCTTCTTTTGTGACGATGGCTCATCTCCTCCAGTTAACTTCCTCACTTTATCAAGGTTCAACTGAGATGACATTCCTTTCCTGGTCAATACAACTACCCATGTGGAGGCTGCACTTTGGAGGATAAGAAGCATTTCTAATGGTGAGTACAAAATACCCCAAGCCCTTTGCAGTGCAATCAGAATGTCCCATACCATTGGATGAGGAAATTTCTCTCCCAGACCTACATCTCCCATAATTGGGTGCATATTCCCTTGTGGGAATGCAAAATATAGCACACTGGAAACCAGGGGGTTGTAATTCCAGGGGTTTTTTTTCCTAACTTCATCAAAACCCAGAAATTCTTTCAGGGGCTGGCAAGAGCATCAAAGTGACCAATGTACTCATTTTATGTCGACCAAGAAATTAATGTACTTTGATCTGAGGACTATAGAGGAACACACAAGGTATACTCAATGAATACTTCATACTCCCTATTCAGTGTAATTGTTATCATCTCTACTGTGAACAGAATCTTTCAGGAACCCCAGAACTTGTGGAGAACCATGAAGCACTTTGAAAGGACATTCAATTCTGCAAAGAATCTCTGGAGTACTAAAGAGCACACGTTTTCCTCATAGAACTGAACCCACAGAGTCAGTGTGACTCAAGGCTGCACCTCAAAGTGACTTCAAGGCTTGAACATACATTCTGAAAATGGAGAATTCCAATTTGAACTGGAAAAATCACACGCACACACACACACACACACACACACACAAATTGCTGAAGTACTGTTCGTTATCTACTAGCAAATTTCTTAACTTCCATCTAGTGAATTACAACCTTGAACACACCAGAAGTCACTGAACCCCAGTACACCTGGTGCACTCCATCAATTCCCACAATCCAAATGAGAGGGTTTCTTTCAAGGATTCTTATACATACCTAAACAATGGATATACTCAATGAGTGTGAAATAGTGGGTACTTTAAGAATTTTTATAAAGAGCTAAGAAATTAGTTGACTCTGACACTGTGGGTGTTACACACACTAGTATGCATACGCAAACACATACGCACACACAACCCTGTCCAAAGATCATGAGGAGAGATCAGCGCAATAGCTGAAATCCCGCAGTTGCCCAAATATGTGGACACTTTCATGTCTCCAAGTAATCATCCATCTTACAAAAATACATGAAGTGACATCATTTCCAACAATGTCCTTGGAAGGTAGGTATACTACAGCCTTTAGGCCAATGAAGAAATAAGCACTAATTCACCAGAGTCTATGCATGAAGCCATCACTGTAATTGAAATCATTTGTGGAAAACCAATAATGCACATGGATACATGTCAGAAGATCTTCGAACATACACTTTACATTTTCAATAAATGCTGTACATTTCCTCACCTGACAGGGTGTAACTGCTGATCTTTGGAAGAGCAGCGTTGAGTCATACCAAAATTAGTGACTTCCAGGAAGCATTGGTGACTTGCATTATTTGGAACAGAGCATTTAACAGACACAGAAACAGGAAATATTTGGAAACCACATCAGCGGCCACACACACAAATACACCCACAGTGTGACTTAGTTCCATGAGTATTCAGTATTCTGGTGTCAGTGAAAGTATGGGCTTTCAGCTAAGTGAAGTTCTTTTTAGTAGCTCCAGTTTTTAATAATCACCAGGAAACTGGATTGTTTGCCATCTTTCACTGATTGTAATTGGGATAATGGTTAATTTTAGCCCATAATATTACATATAGGACTCTGAATTGCATAGATAAAGTAACTTCTTTTATAAACAATCTTACATGGTTGAAGTTCTGCCAGGAAAAATCAACTTATATTCTCCCCATGTTTCATGGCTTTCTAGAGAAGAAACCATTATTTAGCTCACAACAATGTATTTAAAACTGGGAAATATTTAAAAATATATTGTGCCCATTCTAAGACCACCTCAGTCATTATGTTCAGTATCTAGAAAATATGTCCCACTGCAGCAATTGAGTATATATTTCAGAGGATACCTCCTTTCCTAGCATCATACTTCAATGTGAGTAACACTCATTTGGCCTTAATGATGAGGTAGGATGAATTTCATAGAAATATGTAACTCTGATACTAGAAACAACTTGGGTAATATGTTGAATATCTGGCAACAGGTTCCAATCATTGATCTCAGTACATATGTCACAAGATAACTCCCCATCACTCCTGGTTTTGATAAGGAGAAAATTTCATGTTTGTTCATAACTTCATTTTATTATTTAATTTCATAGAATCAAGTAAGCCCCATTCTACTACCCACATAGTTTGATGGTTGATGTCAGTCCAGCCCTTCAATTCCTGGCATACACTGTGCATTTCTCTGGATTTTTCCCCACCTATCTGCATTTTTAAATTTGAGAATAATTGCTTTCAGCCCATAATTTCCCATTATGGTGAGTTTCATGGAATTCAGTTACTTATGTTTAAAAACCAACATCTTTAGAAGGTTTGCTCTCTGGTGTTCCATCAAGTCTTGGAATCGAGGGTACATTTCACAAGGTACTTCCCAGCTAGCCTCCCTTTTAAATTTGATAAAATTCAGATCACACTTACCTCATAATGCGTAGGTATTCCATTGAGTTCAATAGAAACATGAAATTCCCGTTTAAATTCATAGTAATAGGAAGGTTGAAAATTTCGCAGTTAGTTCAGCTATTAGGCTTCAGGAAGACGTTCACAGGATTTCTCCACTACTGTGGCTGGTATTTTTCGAGTAGAAATATTACTGTTAGTGCATGATGCTGTCTTTATTAATCAGAATTTCCTACAAAAATACTTACCATTCTAAAATGAAATAAGTTTGAAGACTGAATGTCTGACACTACCTTGAAGTGCTGTATTTTACTGTGCATTGCAAAGGATTACTCCCCATCTTGGACCATTTTGAATTAAAAAAAAACAGTACTCATTTTGCTCCTACTGAGATATATATACGTACATATATATGTTGCACATATGTATATATATACATATATATGTGTGTATATTATTCCAAATTTCATAGAAAAAAGAAACTCGAAATTTACAACCAACTTAATGAGATGATTAAAGGTCTGCTAGGAATTTTTTGTCTTCCTCTTATGTCATAGCATTTCTCCCATCTTTCCCGGTTTTCCTTTGTAATAAACATTCATTTAACTCAAAATTCAGTATCTACTCTTGTAATTTTCATAGAAACGTGTCATTCTAAAAGAACAGAAAGTAATTATAGGTATTATTAGATTGAAGATTGAATGTCCGACACTACCTTGAAGTCCCGGATTTTACTCTGCATTTCAAAGGATTACTCCCCATCTAGTACCATTTTTAATTTTAAAAAAATGCTCATTTTTGCTCCTTGTCAAATATATATATGTACATACATATGTTGTATATATGTATATATATATATGTATATAATTCCAAATTTCATAGAAAACCTATCTCAAAATTTAAAATCAACTTAATCAGATTATTAAAGGGCTGCTAAGAGTTTTTTGTCTTCTTCTCTATGTCATAGTATTTCTCCCATCTTCCCAGGTTTTCCTTAGGAATAACCATTTATTTCACTCACAATTCAGTATTTAGTGTAGTAATTTTCATTGAAACGTTCAATTCTAAAAGAACAGAAACTGCTTATAAGTATCAATCTCTTGAACAAGATGAAAGCCTGGAACTCACTCAGTAAGTCACAGAATTATTTCATATCTACTGGATTTCTAAGATTGAAATATTGCCTTATGCCAAAATTCATAGAAATTTGAACACCAGGAAACACAGCTTACTCAGGGCAATTTCCTCTAACATTCATTTCCTTGGTCAATGTACCCTGATGGCTCAAGAACAAGTGATGTCAGATCAACAGGTGACTGGAACTCCATGTAATCTCATTCCTGCCTTGCGTGTCTGCTATTATCAAACCGTGACATCATGTGTTCAGGGTGAGACCCTGAAATCATGACAGCCGATGCACCAAAGTGAGATGAGGAGAGGTGTGTTCTGCTTGGTGAGCTCCAGACCCAAGTTGCACAAAGGCCTGTGGACAATTGAAACCATGGGGCAAGTTAGCTTGGGCTAGCAGTGGTTTTGGAATTCCCCAATTTTGATGAGCTCACGTCTACCATGTTCTGTTGCTGTCCCTGTCTCCGTTTTCCTCAGGCCACACTTAACTGAGAAAAGGTCCACATAAAGCAGGGGCACTTTCTTCCAGCTTCTTCCATTGACTGGCTTGGCTGCCATAGCAACAGGCCAGGCAGGAGCTGCCTATGGACATTCCCAGTTCCTGGTGATGTGGGCTCACTGTGACATCACAACCAAGACTTTGCTGATTGATCAGACTGCCTAAGACCTCCCGCTAAGGCCCCTCCCTCTCCACACACAGGCCACTTTGGTGCCAGTAACAGGCAGAATCTTCTTTTGTGACGATGGCTCATCTCCTCCAGTTAACTTCCTCACTTTATCAAGGTTCAACTGAGATGACATTCCTTTCCTGGTCAATACAACTACCCATGTGGAGGCTGCACTTTGGAGGATAAGAAGCATTTCTAATGGTGAGTACAAAATACCCCAAGCCCTTTGCAGTGCAATCAGAATGTCCCATACCATTGGATGAGGAAATTTCTCTCCCAGACCTACATCTCCCATAATTGGGTGCATATTCCCTTGTGGGAATGCAAAATATAGCACACTGGAAACCAGGGGGTTGTAATTCCAGGGGTTTTTTTTCCTAACTTCATCAAAACCCAGAAATTCTTTCAGGGGCTGGCAAGAGCATCAAAGTGACCAATGTACTCATTTTATGTCGACCAAGAAATTAATGTACTTTGATCTGAGGACTATAGAGGAACACACAAGGTATACTCAATGAATACTTCATACTCCCTATTCAGTGTAATTGTTATCATCTCTACTGTGAACAGAATCTTTCAGGAACCCCAGAACTTGTGGAGAACCATGAAGCACTTTGAAAGGACATTCAATTCTGCAAAGAATCTCTGGAGTACTAAAGAGCACACGTTTTCCTCATAGAACTGAACCCACAGAGTCAGTGTGACTCAAGGCTGCACCTCAAAGTGACTTCAAAGCTTGAACATACATTCTGAAAATGGAGAATTCCAATTTGAACTGGAAAAATCACACGCACACACACACACACACACACACAAATTGCTGAAGTACTGTTCGTTATCTACTAGCAAATTTCTTAACTTCCATCTACTGAATTACAACCTTGAACACACCAGAAGTCACTGAACCCCAGTACACCTGGTGCACTCCATCAATTCCCACAATCCAAATGAGAGGGTTTCTTTCAAGGATTCTTATACATACCTAAACAATGGATATACTCAATGAGTGTGAAATAGTGGGTACTTTAAGAATTTTTATAAAGAGCTAAGAAATTAGTTGACTCTGACACTGTGGGTGTTACACACACTAGCATGCATACGCAAACACATACGCACACACAACCCTGTCCAAAGATCATGAGGAGAGATCAGCGCAATAGCTGAAATCCCGCAGTTGCCCAAATATGTGGACACTTTCATGTCTCCAAGTAATCATCCATCTTACAAAAATACATGAAGTGACATCATTTCCAACAATGTCCTTGGAAGGTAGGTATACTACAGCCTTTAGGCCAATGAAGAAATAAGCACTAATTCACCAGAGTCTATGCATGAAGCCATCACTGTAATTGAAATCATTTGTGGAAAACCAATAATGCACATGGATACATGTCAGAAGATCTTCGAACATACACTTTACATTTTCAATAAATGCTGTACATTTCCTCACCTGACAGGGTGTAACTGCTGATCTTTGGAAGAGCAGCGTTGAGTCATACCAAAATTAGTGACTTCCAGGAAGCATTGGTGACTTGCATTATTTGGAACAGAGCATTTAACAGACACAGAAACAGGAAATATTTGGAAACCACATCAGCGGCCACACACACAAATACACCCACAGTGTGACTTAGTTCCATGAGTATTCAGTATTCTGGTGTCAGTGAAAGTATGGGCTTTCAGCTAAGTGAAGTTCTTTTTAGTAGCTCCAGTTTTTAATAATCACCAGGAAACTGGATTGTTTGCCATCTTTCACTGATTGTAATTGGGATAATGGTTAATTTTAGCCCATAATATTACATATAGGACTCTGAATTGCATAGATAAAGTAACTTCTTTTATAAACAATCTTACATGGTTGAAGTTCTGCCAGGAAAAATCAACTTATATTCTCCCCATGTTTCATGGCTTTCTAGAGAAGAAACCATTATTTAGCTCACAACAATGTATTTAAAACTGGGAAATATTTAAAAATATATTGTGCCCATTCTAAGACCACCTCAGTCATTATGTTCAGTATCTAGAAAATATGTCCCACTGCAGCAATTGAGTATATATTTCAGAGGATACCTCCTTTCCTAGCATCATACTTCAATGTGAGTAACACTCATTTGGCCTTAATGATGAGGTAGGATGAATTTCATAGAAATATGTAACTCTGATACTAGAAACAACTTGGGTAATATGTTGAATATCTGGCAACAGGTTCCAATCATTGATCTCAGTACATATGTCACAAGATAACTCCCCATCACTCCTGGTTTTGATAAGGAGAAAATTTCATGTTTGTTCATAACTTCATTTTATTATTTAATTTCATAGAATCAAGTAAGCCCCATTCTACTACCCACATAGTTTGATGGTTGATGTCAGTCCAGCCCTTCAATTCCTGGCATACACTGTGCATTTCTCTGGATTTTTCCCCACCTATCTGCATTTTTAAATTTGAGAATAATTGCTTTCAGCCCATAATTTCCCATTATGGTGAGTTTCATGGAATTCAGTTACTTATGTTTAAAAACCAACATCTTTAGAAGGTTTGCTCTCTGGTGTTCCATCAAGTCTTGGAATCGAGGGTACATTTCACAAGGTACTTCCCAGCTAGCCTCCCTTTTAAATTTGATAAAATTCAGATCACACTTACCTCATAATGCGTAGGTATTCCATTGAGTTCAATAGAAACATGAAATTCCCGTTTAAATTCATAGTAATAGGAAGGTTGAAAATTTCGCAGTTAGTTCAGCTATTAGGCTTCAGGAAGACGTTCACAGGATTTCTCCACTACTGTGGCTGGTATTTTTCGAGTAGAAATATTACTGTTAGTGCATGATGCTGTCTTTATTAATCAGAATTTCCTACAAAAATACTTACCATTCTAAAATGAAATAAGTTTGAAGACTGAATGTCTGACACTACCTTGAAGTGCTGTATTTTACTGTGCATTGCAAAGGATTACTCCCCATCTTGGACCATTTTGAATTAAAAAAAAACAGTACTCATTTTGCTCCTACTGAGATATATATACGTACATATATATGTTGCACATATGTATATATATACATATATATGTGTGTATATTATTCCAAATTTCATAGAAAAAAGAAACTCGAAATTTACAACCAACTTAATGAGATGATTAAAGGTCTGCTAGGAATTTTTTGTCTTCCTCTTATGTCATAGCATTTCTCCCATCTTTCCCGGTTTTCCTTTGTAATAAACATTCATTTAACTCAAAATTCAGTATCTACTCTTGTAATTTTCATAGAAACGTGTCATTCTAAAAGAACAGAAAGTAATTATAGGTATTATTAGATTGAAGATTGAATGTCCGACACTACCTTGAAGTCCCGGATTTTACTCTGCATTTCAAAGGATTACTCCCCATCTAGTACCATTTTTAATTTTAAAAAAATGCTCATTTTTGCTCCTTGTCAAATATATATATGTACATACATATGTTGTATATATGTATATATATATGTATATAATTCCAAATTTCATAGAAAACCTATCTCAAAATTTAAAATCAACTTAATCAGATTATTAAAGGGCTGCTATGAGTTTTTTGTCTTCCTCTCTATGTCATAGTATTTCTCCCATCTTCCCAGGTTTTCCTTAGGAATAACCATTTATTTCACTCACAATTCAGTATTTAGTGTAGTAATTTTCATTGAAACGTTCAATTCTAAAAGAACAGAAACTGCTTATAAGTATCAATCTCTTGAACAAGATGAAAGCCTGGAACTCACTCAGTAAGTCACAGAATTATTTCATATCTACTGGATTTCTAAGATTGAAATATTGCCTTATGCCAAAATTCATAGAAATTTGAACACCAGGAAACACAGCTTACTCAGGGCAATTTCCTCTAACATTCATTTCCTTGGTCAATGTACCCTGATGGCTCAAGAACAAGTGATGTCAGATCAACAGGTGACTGGAACTCCATGTAATCTCATTCCTGCCTTGCGTGTCTGCTATTATCAAACCGTGACATCATGTGTTCAGGGTGAGACCCTGAAATCATGACAGCCGATGCACCAAAGTGAGATGAGGAGAGGTGTGTTCTGCTTGGTGAGCTCCAGACCCAAGTTGCACAAAGGCCTGTGGACAATTGAAACCATGGGGCAAGTTAGCTTGGGCTAGCAGTGGTTTTGGAATTCCCCAATTTTGATGAGCTCACGTCTACCATGTTCTGTTGCTGTCCCTGTCTCCGTTTTCCTCAGGCCACACTTAACTGAGAAAAGGTCCACATAAAGCAGGGGCACTTTCTTCCAGCTTCTTCCATTGACTGGCTTGGCTGCCATAGCAACAGGCCAGGCAGGAGCTGCCTATGGACATTCCCAGTTCCTGGTGATGTGGGCTCACTGTGACATCACAACCAAGACTTTGCTGATTGATCAGACTGCCTAAGACCTCCCGCTAAGGCCCCTCCCTCTCCACACACAGGCCACTTTGGTGCCAGTAACAGGCAGAATCTTCTTTTGTGACGATGGCTCATCTCCTCCAGTTAACTTCCTCACTTTATCAAGGTTCAACTGAGATGACATTCCTTTCCTGGTCAATACAACTACCCATGTGGAGGCTGCACTTTGGAGGATAAGAAGCATTTCTAATGGTGAGTACAAAATACCCCAAGCCCTTTGCAGTGCAATCAGAATGTCCCATACCATTGGATGAGGAAATTTCTCTCCCAGACCTACATCTCCCATAATTGGGTGCATATTCCCTTGTGGGAATGCAAAATATAGCACACTGGAAACCAGGGGGTTGTAATTCCAGGGGTTTTTTTTCCTAACTTCATCAAAACCCAGAAATTCTTTCAGGGGCTGGCAAGAGCATCAAAGTGACCAATGTACTCATTTTATGTCGACCAAGAAATTAATGTACTTTGATCTGAGGACTATAGAGGAACACACAAGGTATACTCAATGAATACTTCATACTCCCTATTCAGTGTAATTGTTATCATCTCTACTGTGAACAGAATCTTTCAGGAACCCCAGAACTTGTGGAGAACCATGAAGCACTTTGAAAGGACATTCAATTCTGCAAAGAATCTCTGGAGTACTAAAGAGCACACGTTTTCCTCATAGAACTGAACCCACAGAGTCAGTGTGACTCAAGGCTGCACCTCAAAGTGACTTCAAGGCTTGAACATACATTCTGAAAATGGAGAATTCCAATTTGAACTGGAAAAATCACACGCACACACACACACACACACACACACACAAATTGCTGAAGTACTGTTCGTTATCTACTAGCAAATTTCTTAACTTCCATCTAGTGAATTACAACCTTGAACACACCAGAAGTCACTGAACCCCAGTACACCTGGTGCACTCCATCAATTCCCACAATCCAAATGAGAGGGTTTCTTTCAAGGATTCTTATACATACCTAAACAATGGATATACTCAATGAGTGTGAAATAGTGGGTACTTTAAGAATTTTTATAAAGAGCTAAGAAATTAGTTGACTCTGACACTGTGGGTGTTACACACACTAGTATGCATACGCAAACACATACGCACACACAACCCTGTCCAAAGATCATGAGGAGAGATCAGCGCAATAGCTGAAATCCCGCAGTTGCCCAAATATGTGGACACTTTCATGTCTCCAAGTAATCATCCATCTTACAAAAATACATGAAGTGACATCATTTCCAACAATGTCCTTGGAAGGTAGGTATACTACAGCCTTTAGGCCAATGAAGAAATAAGCACTAATTCACCAGAGTCTATGCATGAAGCCATCACTGTAATTGAAATCATTTGTGGAAAACCAATAATGCACATGGATACATGTCAGAAGATCTTCGAACATACACTTTACATTTTCAATAAATGCTGTACATTTCCTCACCTGACAGGGTGTAACTGCTGATCTTTGGAAGAGCAGCGTTGAGTCATACCAAAATTAGTGACTTCCAGGAAGCATTGGTGACTTGCATTATTTGGAACAGAGCATTTAACAGACACAGAAACAGGAAATATTTGGAAACCACATCAGCGGCCACACACACAAATACACCCACAGTGTGACTTAGTTCCATGAGTATTCAGTATTCTGGTGTCAGTGAAAGTATGGGCTTTCAGCTAAGTGAAGTTCTTTTTAGTAGCTCCAGTTTTTAATAATCACCAGGAAACTGGATTGTTTGCCATCTTTCACTGATTGTAATTGGGATAATGGTTAATTTTAGCCCATAATATTACATATAGGACTCTGAATTGCATAGATAAAGTAACTTCTTTTATAAACAATCTTACATGGTTGAAGTTCTGCCAGGAAAAATCAACTTATATTCTCCCCATGTTTCATGGCTTTCTAGAGAAGAAACCATTATTTAGCTCACAACAATGTATTTAAAACTGGGAAATATTTAAAAATATATTGTGCCCATTCTAAGACCACCTCAGTCATTATGTTCAGTATCTAGAAAATATGTCCCACTGCAGCAATTGAGTATATATTTCAGAGGATACCTCCTTTCCTAGCATCATACTTCAATGTGAGTAACACTCATTTGGCCTTAATGATGAGGTAGGATGAATTTCATAGAAATATGTAACTCTGATACTAGAAACAACTTGGGTAATATGTTGAATATCTGGCAACAGGTTCCAATCATTGATCTCAGTACATATGTCACAAGATAACTCCCCATCACTCCTGGTTTTGATAAGGAGAAAATTTCATGTTTGTTCATAACTTCATTTTATTATTTAATTTCATAGAATCAAGTAAGCCCCATTCTACTACCCACATAGTTTGATGGTTGATGTCAGTCCAGCCCTTCAATTCCTGGCATACACTGTGCATTTCTCTGGATTTTTCCCCACCTATCTGCATTTTTAAATTTGAGAATAATTGCTTTCAGCCCATAATTTCCCATTATGGTGAGTTTCATGGAATTCAGTTACTTATGTTTAAAAACCAACATCTTTAGAAGGTTTGCTCTCTGGTGTTCCATCAAGTCTTGGAATCGAGGGTACATTTCACAAGGTACTTCCCAGCTAGCCTCCCTTTTAAATTTGATAAAATTCAGATCACACTTACCTCATAATGCGTAGGTATTCCATTGAGTTCAATAGAAACATGAAATTCCCGTTTAAATTCATAGTAATAGGAAGGTTGAAAATTTCGCAGTTAGTTCAGCTATTAGGCTTCAGGAAGACGTTCACAGGATTTCTCCACTACTGTGGCTGGTATTTTTCGAGTAGAAATATTACTGTTAGTGCATGATGCTGTCTTTATTAATCAGAATTTCCTACAAAAATACTTACCATTCTAAAATGAAATAAGTTTGAAGACTGAATGTCTGACACTACCTTGAAGTGCTGTATTTTACTGTGCATTGCAAAGGATTACTCCCCATCTTGGACCATTTTGAATTAAAAAAAAACAGTACTCATTTTGCTCCTACTGAGATATATATACGTACATATATATGTTGCACATATGTATATATATACATATATATGTGTGTATATTATTCCAAATTTCATAGAAAAAAGAAACTCGAAATTTACAACCAACTTAATGAGATGATTAAAGGTCTGCTAGGAATTTTTTGTCTTCCTCTTATGTCATAGCATTTCTCCCATCTTTCCCGGTTTTCCTTTGTAATAAACATTCATTTAACTCAAAATTCAGTATCTACTGTTGTAATTTTCATAGAAACGTGTCATTCTAAAAGAACAGAAAGTAATTATAGGTATTATTAGATTGAAGATTGAATGTCCGACACTACCTTGAAGTCCCGGATTTTACTCTGCATTTCAAAGGATTACTCCCCATCTAGTACCATTTTTAATTTTAAAAAAATGCTCATTTTTGCTCCTTGTCAAATATATATATGTACATACATATGTTGTATATATGTATATATATATGTATATAATTCCAAATTTCATAGAAAACCTATCTCAAAATTTAAAATCAACTTAATCAGATTATTAAAGGGCTGCTATGAGTTTTTTGTCTTCCTCTCTATGTCATAGTATTTCTCCCATCTTCCCAGGTTTTCCTTAGGAATAACCATTTATTTCACTCACAATTCAGTATTTAGTGTAGTAATTTTCATTGAAACGTTCAATTCTAAAAGAACAGAAACTGCTTATAAGTATCAATCTCTTGAACAAGATGAAAGCCTGGAACTCACTCAGTAAGTCACAGAATTATTTCATATCTACTGGATTTCTAAGATTGAAATATTGCCTTATGCCAAAATTCATAGAAATTTGAACACCAGGAAACACAGCTTACTCAGGGCAATTTCCTCTAACATTCATTTCCTTGGTCAATGTACCCTGATGGCTCAAGAACAAGTGATGTCAGATCAACAGGTGACTGGAACTCCATGTAATCTCATTCCTGCCTTGCGTGTCTGCTATTATCAAACCGTGACATCATGTGTTCAGGGTGAGACCCTGAAATCATGACAGCCGATGCACCAAAGTGAGATGAGGAGAGGTGTGTTCTGCTTGGTGAGCTCCAGACCCAAGTTGCACAAAGGCCTGTGGACAATTGAAACCATGGGGCAAGTTAGCTTGGGCTAGCAGTGGTTTTGGAATTCCCCAATTTTGATGAGCTCACGTCTACCATGTTCTGTTGCTGTCCCTGTCTCCGTTTTCCTCAGGCCACACTTAACTGAGAAAAGGTCCACATAAAGCAGGGGCACTTTCTTCCAGCTTCTTCCATTGACTGGCTTGGCTGCCATAGCAACAGGCCAGGCAGGAGCTGCCTATGGACATTCCCAGTTCCTGGTGATGTGGGCTCACTGTGACATCACAACCAAGACTTTGCTGATTGATCAGACTGCCTAAGACCTCCCGCTAAGGCCCCTCCCTCTCCACACACAGGCCACTTTGGTGCCAGTAACAGGCAGAATCTTCTTTTGTGACGATGGCTCATCTCCTCCAGTTAACTTCCTCACTTTATCAAGGTTCAACTGAGATGACATTCCTTTCCTGGTCAATACAACTACCCATGTGGAGGCTGCACTTTGGAGGATAAGAAGCATTTCTAATGGTGAGTACAAAATACCCCAAGCCCTTTGCAGTGCAATCAGAATGTCCCATACCATTGGATGAGGAAATTTCTCTCCCAGACCTACATCTCCCATAATTGGGTGCATATTCCCTTGTGGGAATGCAAAATATAGCACACTGGAAACCAGGGGGTTGTAATTCCAGGGGTTTTTTTTCCTAACTTCATCAAAACCCAGAAATTCTTTCAGGGGCTGGCAAGAGCATCAAAGTGACCAATGTACTCATTTTATGTCGACCAAGAAATTAATGTACTTTGATCTGAGGACTATAGAGGAACACACAAGGTATACTCAATGAATACTTCATACTCCCTATTCAGTGTAATTGTTATCATCTCTACTGTGAACAGAATCTTTCAGGAACCCCAGAACTTGTGGAGAACCATGAAGCACTTTGAAAGGACATTCAATTCTGCAAAGAATCTCTGGAGTACTAAAGAGCACACGTTTTCCTCATAGAACTGAACCCACAGAGTCAGTGTGACTCAAGGCTGCACCTCAAAGTGACTTCAAGGCTTGAACATACATTCTGAAAATGGAGAATTCCAATTTGAACTGGAAAAATCACACGCACACACACACACACACACACACAAATTGCTGAAGTACTGTTCGTTATCTACTAGCAAATTTCTTAACTTCCATCTAGTGAATTACAACCTTGAACACACCAGAAGTCACTGAACCCCAGTACACCTGGTGCACTCCATCAATTCCCACAATCCAAATGAGAGGGTTTCTTTCAAGGATTCTTATACATACCTAAACAATGGATATACTCAATGAGTGTGAAATAGTGGGTACTTTAAGAATTTTTATAAAGAGCTAAGAAATTAGTTGACTCTGACACTGTGGGTGTTACACACACTAGTATGCATACGCAAACACATACGCACACACAACCCTGTCCAAAGATCATGAGGAGAGATCAGCGCAATAGCTGAAATCCCGCAGTTGCCCAAATATGTGGACACTTTCATGTCTCCAAGTAATCATCCATCTTACAAAAATACATGAAGTGACATCATTTCCAACAATGTCCTTGGAAGGTAGGTATACTACAGCCTTTAGGCCAATGAAGAAATAAGCACTAATTCACCAGAGTCTATGCATGAAGCCATCACTGTAATTGAAATCATTTGTGGAAAACCAATAATGCACATGGATACATGTCAGAAGATCTTCGAACATACACTTTACATTTTCAATAAATGCTGTACATTTCCTCACCTGACAGGGTGTAACTGCTGATCTTTGGAAGAGCAGCGTTGAGTCATACCAAAATTAGTGACTTCCAGGAAGCATTGGTGACTTGCATTATTTGGAACAGAGCATTTAACAGACACAGAAACAGGAAATATTTGGAAACCACATCAGCGGCCACACACACAAATACACCCACAGTGTGACTTAGTTCCATGAGTATTCAGTATTCTGGTGTCAGTGAAAGTATGGGCTTTCAGCTAAGTGAAGTTCTTTTTAGTAGCTCCAGTTTTTAATAATCACCAGGAAACTGGATTGTTTGCCATCTTTCACTGATTGTAATTGGGATAATGGTTAATTTTAGCCCATAATATTACATATAGGACTCTGAATTGCATAGATAAAGTAACTTCTTTTATAAACAATCTTACATGGTTGAAGTTCTGCCAGGAAAAATCAACTTATATTCTCCCCATGTTTCATGGCTTTCTAGAGAAGAAACCATTATTTAGCTCACAACAATGTATTTAAAACTGGGAAATATTTAAAAATATATTGTGCCCATTCTAAGACCACCTCAGTCATTATGTTCAGTATCTAGAAAATATGTCCCACTGCAGCAATTGAGTATATATTTCAGAGGATACCTCCTTTCCTAGCATCATACTTCAATGTGAGTAACACTCATTTGGCCTTAATGATGAGGTAGGATGAATTTCATAGAAATATGTAACTCTGATACTAGAAACAACTTGGGTAATATGTTGAATATCTGGCAACAGGTTCCAATCATTGATCTCAGTACATATGTCACAAGATAACTCCCCATCACTCCTGGTTTTGATAAGGAGAAAATTTCATGTTTGTTCATAACTTCATTTTATTATTTAATTTCATAGAATCAAGTAAGCCCCATTCTACTACCCACATAGTTTGATGGTTGATGTCAGTCCAGCCCTTCAATTCCTGGCATACACTGTGCATTTCTCTGGATTTTTCCCCACCTATCTGCATTTTTAAATTTGAGAATAATTGCTTTCAGCCCATAATTTCCCATTATGGTGAGTTTCATGGAATTCAGTTACTTATGTTTAAAAACCAACATCTTTAGAAGGTTTGCTCTCTGGTGTTCCATCAAGTCTTGGAATCGAGGGTACATTTCACAAGGTACTTCCCAGCTAGCCTCCCTTTTAAATTTGATAAAATTCAGATCACACTTACCTCATAATGCGTAGGTATTCCATTGAGTTCAATAGAAACATGAAATTCCCGTTTAAATTCATAGTAATAGGAAGGTTGAAAATTTCGCAGTTAGTTCAGCTATTAGGCTTCAGGAAGACGTTCACAGGATTTCTCCACTACTGTGGCTGGTATTTTTCGAGTAGAAATATTACTGTTAGTGCATGATGCTGTCTTTATTAATCAGAATTTCCTACAAAAATACTTACCATTCTAAAATGAAATAAGTTTGAAGACTGAATGTCTGACACTACCTTGAAGTGCTGTATTTTACTGTGCATTGCAAAGGATTACTCCCCATCTTGGACCATTTTGAATTAAAAAAAAACAGTACTCATTTTGCTCCTACTGAGATATATATACGTACATATATATGTTGCACATATGTATATATATACATATATATGTGTGTATATTATTCCAAATTTCATAGAAAAAAGAAACTCGAAATTTACAACCAACTTAATGAGATGATTAAAGGTCTGCTAGGAATTTTTTGTCTTCCTCTTATGTCATAGCATTTCTCCCATCTTTCCCGGTTTTCCTTTGTAATAAACATTCATTTAACTCAAAATTCAGTATCTACTGTTGTAATTTTCATAGAAACGTGTCATTCTAAAAGAACAGAAAGTAATTATAGGTATTATTAGATTGAAGATTGAATGTCCGACACTACCTTGAAGTCCCGGATTTTACTCTGCATTTCAAAGGATTACTCCCCATCTAGTACCATTTTTAATTTTAAAAAAATGCTCATTTTTGCTCCTTGTCAAATATATATATGTACATACATATGTTGTATATATGTATATATATATGTATATAATTCCAAATTTCATAGAAAACCTATCTCAAAATTTAAAATCAACTTAATCAGATTATTAAAGGGCTGCTATGAGTTTTTTGTCTTCCTCTCTATGTCATAGTATTTCTCCCATCTTCCCAGGTTTTCCTTAGGAATAACCATTTATTTCACTCACAATTCAGTATTTAGTGTAGTAATTTTCATTGAAACGTTCAATTCTAAAAGAACAGAAACTGCTTATAAGTATCAATCTCTTGAACAAGATGAAAGCCTGGAACTCACTCAGTAAGTCACAGAATTATTTCATATCTACTGGATTTCTAAGATTGAAATATTGCCTTATGCCAAAATTCATAGAAATTTGAACACCAGGAAACACAGCTTACTCAGGGCAATTTCCTCTAACATTCATTTCCTTGGTCAATGTACCCTGATGGCTCAAGAACAAGTGATGTCAGATCAACAGGTGACTGGAACTCCATGTAATCTCATTCCTGCCTTGCGTGTCTGCTATTATCAAACCGTGACATCATGTGTTCAGGGTGAGACCCTGAAATCATGACAGCCGATGCACCAAAGTGAGATGAGGAGAGGTGTGTTCTGCTTGGTGAGCTCCAGACCCAAGTTGCACAAAGGCCTGTGGACAATTGAAACCATGGGGCAAGTTAGCTTGGGCTAGCAGTGGTTTTGGAATTCCCCAATTTTGATGAGCTCACGTCTACCATGTTCTGTTGCTGTCCCTGTCTCCGTTTTCCTCAGGCCACACTTAACTGAGAAAAGGTCCACATAAAGCAGGGGCACTTTCTTCCAGCTTCTTCCATTGACTGGCTTGGCTGCCATAGCAACAGGCCAGGCAGGAGCTGCCTATGGACATTCCCAGTTCCTGGTGATGTGGGCTCACTGTGACATCACAACCAAGACTTTGCTGATTGATCAGACTGCCTAAGACCTCCCGCTAAGGCCCCTCCCTCTCCACACACAGGCCACTTTGGTGCCAGTAACAGGCAGAATCTTCTTTTGTGACGATGGCTCATCTCCTCCAGTTAACTTCCTCACTTTATCAAGGTTCAACTGAGATGACATTCCTTTCCTGGTCAATACAACTACCCATGTGGAGGCTGCACTTTGGAGGATAAGAAGCATTTCTAATGGTGAGTACAAAATACCCCAAGCCCTTTGCAGTGCAATCAGAATGTCCCATACCATTGGATGAGGAAATTTCTCTCCCAGACCTACATCTCCCATAATTGGGTGCATATTCCCTTGTGGGAATGCAAAATATAGCACACTGGAAACCAGGGGGTTGTAATTCCAGGGGTTTTTTTTCCTAACTTCATCAAAACCCAGAAATTCTTTCAGGGGCTGGCAAGAGCATCAAAGTGACCAATGTACTCATTTTATGTCGACCAAGAAATTAATGTACTTTGATCTGAGGACTATAGAGGAACACACAAGGTATACTCAATGAATACTTCATACTCCCTATTCAGTGTAATTGTTATCATCTCTACTGTGAACAGAATCTTTCAGGAACCCCAGAACTTGTGGAGAACCATGAAGCACTTTGAAAGGACATTCAATTCTGCAAAGAATCTCTGGAGTACTAAAGAGCACACGTTTTCCTCATAGAACTGAACCCACAGAGTCAGTGTGACTCAAGGCTGCACCTCAAAGTGACTTCAAGGCTTGAACATACATTCTGAAAATGGAGAATTCCAATTTGAACTGGAAAAATCACACGCACACACACACACACACACACACAAATTGCTGAAGTACTGTTCGTTATCTACTAGCAAATTTCTTAACTTCCATCTAGTGAATTACAACCTTGAACACACCAGAAGTCACTGAACCCCAGTACACCTGGTGCACTCCATCAATTCCCACAATCCAAATGAGAGGGTTTCTTTCAAGGATTCTTATACATACCTAAACAATGGATATACTCAATGAGTGTGAAATAGTGGGTACTTTAAGAATTTTTATAAAGAGCTAAGAAATTAGTTGACTCTGACACTGTGGGTGTTACACACACTAGTATGCATACGCAAACACATACGCACACACAACCCTGTCCAAAGATCATGAGGAGAGATCAGCGCAATAGCTGAAATCCCGCAGTTGCCCAAATATGTGGACACTTTCATGTCTCCAAGTAATCATCCATCTTACAAAAATACATGAAGTGACATCATTTCCAACAATGTCCTTGGAAGGTAGGTATACTACAGCCTTTAGGCCAATGAAGAAATAAGCACTAATTCACCAGAGTCTATGCATGAAGCCATCACTGTAATTGAAATCATTTGTGGAAAACCAATAATGCACATGGATACATGTCAGAAGATCTTCGAACATACACTTTACATTTTCAATAAATGCTGTACATTTCCTCACCTGACAGGGTGTAACTGCTGATCTTTGGAAGAGCAGCGTTGAGTCATACCAAAATTAGTGACTTCCAGGAAGCATTGGTGACTTGCATTATTTGGAACAGAGCATTTAACAGACACAGAAACAGGAAATATTTGGAAACCACATCAGCGGCCACACACACAAATACACCCACAGTGTGACTTAGTTCCATGAGTATTCAGTATTCTGGTGTCAGTGAAAGTATGGGCTTTCAGCTAAGTGAAGTTCTTTTTAGTAGCTCCAGTTTTTAATAATCACCAGGAAACTGGATTGTTTGCCATCTTTCACTGATTGTAATTGGGATAATGGTTAATTTTAGCCCATAATATTACATATAGGACTCTGAATTGCATAGATAAAGTAACTTCTTTTATAAACAATCTTACATGGTTGAAGTTCTGCCAGGAAAAATCAACTTATATTCTCCCCATGTTTCATGGCTTTCTAGAGAAGAAACCATTATTTAGCTCACAACAATGTATTTAAAACTGGGAAATATTTAAAAATATATTGTGCCCATTCTAAGACCACCTCAGTCATTATGTTCAGTATCTAGAAAATATGTCCCACTGCAGCAATTGAGTATATATTTCAGAGGATACCTCCTTTCCTAGCATCATACTTCAATGTGAGTAACACTCATTTGGCCTTAATGATGAGGTAGGATGAATTTCATAGAAATATGTAACTCTGATACTAGAAACAACTTGGGTAATATGTTGAATATCTGGCAACAGGTTCCAATCATTGATCTCAGTACATATGTCACAAGATAACTCCCCATCACTCCTGGTTTTGATAAGGAGAAAATTTCATGTTTGTTCATAACTTCATTTTATTATTTAATTTCATAGAATCAAGTAAGCCCCATTCTACTACCCACATAGTTTGATGGTTGATGTCAGTCCAGCCCTTCAATTCCTGGCATACACTGTGCATTTCTCTGGATTTTTCCCCACCTATCTGCATTTTTAAATTTGAGAATAATTGCTTTCAGCCCATAATTTCCCATTATGGTGAGTTTCATGGAATTCAGTTACTTATGTTTAAAAACCAACATCTTTAGAAGGTTTGCTCTCTGGTGTTCCATCAAGTCTTGGAATCGAGGGTACATTTCACAAGGTACTTCCCAGCTAGCCTCCCTTTTAAATTTGATAAAATTCAGATCACACTTACCTCATAATGCGTAGGTATTCCATTGAGTTCAATAGAAACATGAAATTCCCGTTTAAATTCATAGTAATAGGAAGGTTGAAAATTTCGCAGTTAGTTCAGCTATTAGGCTTCAGGAAGACGTTCACAGGATTTCTCCACTACTGTGGCTGGTATTTTTCGAGTAGAAATATTACTGTTAGTGCATGATGCTGTCTTTATTAATCAGAATTTCCTACAAAAATACTTACCATTCTAAAATGAAATAAGTTTGAAGACTGAATGTCTGACACTACCTTGAAGTGCTGTATTTTACTGTGCATTGCAAAGGATTACTCCCCATCTTGGACCATTTTGAATTAAAAAAAAACAGTACTCATTTTGCTCCTACTGAGATATATATACGTACATATATATGTTGCACATATGTATATATATACATATATATGTGTGTATATTATTCCAAATTTCATAGAAAAAAGAAACTCGAAATTTACAACCAACTTAATGAGATGATTAAAGGTCTGCTAGGAATTTTTTGTCTTCCTCTTATGTCATAGCATTTCTCCCATCTTTCCCGGTTTTCCTTTGTAATAAACATTCATTTAACTCAAAATTCAGTATCTACTGTTGTAATTTTCATAGAAACGTGTCATTCTAAAAGAACAGAAAGTAATTATAGGTATTATTAGATTGAAGATTGAATGTCCGACACTACCTTGAAGTCCCGGATTTTACTCTGCATTTCAAAGGATTACTCCCCATCTAGTACCATTTTTAATTTTAAAAAAATGCTCATTTTTGCTCCTTGTCAAATATATATATGTACATACATATGTTGTATATATGTATATATATATGTATATAATTCCAAATTTCATAGAAAACCTATCTCAAAATTTAAAATCAACTTAATCAGATTATTAAAGGGCTGCTAAGAGTTTTTTGTCTTCCTCTCTATGTCATAGTATTTCTCCCATCTTCCCAGGTTTTCCTTAGGAATAACCATTTATTTCACTCACAATTCAGTATTTAGTGTAGTAATTTTCATTGAAACGTTCAATTCTAAAAGAACAGAAACTGCTTATAAGTATCAATCTCTTGAACAAGATGAAAGCCTGGAACTCACTCAGTAAGTCACAGAATTATTTCATATCTACTGGATTTCTAAGATTGAAATATTGCCTTATGCCAAAATTCATAGAAATTTGAACACCAGGAAACACAGCTTACTCAGGGCAATTTCCTCTAACATTCATTTCCTTGGTCAATGTACCCTGATGGCTCAAGAACAAGTGATGTCAGATCAACAGGTGACTGGAACTCCATGTAATCTCATTCCTGCCTTGCGTGTCTGCTATTATCAAACCGTGACATCATGTGTTCAGGGTGAGACCCTGAAATCATGACAGCCGATGCACCAAAGTGAGATGAGGAGAGGTGTGTTCTGCTTGGTGAGCTCCAGACCCAAGTTGCACAAAGGCCTGTGGACAATTGAAACCATGGGGCAAGTTAGCTTGGGCTAGCAGTGGTTTTGGAATTCCCCAATTTTGATGAGCTCACGTCTACCATGTTCTGTTGCTGTCCCTGTCTCCGTTTTCCTCAGGCCACACTTAACTGAGAAAAGGTCCACATAAAGCAGGGGCACTTTCTTCCAGCTTCTTCCATTGACTGGCTTGGCTGCCATAGCAACAGGCCAGGCAGGAGCTGCCTATGGACATTCCCAGTTCCTGGTGATGTGGGCTCACTGTGACATCACAACCAAGACTTTGCTGATTGATCAGACTGCCTAAGACCTCCCGCTAAGGCCCCTCCCTCTCCACACACAGGCCACTTTGGTGCCAGTAACAGGCAGAATCTTCTTTTGTGACGATGGCTCATCTCCTCCAGTTAACTTCCTCACTTTATCAAGGTTCAACTGAGATGACATTCCTTTCCTGGTCAATACAACTACCCATGTGGAGGCTGCACTTTGGAGGATAAGAAGCATTTCTAATGGTGAGTACAAAATACCCCAAGCCCTTTGCAGTGCAATCAGAATGTCCCATACCATTGGATGAGGAAATTTCTCTCCCAGACCTACATCTCCCATAATTGGGTGCATATTCCCTTGTGGGAATGCAAAATATAGCACACTGGAAACCAGGGGGTTGTAATTCCAGGGGTTTTTTTTCCTAACTTCATCAAAACCCAGAAATTCTTTCAGGGGCTGGCAAGAGCATCAAAGTGACCAATGTACTCATTTTATGTCAACCAAGAAATTAATGTACTTTGATCTGAGGACTATAGAGGAACACACAAGGTATACTCAATGAATACTTCATACTCCCTATTCAGTGTAATTGTTATCATCTCTACTGTGAACAGAATCTTTCAGGAACCCCAGAACTTGTGGAGAACCATGAAGCACTTTGAAAGGACATTCAATTCTGCAAAGAATCTCTGGAGTACTAAAGAGCACACGTTTTCCTCATAGAACTGAACCCACAGAGTCAGTGTGACTCAAGGCTGCACCTCAAAGTGACTTCAAGGCTTGAACATACATTCTGAAAATGGAGAATTCCAATTTGAACTGGAAAAATCACACGCACACACACACACACACACACACACACACAAATTGCTGAAGTACTGTTCGTTATCTACTAGCAAATTTCTTAACTTCCATCTAGTGAATTACAACCTTGAACACACCAGAAGTCACTGAACCCCAGTATACCTGGTGCACTCCATCAATTCCCACAATCCAAATGAGAGGGTTTCTTTCAAGGATTCTTATACATACCTAAACAATGGATATACTCAATGAGTGTGAAATAGTGGGTACTTTAAGAATTTTTATAAAGAGCTAAGAAATTAGTTGACTCTGACACTGTGGGTGTTACACACACTAGTATGCATACGCAAACACATACGCACACACAACCCTGTCCAAAGATCATGAGGAGAGATCAGCGCAATAGCTGAAATCCCGCAGTTGCCCAAATATGTGGACACTTTCATGTCTCCAAGTAATCATCCATCTTACAAAAATACATGAAGTGACATCATTTCCAACAATGTCCTTGGAAGGTAGGTATACTACAGCCTTTAGGCCAATGAAGAAATAAGCACTAATTCACCAGAGTCTATGCATGAAGCCATCACTGTAATTGAAATCATTTGTGGAAAACCAATAATGCACATGGATACATGTCAGAAGATCTTCGAACATACACTTTACATTTTCAATAAATGCTGTACATTTCCTCACCTGACAGGGTGTAACTGCTGATCTTTGGAAGAGCAGCGTTGAGTCATACCAAAATTAGTGACTTCCAGGAAGCATTGGTGACTTGCATTATTTGGAACAGAGCATTTAACAGACACAGAAACAGGAAATATTTGGAAACCACATCAGCGGCCACACACACAAATACACCCACAGTGTGACTTAGTTCCATGAGTATTCAGTATTCTGGTGTCAGTGAAAGTATGGGCTTTCAGCTAAGTGAAGTTCTTTTTAGTAGCTCCAGTTTTTAATAATCACCAGGAAACTGGATTGTTTGCCATCTTTCACTGATTGTAATTGGGATAATGGTTAATTTTAGCCCATAATATTACATATAGGACTCTGAATTGCATAGATAAAGTAACTTCTTTTATAAACAATCTTACATGGTTGAAGTTCTGCCAGGAAAAATCAACTTATATTCTCCCCATGTTTCATGGCTTTCTAGAGAAGAAACCATTATTTAGCTCACAACAATGTATTTAAAACTGGGAAATATTTAAAAATATATTGTGCCCATTCTAAGACCACCTCAGTCATTATGTTCAGTATCTAGAAAATATGTCCCACTGCAGCAATTGAGTATATATTTCAGAGGATACCTCCTTTCCTAGCATCATACTTCAATGTGAGTAACACTCATTTGGCCTTAATGATGAGGTAGGATGAATTTCATAGAAATATGTAACTCTGATACTAGAAACAACTTGGGTAATATGTTGAATATCTGGCAACAGGTTCCAATCATTGATCTCAGTACATATGTCACAAGATAACTCCCCATCACTCCTGGTTTTGATAAGGAGAAAATTTCATGTTTGTTCATAACTTCATTTTATTATTTAATTTCATAGAATCAAGTAAGCCCCATTCTACTACCCACATAGTTTGATGGTTGATGTCAGTCCAGCCCTTCAATTCCTGGCATACACTGTGCATTTCTCTGGATTTTTCCCCACCTATCTGCATTTTTAAATTTGAGACTAATTGCTTTCAGCCCATAATTTCCCATTATGGTGAGTTTCATGGAATTCAGTTACTTATGTTTAAAAACCAACATCTTTAGAAGGTTTGCTCTCTGGTGTTCCATCAAGTCTTGGAATCGAGGGTACATTTCACAAGGTACTTCCCAGCTAGCCTCCCTTTTAAATTTGATAAAATTCAGATCACACTTACCTCATAATGCGTAGGTATTCCATTGAGTTCAATAGAAACATGAAATTCCCGTTTAAATTCATAGTAATAGGAAGGTTGAAAATTTCGCAGTTAGTTCAGCTATTAGGCTTCAGGAAGACGTTCACAGGATTTCTCCACTACTGTGGCTGGTATTTTTCGAGTAGAAATATTACTGTTAGTGCATGATGCTGTCTTTATTAATCAGAATTTCCTACAAAAATACTTACCATTCTAAAATGAAATAAGTTTGAAGACTGAATGTCTGACACTACCTTGAAGTGCTGTATTTTACTGTGCATTGCAAAGGATTACTCCCCATCTTGGACCATTTTGAATTAAAAAAAAACAGTACTCATTTTGCTCCTACTGAGATATATATACGTACATATATATGTTGCACATATGTATATATATACATATATATGTGTGTATATTATTCCAAATTTCATAGAAAAAAGAAACTCGAAATTTACAACCAACTTAATGAGATGATTAAAGGTCTGCTAGGAATTTTTTGTCTTCCTCTTATGTCATAGCATTTCTCCCATCTTTCCCGGTTTTCCTTTGTAATAAACATTCATTTAACTCAAAATTCAGTATCTACTGTTGTAATTTTCATAGAAACGTGTCATTCTAAAAGAACAGAAAGTAATTATAGGTATTATTAGATTGAAGATTGAATGTCCGACACTACCTTGAAGTCCCGGATTTTACTCTGCATTTCAAAGGATTACTCCCCATCTAGTACCATTTTTAATTTTAAAAAAATGCTCATTTTTGCTCCTTGTCAAATATATATATGTACATACATATGTTGTATATATGTATATATATATATGTATATAATTCCAAATTTCATAGAAAACCTATCTCAAAATTTAAAATCAACTTAATCAGATTATTAAAGGGCTGCTAAGAGTTTTTTGTCTTCCTCTCTATGTCATAGTATTTCTCCCATCTTCCCAGGTTTTCCTTAGGAATAACCATTTATTTCACTCACAATTCAGTATTTAGTGTAGTAATTTTCATTGAAACGTTCAATTCTAAAAGAACAGAAACTGCTTATAAGTATCAATCTCTTGAACAAGATGAAAGCCTGGAACTCACTCAGTAAGTCACAGAATTATTTCATATCTACTGGATTTCTAAGATTGAAATATTGCCTTATGCCAAAATTCATAGAAATTTGAACACCAGGAAACACAGCTTACTCAGGGCAATTTCCTCTAACATTCATTTCCTTGGTCAATGTACCCTGATGGCTCAAGAACAAGTGATGTCAGATCAACAGGTGACTGGAACTCCATGTAATCTCATTCCTGCCTTGCGTGTCTGCTATTATCAAACCGTGACATCATGTGTTCAGGGTGAGACCCTGAAATCATGACAGCCGATGCACCAAAGTGAGATGAGGAGAGGTGTGTTCTGCTTGGTGAGCTCCAGACCCAAGTTGCACAAAGGCCTGTGGACAATTGAAACCATGGGGCAAGTTAGCTTGGGCTAGCAGTGGTTTTGGAATTCCCCAATTTTGATGAGCTCACGTCTACCATGTTCTGTTGCTGTCCCTGTCTCCGTTTTCCTCAGGCCACACTTAACTGAGAAAAGGTCCACATAAAGCAGGGGCACTTTCTTCCAGCTTCTTCCATTGACTGGCTTGGCTGCCATAGCAACAGGCCAGGCAGGAGCTGCCTATGGACATTCCCAGTTCCTGGTGATGTGGGCTCACTGTGACATCACAACCAAGACTTTGCTGATTGATCAGACTGCCTAAGACCTCCCGCTAAGGCCCCTCCCTCTCCACACACAGGCCACTTTGGTGCCAGTAACAGGCAGAATCTTCTTTTGTGACGATGGCTCATCTCCTCCAGTTAACTTCCTCACTTTATCAAGGTTCAACTGAGATGACATTCCTTTCCTGGTCAATACAACTACCCATGTGGAGGCTGCACTTTGGAGGATAAGAAGCATTTCTAATGGTGAGTACAAAATACCCCAAGCCCTTTGCAGTGCAATCAGAATGTCCCATACCATTGGATGAGGAAATTTCTCTCCCAGACCTACATCTCCCATAATTGGGTGCATATTCCCTTGTGGGAATGCAAAATATAGCACACTGGAAACCAGGGGGTTGTAATTCCAGGGGTTTTTTTTCCTAACTTCATCAAAACCCAGAAATTCTTTCAGGGGCTGGCAAGAGCATCAAAGTGACCAATGTACTCATTTTATGTCGACCAAGAAATTAATGTACTTTGATCTGAGGACTATAGAGGAACACACAAGGTATACTCAATGAATACTTCATACTCCCTATTCAGTGTAATTGTTATCATCTCTACTGTGAACAGAATCTTTCAGGAACCCCAGAACTTGTGGAGAACCATGAAGCACTTTGAAAGGACATTCAATTCTGCAAAGAATCTCTGGAGTACTAAAGAGCACACGTTTTCCTCATAGAACTGAACCCACAGAGTCAGTGTGACTCAAGGCTGCACCTCAAAGTGACTTCAAGGCTTGAACATACATTCTGAAAATGGAGAATTCCAATTTGAACTGGAAAAATCACACGCACACACACACACACACACACACAAATTGCTGAAGTACTGTTCGTTATCTACTAGCAAATTTCTTAACTTCCATCTAGTGAATTACAACCTTGAACACACCAGAAGTCACTGAACCCCAGTACACCTGGTGCACTCCATCAATTCCCACAATCCAAATGAGAGGGTTTCTTTCAAGGATTCTTATACATACCTAAACAATGGATATACTCAATGAGTGTGAAATAGTGGGTACTTTAAGAATTTTTATAAAGAGCTAAGAAATTAGTTGACTCTGACACTGTGGGTGTTACACACACTAGTATGCATACGCAAACACATACGCACACACAACCCTGTCCAAAGATCATGAGGAGAGATCAGCGCAATAGCTGAAATCCCGCAGTTGCCCAAATATGTGGACACTTTCATGTCTCCAAGTAATCATCCATCTTACAAAAATACATGAAGTGACATCATTTCCAACAATGTCCTTGGAAGGTAGGTATACTACAGCCTTTAGGCCAATGAAGAAATAAGCACTAATTCACCAGAGTCTATGCATGAAGCCATCACTGTAATTGAAATCATTTGTGGAAAACCAATAATGCACATGGATACATGTCAGAAGATCTTCGAACATACACTTTACATTTTCAATAAATGCTGTACATTTCCTCACCTGACAGGGTGTAACTGCTGATCTTTGGAAGAGCAGCGTTGAGTCATACCAAAATTAGTGACTTCCAGGAAGCATTGGTGACTTGCATTATTTGGAACAGAGCATTTAACAGACACAGAAACAGGAAATATTTGGAAACCACATCAGCGGCCACACACACAAATACACCCACAGTGTGACTTAGTTCCATGAGTATTCAGTATTCTGGTGTCAGTGAAAGTATGGGCTTTCAGCTAAGTGAAGTTCTTTTTAGTAGCTCCAGTTTTTAATAATCACCAGGAAACTGGATTGTTTGCCATCTTTCACTGATTGTAATTGGGATAATGGTTAATTTTAGCCCATAATATTACATATAGGACTCTGAATTGCATAGATAAAGTAACTTCTTTTATAAACAATCTTACATGGTTGAAGTTCTGCCAGGAAAAATCAACTTATATTCTCCCCATGTTTCATGGCTTTCTAGAGAAGAAACCATTATTTAGCTCACAACAATGTATTTAAAACTGGGAAATATTTAAAAATATATTGTGCCCATTCTAAGACCACCTCAGTCATTATGTTCAGTATCTAGAAAATATGTCCCACTGCAGCAATTGAGTATATATTTCAGAGGATACCTCCTTTCCTAGCATCATACTTCAATGTGAGTAACACTCATTTGGCCTTAATGATGAGGTAGGATGAATTTCATAGAAATATGTAACTCTGATACTAGAAACAACTTGGGTAATATGTTGAATATCTGGCAACAGGTTCCAATCATTGATCTCAGTACATATGTCACAAGATAACTCCCCATCACTCCTGGTTTTGATAAGGAGAAAATTTCATGTTTGTTCATAACTTCATTTTATTATTTAATTTCATAGAATCAAGTAAGCCCCATTCTACTACCCACATAGTTTGATGGTTGATGTCAGTCCAGCCCTTCAATTCCTGGCATACACTGTGCATTTCTCTGGATTTTTCCCCACCTATCTGCATTTTTAAATTTGAGACTAATTGCTTTCAGCCCATAATTTCCCATTATGGTGAGTTTCATGGAATTCAGTTACTTATGTTTAAAAACCAACATCTTTAGAAGGTTTGCTCTCTGGTGTTCCATCAAGTCTTGGAATCGAGGGTACATTTCACAAGGTACTTCCCAGCTAGCCTCCCTTTTAAATTTGATAAAATTCAGATCACACTTACCTCATAATGCGTAGGTATTCCATTGAGTTCAATAGAAACATGAAATTCCCGTTTAAATTCATAGTAATAGGAAGGTTGAAAATTTCGCAGTTAGTTCAGCTATTAGGCTTCAGGAAGACGTTCACAGGATTTCTCCACTACTGTGGCTGGTATTTTTCGAGTAGAAATATTACTGTTAGTGCATGATGCTGTCTTTATTAATCAGAATTTCCTACAAAAATACTTACCATTCTAAAATGAAATAAGTTTGAAGACTGAATGTCTGACACTACCTTGAAGTGCTGTATTTTACTGTGCATTGCAAAGGATTACTCCCCATCTTGGACCATTTTGAATTAAAAAAAAACAGTACTCATTTTGCTCCTACTGAGATATATATACGTACATATATATGTTGCACATATGTATATATATACATATATATGTGTGTATATTATTCCAAATTTCATAGAAAAAAGAAACTCGAAATTTACAACCAACTTAATGAGATGATTAAAGGTCTGCTAGGAATTTTTTGTCTTCCTCTTATGTCATAGCATTTCTCCCATCTTTCCCGGTTTTCCTTTGTAATAAACATTCATTTAACTCAAAATTCAGTATCTACTCTTGTAATTTTCATAGAAACGTGTCATTCTAAAAGAACAGAAAGTAATTATAGGTATTATTAGATTGAAGATTGAATGTCCGACACTACCTTGAAGTCCCGGATTTTACTCTGCATTTCAAAGGATTACTCCCCATCTAGTACCATTTTTAATTTTAAAAAAATGCTCATTTTTGCTCCTTGTCAAATATATATATGTACATACATATGTTGTATATATGTATATATATATGTATATAATTCCAAATTTCATAGAAAACCTATCTCAAAATTTAAAATCAACTTAATCAGATTATTAAAGGGCTGCTATGAGTTTTTTGTCTTCCTCTCTATGTCATAGTATTTCTCCCATCTTCCCAGGTTTTCCTTAGGAATAACCATTTATTTCACTCACAATTCAGTATTTAGTGTAGTAATTTTCATTGAAACGTTCAATTCTAAAAGAACAGAAACTGCTTATAAGTATCAATCTCTTGAACAAGATGAAAGCCTGGAACTCACTCAGTAAGTCACAGAATTATTTCATATCTACTGGATTTCTAAGATTGAAATATTGCCTTATGCCAAAATTCATAGAAATTTGAACACCAGGAAACACAGCTTACTCAGGGCAATTTCCTCTAACATTCATTTCCTTGGTCAATGTACCCTGATGGCTCAAGAACAAGTGATGTCAGATCAACAGGTGACTGGAACTCCATGTAATCTCATTCCTGCCTTGCGTGTCTGCTATTATCAAACCGTGACATCATGTGTTCAGGGTGAGACCCTGAAATCATGACAGCCGATGCACCAAAGTGAGATGAGGAGAGGTGTGTTCTGCTTGGTGAGCTCCAGACCCAAGTTGCACAAAGGCCTGTGGACAATTGAAACCATGGGGCAAGTTAGCTTGGGCTAGCAGTGGTTTTGGAATTCCCCAATTTTGATGAGCTCACGTCTACCATGTTCTGTTGCTGTCCCTGTCTCCGTTTTCCTCAGGCCACACTTAACTGAGAAAAGGTCCACATAAAGCAGGGGCACTTTCTTCCAGCTTCTTCCATTGACTGGCTTGGCTGCCATAGCAACAGGCCAGGCAGGAGCTGCCTATGGACATTCCCAGTTCCTGGTGATGTGGGCTCACTGTGACATCACAACCAAGACTTTGCTGATTGATCAGACTGCCTAAGACCTCCCGCTAAGGCCCCTCCCTCTCCACACACAGGCCACTTTGGTGCCAGTAACAGGCAGAATCTTCTTTTGTGACGATGGCTCATCTCCTCCAGTTAACTTCCTCACTTTATCAAGGTTCAACTGAGATGACATTCCTTTCCTGGTCAATACAACTACCCATGTGGAGGCTGCACTTTGGAGGATAAGAAGCATTTCTAATGGTGAGTACAAAATACCCCAAGCCCTTTGCAGTGCAATCAGAATGTCCCATACCATTGGATGAGGAAATTTCTCTCCCAGACCTACATCTCCCATAATTGGGTGCATATTCCCTTGTGGGAATGCAAAATATAGCACACTGGAAACCAGGGGGTTGTAATTCCAGGGGTTTTTTTTCCTAACTTCATCAAAACCCAGAAATTCTTTCAGGGGCTGGCAAGAGCATCAAAGTGACCAATGTACTCATTTTATGTCGACCAAGAAATTAATGTACTTTGATCTGAGGACTATAGAGGAACACACAAGGTATACTCAATGAATACTTCATACTCCCTATTCAGTGTAATTGTTATCATCTCTACTGTGAACAGAATCTTTCAGGAACCCCAGAACTTGTGGAGAACCATGAAGCACTTTGAAAGGACATTCAATTCTGCAAAGAATCTCTGGAGTACTAAAGAGCACACGTTTTCCTCATAGAACTGAACCCACAGAGTCAGTGTGACTCAAGGCTGCACCTCAAAGTGACTTCAAGGCTTGAACATACATTCTGAAAATGGAGAATTCCAATTTGAACTGGAAAAATCACACGCACACACACACACACACACACACACAAATTACTGAAGTACTGTTCGTTATCTACTAGCAAATTTCTTAACTTCCATCTAGTGAATTACAACCTTGAACACACCAGAAGTCACTGAACCCCAGTACACCTGGTGCACTCCATCAATTCCCACAATCCAAATGAGAGGGTTTCTTTCAAGGATTCTTATACATACCTAAACAATGGATATACTCAATGAGTGTGAAATAGTGGGTACTTTAAGAATTTTTATAAAGAGCTAAGAAATTAGTTGACTCTGACACTGTGGGTGTTACACACACTAGTATGCATACGCAAACACATATGCACACACAACCCTGTCCAAAGATCATGAGGAGAGATCAGCGCAATAGCTGAAATCCCGCAGTTGCCCAAATATGTGGACACTTTCATGTCTCCAAGTAATCATCCATCTTACAAAAATACATGAAGTGACATCATTTCCAACAATGTCCTTGGAAGGTAGGTATACTACAGCCTTTAGGCCAATGAAGAAATAAGCACTAATTCACCAGAGTCTATGCAT
Source organism: Castor canadensis (assembly GCF_047511655.1). Lineage (NCBI taxonomy): Eukaryota > Metazoa > Chordata > Mammalia > Rodentia > Castoridae > Castor > Castor canadensis. Next base: position 90,197,209 of record NC_133395.1, read on the forward strand.
GAAGCCATCACTGTAATTGAAATCATTTGTGGAAAACCAATAATGCACATGGATACATGTCAGAAGATCTTCGAACATACACTTTACATTTTCAATAAATGCTGTACATTTCCTCACCTGACAGGGTGTAACTGCTGATCTTTGGAAGAGCAGCGTTGAGTCATACCAAAATTAGTGACTTCCAGGAAGCATTGGTGACTTGCATTATTTGGAACAGAGCATTTAACAGACACAGAAACAGGAAATATTTGGAAACCACATCAGCGGCCACACACACAAATACACCCACAGTGTGACTTAGTTCCATGAGTATTCAGTATTCTGGTGTCAGTGAAAGTATGGGCTTTCAGCTAAGTGAAGTTCTTTTTAGTAGCTCCAGTTTTTAATAATCACCAGGAAACTGGATTGTTTGCCATCTTTCACTGATTGTAATTGGGATAATGGTTAATTTTAGCCCATAATATTACATATAGGACTCTGAATTGCATAGATAAAGTAACTTCTTTTATAAACAATCTTACATGGTTGAAGTTCTGCCAGGAAAAATCAACTTATATTCTCCCCATGTTTCATGGCTTTCTAGAGAAGAAACCATTATTTAGCTCACAACAATGTATTTAAAACTGGGAAATATTTAAAAATATATTGTGCCCATTCTAAGACCACCTCAGTCATTATGTTCAGTATCTAGAAAATATGTCCCACTGCAGCAATTGAGTATATATTTCAGAGGATACCTCCTTTCCTAGCATCATACTTCAATGTGAGTAACACTCATTTGGCCTTAATGATGAGGTAGGATGAATTTCATAGAAATATGTAACTCTGATACTAGAAACAACTTGGGTAATATGTTGAATATCTGGCAACAGGTTCCAATCATTGATCTCAGTACATATGTCACAAGATAACTCCCCATCACTCCTGGTTTTGATAAGGAGAAAATTTCATGTTTGTTCATAACTTCATTTTATTATTTAATTTCATAGAATCAAGTAAGCCCCATTCTACTACCCACATAGTTTGATGGTTGATGTCAGTCCAGCCCTTCAATTCCTGGCATACACTGTGCATTTCTCTGGATTTTTCCCCACCTATCTGCATTTTTAAATTTGAGAATAATTGCTTTCAGCCCATAATTTCCCATTATGGTGAGTTTCATGGAATTCAGTTACTTATGTTTAAAAACCAACATCTTTAGAAGGTTTGCTCTCTGGTGTTCCATCAAGTCTTGGAATCGAGGGTACATTTCACAAGGTACTTCCCAGCTAGCCTCCCTTTTAAATTTGATAAAATTCAGATCACACTTACCTCATAATGCGTAGGTATTCCATTGAGTTCAATAGAAACATGAAATTCCCGTTTAAATTCATAGTAATAGGAAGGTTGAAAATTTCGCAGTTAGTTCAGCTATTAGGCTTCAGGAAGACGTTCACAGGATTTCTCCACTACTGTGGCTGGTATTTTTCGAGTAGAAATATTACTGTTAGTGCATGATGCTGTCTTTATTAATCAGAATTTCCTACAAAAATACTTACCATTCTAAAATGAAATAAGTTTGAAGACTGAATGTCTGACACTACCTTGAAGTGCTGTATTTTACTGTGCATTGCAAAGGATTACTCCCCATCTTGGACCATTTTGAATTAAAAAAAAACAGTACTCATTTTGCTCCTACTGAGATATATATACGTACATATATATGTTGCACATATGTATATATATACATATATATGTGTGTATATTATTCCAAATTTCATAGAAAAAAGAAACTCGAAATTTACAACCAACTTAATGAGATGATTAAAGGTCTGCTAGGAATTTTTTGTCTTCCTCTTATGTCATAGCATTTCTCCCATCTTTCCCGGTTTTCCTTTGTAATAAACATTCATTTAACTCAAAATTCAGTATCTACTCTTGTAATTTTCATAGAAACGTGTCATTCTAAAAGAACAGAAAGTAATTATAGGTATTATTAGATTGAAGATTGAATGTCCGACACTACCTTGAAGTCCCGGATTTTACTCTGCATTTCAAAGTATTACTCCCCATCTAGTACCATTTTTAATTTTAAAAAAATGCTCATTTTTGCTCCTTGTCAAATATATATATGTACATACATATGTTGTATATATGTATATATATATGTATATAATTCCAAATTTCATAGAAAACCTATCTCAAAATTTAAAATCAACTTAATCAGATTATTAAAGGGCTGCTATGAGTTTTTTGTCTTCCTCTCTATGTCATAGTATTTCTCCCATCTTCCCAGGTTTTCCTTAGGAATAACCATTTATTTCACTCACAATTCAGTATTTAGTGTAGTAATTTTCATTGAAACGTTCAATTCTAAAAGAACAGAAACTGCTTATAAGTATCAATCTCTTGAACAAGATGAAAGCCTGGAACTCACTCAGTAAGTCACAGAATTATTTCATATCTACTGGATTTCTAAGATTGAAATATTGCCTTATGCCAAAATTCATAGAAATTTGAACACCAGGAAACACAGCTTACTCAGGGCAATTTCCTCTAACATTCATTTCCTTGGTCAATGTACCCTGATGGCTCAAGAACAAGTGATGTCAGATCAACAGGTGACTGGAACTCCATGTAATCTCATTCCTGCCTTGCGTGTCTGCTATTATCAAACCGTGACATCATGTGTTCAGGGTGAGACCCTGAAATCATGACAGCCGATGCACCAAAGTGAGATGAGGAGAGGTGTGTTCTGCTTGGTGAGCTCCAGACCCAAGTTGCACAAAGGCCTGTGGACAATTGAAACCATGGGGCAAGTTAGCTTGGGCTAGCAGTGGTTTGGGAATTCCCCAATTTTGATGAGCTCACGTCTACCATGTTCTGTTGCTGTCCCTGTCTCCGTTTTCCTCAGGCCACACTTAACTGAGAAAAGGTCCACATAAAGCAGGGGCACTTTCTTCCAGCTTCTTCCATTGACTGGCTTGGCTGCCATAGCAACAGGCCAGGCAGGAGCTGCCTATGGACATTCCCAGTTCCTGGTGATGTGGGCTCACTGTGACATCACAACCAAGACTTTGCTGATTGATCAGACTGCCTAAGACCTCCCGCTAAGGCCCCTCCCTCTCCACACACAGGCCACTTTGGTGCCAGTAACAGGCAGAATCTTCTTTTGTGACGATGGCTCATCTCCTCCAGTTAACTTCCTCACTTTATCAAGGTTCAACTGAGATGACATTCCTTTCCTGGTCAATACAACTACCCATGTGGAGGCTGCACTTTGGAGGATAAGAAGCATTTCTAATGGTGAGTACAAAATACCCCAAGCCCTTTGCAGTGCAATCAGAATGTCCCATACCATTGGATGAGGAAATTTCTCTCCCAGACCTACATCTCCCATAATTGGGTGCATATTCCCTTGTGGGAATGCAAAATATAGCACACTGGAAACCAGGGGGTTGTAATTCCAGGGGTTTTTTTTCCTAACTTCATCAAAACCCAGAAATTCTTTCAGGGGCTGGCAAGAGCATCAAAGTGACCAATGTACTCATTTTATGTCGACCAAGAAATTAATGTACTTTGATCTGAGGACTATAGAGGAACACACAAGGTATACTCAATGAATACTTCATACTCCCTATTCAGTGTAATTGTTATCATCTCTACTGTGAACAGAATCTTTCAGGAACCCCAGAACTTGTGGAGAACCATGAAGCACTTTGAAAGGACATTCAATTCTGCAAAGAATCTCTGGAGTACTAAAGAGCACACGTTTTCCTCATAGAACTGAACCCACAGAGTCAGTGTGACTCAAGGCTGCACCTCAAAGTGACTTCAAGGCTTGAACATACATTCTGAAAATGGAGAATTCCAATTTGAACTGGAAAAATCACACGCGCACACACACACACACACACACACAAATTGCTGAAGTACTGTTCGTTATCTACTAGCAAATTTCTTAACTTCCATCTAGTGAATTACAACCTTGAACACACCAGAAGTCACTGAACCCCAGTACACCTGGTGCACTCCATCAATTCCCACAATCCAAATGAGAGGGTTTCTTTCAAGGATTCTTATACATACCTAAACAATGGATATACTCAATGAGTGTGAAATAGTGGGTACTTTAAGAATTTTTATAAAGAGCTAAGAAATTAGTTGACTCTGACACTGTGGGTGTTACACACACTAGTATGCATACGCAAACACATACGCACACACAACCCTGTCCAAAGATCATGAGGAGAGATCAGCGCAATAGCTGAAATCCCGCAGTTGCCCAAATATGTGGACACTTTCATGTCTCCAAGTAATCATCCATCTTACAAAAATACATGAAGTGACATCATTTCCAACAATGTCCTTGGAAGGTAGGTATACTACAGCCTTTAGGCCAATGAAGAAATAAGCACTAATTCACCAGAGTCTATGCATGAAGCCATCACTGTAATTGAAATCATTTGTGGAAAACCAATAATGCACATGGATACATGTCAGAAGATCTTCGAACATACACTTTACATTTTCAATAAATGCTGTACATTTCCTCACCTGACAGGGTGTAACTGCTGATCTTTGGAAGAGCAGCGTTGAGTCATACCAAAATTAGTGACTTCCAGGAAGCATTGGTGACTTGCATTATTTGGAACAGAGCATTTAACAGACACAGAAACAGGAAATATTTGGAAACCACATCAGCGGCCACACACACAAATACACCCACAGTGTGACTTAGTTCCATGAGTATTCAGTATTCTGGTGTCAGTGAAAGTATGGGCTTTCAGCTAAGTGAAGTTCTTTTTAGTAGCTCCAGTTTTTAATAATCACCAGGAAACTGGATTGTTTGCCATCTTTCACTGATTGTAATTGGGATAATGGTTAATTTTAGCCCATAATATTACATATAGGACTCTGAATTGCATAGATAAAGTAACTTCTTTTATAAACAATCTTACATGGTTGAAGTTCTGCCAGGAAAAATCAACTTATATTCTCCCCATGTTTCATGGCTTTCTAGAGAAGAAACCATTATTTAGCTCACAACAATGTATTTAAAACTGGGAAATATTTAAAAATATATTGTGCCCATTCTAAGACCACCTCAGTCATTATGTTCAGTATCTAGAAAATATGTCCCACTGCAGCAATTGAGTATATATTTCAGAGGATACCTCCTTTCCTAGCATCATACTTCAATGTGAGTAACACTCATTTGGCCTTAATGATGAGGTAGGATGAATTTCATAGAAATATGTAACTCTGATACTAGAAACAACTTGGGTAATATGTTGAATATCTGGCAACAGGTTCCAATCATTGATCTCAGTACATATGTCACAAGATAACTCCCCATCACTCCTGGTTTTGATAAGGAGAAAATTTCATGTTTGTTCATAACTTCATTTTATTATTTAATTTCATAGAATCAAGTAAGCCCCATTCTACTACCCACATAGTTTGATGGTTGATGTCAGTCCAGCCCTTCAATTCCTGGCATACACTGTGCATTTCTCTGGATTTTTCCCCACCTATCTGCATTTTTAAATTTGAGACTAATTGCTTTCAGCCCATAATTTCCCATTATGGTGAGTTTCATGGAATTCAGTTACTTATGTTTAAAAACCAACATCTTTAGAAGGTTTGCTCTCTGGTGTTCCATCAAGTCTTGGAATAGAGGGTACATTTCACAAGGTACTTCCCAGCTAGCCTCCCTTTTAAAATTTGATAAAATTCAGATCACACTTACCTCATAATGCGTAGGTATTCCATTGAGTTCAATAGAAACATGAAATTCCCGTTTAAATTCATAGTAATAGGAAGGTTGAAAATTTCGCAGTTAGTTCAGCTATTAGGCTTCAGGAAGACGTTCACAGGATTTCTCCACTACTGTGGCTGGTATTTTTCGAGTAGAAATATTACTGTTAGTGCATGATGCTGTCTTTATTAATCAGAATTTCCTACAAAAATACTTACCATTCTAAAATGAAATAAGTTTGAAGACTGAATGTCTGACACTACCTTGAAGTGCTGTATTTTACTGTGCATTGCAAAGGATTACTCCCCATCTTGGACCATTTTGAATTAAAAAAAAACAGTACTCATTTTGCTCCTACTGAGATATATATACGTACATATATATGTTGCACATATGTATATATATACATATATATGTGTGTATATTATTCCAAATTTCATAGAAAAAAGAAACTCGAAATTTACAACCAACTTAATGAGATGATTAAAGGTCTGCTAGGAATTTTTTGTCTTCCTCTTATGTCATAGCATTTCTCCCATCTTTCCCGGTTTTCCTTTGTAATAAACATTCATTTAACTCAAAATTCAGTATCTACTCTTGTAATTTTCATAGAAACGTGTCATTCTAAAAGAACAGAAAGTAATTATAGGTATTATTAGATTGAAGATTGAATGTCCGACACTACCTTGAAGTCCCGGATTTTACTCTGCATTTCAAAGGATTACTCCCCATCTAGTACCATTTTTAATTTTAAAAAAATGCTCATTTTTGCTCCTTGTCAAATATATATATGTACATACATATGTTGTATATATGTATATATATATGTATATAATTCCAAATTTCATAGAAAACCTATCTCAAAATTTAAAATCAACTTAATCAGATTATTAAAGGGCTGCTATGAGTTTTTTGTCTTCCTCTCTATGTCATAGTATTTCTCCCATCTTCCCAGGTTTTCCTTAGGAATAACCATTTATTTCACTCACAATTCAGTATTTAGTGTAGTAATTTTCATTGAAACGTTCAATTCTAAAAGAACAGAAACTGCTTATAAGTATCAATCTCTTGAACAAGATGAAAGCCTGGAACTCACTCAGTAAGTCACAGAATTATTTCATATCTACTGGATTTCTAAGATTGAAATATTGCCTTATGCCAAAATTCATAGAAATTTGAACACCAGGAAACACAGCTTACTCAGGGCAATTTCCTCTAACATTCATTTCCTTGGTCAATGTACCCTGATGGCTCAAGAACAAGTGATGTCAGATCAACAGGTGACTGGAACTCCATGTAATCTCATTCCTGCCTTGCGTGTCTGCTATTATCAAACCGTGACATCATGTGTTCAGGGTGAGACCCTGAAATCATGACAGCCGATGCACCAAAGTGAGATGAGGAGAGGTGTGTTCTGCTTGGTGAGCTCCAGACCCAAGTTGCACAAAGGCCTGTGGACAATTGAAACCATGGGGCAAGTTAGCTTGGGCTAGCAGTGGTTTTGGAATTCCCCAATTTTGATGAGCTCACGTCTACCATGTTCTGTTGCTGTCCCTGTCTCCGTTTTCCTCAGGCCACACTTAACTGAGAAAAGGTCCACATAAAGCAGGGGCACTTTCTTCCAGCTTCTTCCATTGACTGGCTTGGCTGCCATAGCAACAGGCCAGGCAGGAGCTGCCTATGGACATTCCCAGTTCCTGGTGATGTGGGCTCACTGTGACATCACAACCAAGACTTTGCTGATTGATCAGACTGCCTAAGACCTCCCGCTAAGGCCCCTCCCTCTCCACACACAGGCCACTTTGGTGCCAGTAACAGGCAGAATCTTCTTTTGTGACGATGGCTCATCTCCTCCAGTTAACTTCCTCACTTTATCAAGGTTCAACTGAGATGACATTCCTTTCCTGGTCAATACAACTACCCATGTGGAGGCTGCACTTTGGAGGATAAGAAGCATTTCTAATGGTGAGTACAAAATACCCCAAGCCCTTTGCAGTGCAATCAGAATGTCCCATACCATTGGATGAGGAAATTTCTCTCCCAGACCTACATCTCCCATAATTGGGTGCATATTCCCTTGTGGGAATGCAAAATATAGCACACTGGAAACCAGGGGGTTGTAATTCCAGGGGTTTTTTTTCCTAACTTCATCAAAACCCAGAAATTCTTTCAGGGGCTGGCAAGAGCATCAAAGTGACCAATGTACTCATTTTATGTCGACCAAGAAATTAATGTACTTTGATCTGAGGACTATAGAGGAACACACAAGGTATACTCAATGAATACTTCATACTCCCTATTCAGTGTAATTGTTATCATCTCTACTGTGAACAGAATCTTTCAGGAACCCCAGAACTTGTGGAGAACCATGAAGCACTTTGAAAGGACATTCAATTCTGCAAAGAATCTCTGGAGTACTAAAGAGCACACGTTTTCCTCATAGAACTGAACCCACAGAGTCAGTGTGACTCAAGGCTGCACCTCAAAGTGACTTCAAGGCTTGAACATACATTCTGAAAATGGAGAATTCCAATTTGAACTGGAAAAATCACACGCACACACACACACACACACACACAAATTGCTGAAGTACTGTTCGTTATCTACTAGCAAATTTCTTAACTTCCATCTAGTGAATTACAACCTTGAACACACCAGAAGTCACTGAACCCCAGTACACCTGGTGCACTCCATCAATTCCCACAATCCAAATGAGAGGGTTTCTTTCAAGGATTCTTATACATACCTAAACAATGGATATACTCAATGAGTGTGAAATAGTGGGTACTTTAAGAATTTTTATAAAGAGCTAAGAAATTAGTTGACTCTGACACTGTGGGTGTTACACACACTAGTATGCATACGCAAACACATACGCACACACAACCCTGTCCAAAGATCATGAGGAGAGATCAGCGCAATAGCTGAAATCCCGCAGTTGCCCAAATATGTGGACACTTTCATGTCTCCAAGTAATCATCCATCTTACAAAAATACATGAAGTGACATCATTTCCAACAATGTCCTTGGAAGGTAGGTATACTACAGCCTTTAGGCCAATGAAGAAATAAGCACTAATTCACCAGAGTCTATGCATGAAGCCATCACTGTAATTGAAATCATTTGTGGAAAACCAATAATGCACATGGATACATGTCAGAAGATCTTCGAACATACACTTTACATTTTCAATAAATGCTGTACATTTCCTCACCTGACAGGGTGTAACTGCTGATCTTTGGAAGAGCAGCGTTGAGTCATACCAAAATTAGTGACTTCCAGGAAGCATTGGTGACTTGCATTATTTGGAACAGAGCATTTAACAGACACAGAAACAGGAAATATTTGGAAACCACATCAGCGGCCACACACACAAATACACCCACAGTGTGACTTAGTTCCATGAGTATTCAGTATTCTGGTGTCAGTGAAAGTATGGGCTTTCAGCTAAGTGAAGTTCTTTTTAGTAGCTCCAGTTTTTAATAATCACCAGGAAACTGGATTGTTTGCCATCTTTCACTGATTGTAATTGGGATAATGGTTAATTTTAGCCCATAATATTACATATAGGACTCTGAATTGCATAGATAAAGTAACTTCTTTTATAAACAATCTTACATGGTTGAAGTTCTGCCAGGAAAAATCAACTTATATTCTCCCCATGTTTCATGGCTTTCTAGAGAAGAAACCATTATTTAGCTCACAACAATGTATTTAAAACTGGGAAATATTTAAAAATATATTGTGCCCATTCTAAGACCACCTCAGTCATTATGTTCAGTATCTAGAAAATATGTCCCACTGCAGCAATTGAGTATATATTTCAGAGGATACCTCCTTTCCTAGCATCATACTTCAATGTGAGTAACACTCATTTGGCCTTAATGATGAGGTAGGATGAATTTCATAGAAATATGTAACTCTGATACTAGAAACAACTTGGGTAATATGTTGAATATCTGGCAACAGGTTCCAATCATTGATCTCAGTACATATGTCACAAGATAACTCCCCATCACTCCTGGTTTTGATAAGGAGAAAATTTCATGTTTGTTCATAACTTCATTTTATTATTTAATTTCATAGAATCAAGTAAGCCCCATTCTACTACCCACATAGTTTGATGGTTGATGTCAGTCCAGCCCTTCAATTCCTGGCATACACTGTGCATTTCTCTGGATTTTTCCCCACCTATCTGCATTTTTAAATTTGAGACTAATTGCTTTCAGCCCATAATTTCCCATTATGGTGAGTTTCATGGAATTCAGTTACTTATGTTTAAAAACCAACATCTTTAGAAGGTTTGCTCTCTGGTGTTCCATCAAGTCTTGGAATCGAGGGTACATTTCACAAGGTACTTCCCAGCTAGCCTCCCTTTTAAATTTGATAAAATTCAGATCACACTTACCTCATAATGCGTAGGTATTCCATTGAGTTCAATAGAAACATGAAATTCCCGTTTAAATTCATAGTAATAGGAAGGTTGAAAATTTCGCAGTTAGTTCAGCTATTAGGCTTCAGGAAGACGTTCACAGGATTTCTCCACTACTGTGGCTGGTATTTTTCGAGTAGAAATATTACTGTTAGTGCATGATGCTGTCTTTATTAATCAGAATTTCCTACAAAAATACTTACCATTCTAAAATGAAATAAGTTTGAAGACTGAATGTCTGACACTACCTTGAAGTGCTGTATTTTACTGTGCATTGCAAAGGATTACTCCCCATCTTGGACCATTTTGAATTAAAAAAAAACAGTACTCATTTTGCTCCTACTGAGATATATATACGTACATATATATGTTGCACATATGTATATATATACATATATATGTGTGTATATTATTCCAAATTTCATAGAAAAAAGAAACTCGAAATTTACAACCAACTTAATGAGATGATTAAAGGTCTGCTAGGAATTTTTTGTCTTCCTCTTATGTCATAGCATTTCTCCCATCTTTCCCGGTTTTCCTTTGTAATAAACATTCATTTAACTCAAAATTCAGTATCTACTGTTGTAATTTTCATAGAAACGTGTCATTCTAAAAGAACAGAAAGTAATTATAGGTATTATTAGATTGAAGATTGAATGTCCGACACTACCTTGAAGTCCCGGATTTTACTCTGCATTTCAAAGGATTACTCCCCATCTAGTACCATTTTTAATTTTAAAAAAATGCTCATTTTTGCTCCTTGTCAAATATATATATGTACATACATATGTTGTATATATGTATATATATATGTATATAATTCCAAATTTCATAGAAAACCTATCTCAAAATTTAAAATCAACTTAATCAGATTATTAAAGGGCTGCTATGAGTTTTTTGTCTTCCTCTCTATGTCATAGTATTTCTCCCATCTTCCCAGGTTTTCCTTAGGAATAACCATTTATTTCACTCACAATTCAGTATTTAGTGTAGTAATTTTCATTGAAACGTTCAATTCTAAAAGAACAGAAACTGCTTATAAGTATCAATCTCTTGAACAAGATGAAAGCCTGGAACTCACTCAGTAAGTCACAGAATTATTTCATATCTACTGGATTTCTAAGATTGAAATATTGCCTTATGCCAAAATTCATAGAAATTTGAACACCAGGAAACACAGCTTACTCAGGGCAATTTCCTCTAACATTCATTTCCTTGGTCAATGTACCCTGATGGCTCAAGAACAAGTGATGTCAGATCAACAGGTGACTGGAACTCCATGTAATCTCATTCCTGCCTTGCGTGTCTGCTATTATCAAACCGTGACATCATGTGTTCAGGGTGAGACCCTGAAATCATGACAGCCGATGCACCAAAGTGAGATGAGGAGAGGTGTGTTCTGCTTGGTGAGCTCCAGACCCAAGTTGCACAAAGGCCTGTGGACAATTGAAACCATGGGGCAAGTTAGCTTGGGCTAGCAGTGGTTTTGGAATTCCCCAATTTTGATGAGCTCACGTCTACCATGTTCTGTTGCTGTCCCTGTCTCCGTTTTCCTCAGGCCACACTTAACTGAGAAAAGGTCCACATAAAGCAGGGGCACTTTCTTCCAGCTTCTTCCATTGACTGGCTTGGCTGCCATAGCAACAGGCCAGGCAGGAGCTGCCTATGGACATTCCCAGTTCCTGGTGATGTGGGCTCACTGTGACATCACAACCAAGACTTTGCTGATTGATCAGACTGCCTAAGACCTCCCGCTAAGGCCCCTCCCTCTCCACACACAGGCCACTTTGGTGCCAGTAACAGGCAGAATCTTCTTTTGTGACGATGGCTCATCTCCTCCAGTTAACTTCCTCACTTTATCAAGGTTCAACTGAGATGACATTCCTTTCCTGGTCAATACAACTACCCATGTGGAGGCTGCACTTTGGAGGATAAGAAGCATTTCTAATGGTGAGTACAAAATACCCCAAGCCCTTTGCAGTGCAATCAGAATGTCCCATACCATTGGATGAGGAAATTTCTCTCCCAGACCTACATCTCCCATAATTGGGTGCATATTCCCTTGTGGGAATGCAAAATATAGCACACTGGAAACCAGGGGGTTGTAATTCCAGGGGTTTTTTTTCCTAACTTCATCAAAACCCAGAAATTCTTTCAGGGGCTGGCAAGAGCATCAAAGTGACCAATGTACTCATTTTATGTCGACCAAGAAATTAATGTACTTTGATCTGAGGACTATAGAGGAACACACAAGGTATACTCAATGAATACTTCATACTCCCTATTCAGTGTAATTGTTATCATCTCTACTGTGAACAGAATCTTTCAGGAACCCCAGAACTTGTGGAGAACCATGAAGCACTTTGAAAGGACATTCAATTCTGCAAAGAATCTCTGGAGTACTAAAGAGCACACGTTTTCCTCATAGAACTGAACCCACAGAGTCAGTGTGACTCAAGGCTGCACCTCAAAGTGACTTCAAGGCTTGAACATACATTCTGAAAATGGAGAATTCCAATTTGAACTGGAAAAATCACACGCGCACACACACACACACACACACACAAATTGCTGAAGTACTGTTCGTTATCTACTAGCAAATTTCTTAACTTCCATCTAGTGAATTACAACCTTGAACACACCAGAAGTCACTGAACCCCAGTACACCTGGTGCACTCCATCAATTCCCACAATCCAAATGAGAGGGTTTCTTTCAAGGATTCTTATACATACCTAAACAATGGATATACTCAATGAGTGTGAAATAGTGGGTACTTTAAGAATTTTTATAAAGAGCTAAGAAATTAGTTGACTCTGACACTGTGGGTGTTACACACACTAGTATGCATACGCAAACACATACGCACACACAACCCTGTCCAAAGATCATGAGGAGAGATCAGCGCAATAGCTGAAATCCCGCAGTTGCCCAAATATGTGGACACTTTCATGTCTCCAAGTAATCATCCATCTTACAAAAATACATGAAGTGACATCATTTCCAACAATGTCCTTGGAAGGTAGGTATACTACAGCCTTTAGGCCAATGAAGAAATAAGCACTAATTCACCAGAGTCTATGCATGAAGCCATCACTGTAATTGAAATCATTTGTGGAAAACCAATAATGCACATGGATACATGTCAGAAGATCTTCGAACATACACTTTACATTTTCAATAAATGCTGTACATTTCCTCACCTGACAGGGTGTAACTGCTGATCTTTGGAAGAGCAGCGTTGAGTCATACCAAAATTAGTGACTTCCAGGAAGCATTGGTGACTTGCATTATTTGGAACAGAGCATTTAACAGACACAGAAACAGGAAATATTTGGAAACCACATCAGCGGCCACACACACAAATACACCCACAGTGTGACTTAGTTCCATGAGTATTCAGTATTCTGGTGTCAGTGAAAGTATGGGCTTTCAGCTAAGTGAAGTTCTTTTTAGTAGCTCCAGTTTTTAATAATCACCAGGAAACTGGATTGTTTGCCATCTTTCACTGATTGTAATTGGGATAATGGTTAATTTTAGCCCATAATATTACATATAGGACTCTGAATTGCATAGATAAAGTAACTTCTTTTATAAACAATCTTACATGGTTGAAGTTCTGCCAGGAAAAATCAACTTATATTCTCCCCATGTTTCATGGCTTTCTAGAGAAGAAACCATTATTTAGCTCACAACAATGTATTTAAAACTGGGAAATATTTAAAAATATATTGTGCCCATTCTAAGACCACCTCAGTCATTATGTTCAGTATCTAGAAAATATGTCCCACTGCAGCAATTGAGTATATATTTCAGAGGATACCTCCTTTCCTAGCATCATACTTCAATGTGAGTAACACTCATTTGGCCTTAATGATGAGGTAGGATGAATTTCATAGAAATATGTAACTCTGATACTAGAAACAACTTGGGTAATATGTTGAATATCTGGCAACAGGTTCCAATCATTGATCTCAGTACATATGTCACAAGATAACTCCCCATCACTCCTGGTTTTGATAAGGAGAAAATTTCATGTTTGTTCATAACTTCATTTTATTATTTAATTTCATAGAATCAAGTAAGCCCCATTCTACTACCCACATAGTTTGATGGTTGATGTCAGTCCAGCCCTTCAATTCCTGGCATACACTGTGCATTTCTCTGGATTTTTCCCCACCTATCTGCATTTTTAAATTTGAGACTAATTGCTTTCAGCCCATAATTTCCCATTATGGTGAGTTTCATGGAATTCAGTTACTTATGTTTAAAAACCAACATCTTTAGAAGGTTTGCTCTCTGGTGTTCCATCAAGTCTTGGAATCGAGGGTACATTTCACAAGGTACTTCCCAGCTAGCCTCCCTTTTAAAATTTGATAAAATTCAGATCACACTTACCTCATAATGCGTAGGTATTCCATTGAGTTCAATAGAAACATGAAATTCCCGTTTAAATTCATAGTAATAGGAAGGTTGAAAATTTCGCAGTTAGTTCAGCTATTAGGCTTCAGGAAGACGTTCACAGGATTTCTCCACTACTGTGGCTGGTATTTTTCGAGTAGAAATATTACTGTTAGTGCATGATGCTGTCTTTATTAATCAGAATTTCCTACAAAAATACTTACCATTCTAAAATGAAATAAGTTTGAAGACTGAATGTCTGACACTACCTTGAAGTGCTGTATTTTACTGTGCATTGCAAAGGATTACTCCCCATCTTGGACCATTTTGAATTAAAAAAAAACAGTACTCATTTTGCTCCTACTGAGATATATATACGTACATATATATGTTGCACATATGTATATATATACATATATATGTGTGTATATTATTCCAAATTTCATAGAAAAAAGAAACTCGAAATTTACAACCAACTTAATGAGATGATTAAAGGTCTGCTAGGAATTTTTTGTCTTCCTCTTATGTCATAGCATTTCTCCCATCTTTCCCGGTTTTCCTTTGTAATAAACATTCATTTAACTCAAAATTCAGTATCTACTCTTGTAATTTTCATAGAAACGTGTCATTCTAAAAGAACAGAAAGTAATTATAGGTATTATTAGATTGAAGATTGAATGTCCGACACTACCTTGAAGTCCCGGATTTTACTCTGCATTTCAAAGGATTACTCCCCATCTAGTACCATTTTTAATTTTAAAAAAATGCTCATTTTTGCTCCTTGTCAAATATATATATGTACATACATATGTTGTATATATGTATATATATATGTATATAATTCCAAATTTCATAGAAAACCTATCTCAAAATTTAAAATCAACTTAATCAGATTATTAAAGGGCTGCTATGAGTTTTTTGTCTTCCTCTCTATGTCATAGTATTTCTCCCATCTTCCCAGGTTTTCCTTAGGAATAACCATTTATTTCACTCACAATTCAGTATTTAGTGTAGTAATTTTCATTGAAACGTTCAATTCTAAAAGAACAGAAACTGCTTATAAGTATCAATCTCTTGAACAAGATGAAAGCCTGGAACTCACTCAGTAAGTCACAGAATTATTTCATATCTACTGGATTTCTAAGATTGAAATATTGCCTTATGCCAAAATTCATAGAAATTTGAACACCAGGAAACACAGCTTACTCAGGGCAATTTCCTCTAACATTCATTTCCTTGGTCAATGTACCCTGATGGCTCAAGAACAAGTGATGTCAGATCAACAGGTGACTGGAACTCCATGTAATCTCATTCCTGCCTTGCGTGTCTGCTATTATCAAACCGTGACATCATGTGTTCAGGGTGAGACCCTGAAATCATGACAGCCGATGCACCAAAGTGAGATGAGGAGAGGTGTGTTCTGCTTGGTGAGCTCCAGACCCAAGTTGCACAAAGGCCTGTGGACAATTGAAACCATGGGGCAAGTTAGCTTGGGCTAGCAGTGGTTTTGGAATTCCCCAATTTTGATGAGCTCACGTCTACCATGTTCTGTTGCTGTCCCTGTCTCCGTTTTCCTCAGGCCACACTTAACTGAGAAAAGGTCCACATAAAGCAGGGGCACTTTCTTCCAGCTTCTTCCATTGACTGGCTTGGCTGCCATAGCAACAGGCCAGGCAGGAGCTGCCTATGGACATTCCCAGTTCCTGGTGATGTGTGCTCACTGTGACATCACAACCAAGACTTTGCTGATTGATCAGACTGCCTAAGACCTCCCGCTAAGGCCCCTCCCTCTCCACACACAGGCCACTTTGGTGCCAGTAACAGGCAGAATCTTCTTTTGTGACGATGGCTCATCTCCTCCAGTTAACTTCCTCACTTTATCAAGGTTCAACTGAGATGACATTCCTTTCCTGGTCAATATAACTACCCATGTGGAGGCTGCACTTTGGAGGATAAGAAGCATTTCTAATGGTGAGTACAAAATACCCCAAGCCCTTTGCAGTGCAATCAGAATGTCCCATACCATTGGATGAGGAAATTTCTCTCCCAGACCTACATCTCCCATAATTGGGTGCATATTCCCTTGTGGGAATGCAAAATATAGCACACTGGAAACCAGGGGGTTGTAATTCCAGGGGTTTTTTTTCCTAACTTCATCAAAACCCAGAAATTCTTTCAGGGGCTGGCAAGAGCATCAAAGTGACCAATGTACTCATTTTATGTCGACCAAGAAATTAATGTACTTTGATCTGAGGACTATAGAGGAACACACAAGGTATACTCAATGAATACTTCATACTCCCTATTCAGTGTAATTGTTATCATCTCTACTGTGAACAGAATCTTTCAGGAACCCCAGAACTTGTGGAGAACCATGAAGCACTTTGAAAGGACATTCAATTCTGCAAAGAATCTCTGGAGTACTAAAGAGCACACGTTTTCCTCATAGAACTGAACCCACAGAGTCAGTGTGACTCAAGGCTGCACCTCAAAGTGACTTCAAGGCTTGAACATACATTCTGAAAATGGAGAATTCCAATTTGAACTGGAAAAATCACACGCACACACACACACACACACACACACAAATTGCTGAAGTACTGTTCGTTATCTACTAGCAAATTTCTTAACTTCCATCTAGTGAATTACAACCTTGAACACACCAGAAGTCACTGAACCCCAGTACACCTGGTGCACTCCATCAATTCCCACAATCCAAATGAGAGGGTTTCTTTCAAGGATTCTTATACATACCTAAACAATGGATATACTCAATGAGTGTGAAATAGTGGGTACTTTAAGAATTTTTATAAAGAGCTAAGAAATTAGTTGACTCTGACACTGTGGGTGTTACACACACTAGTATGCATACGCAAACACATACGCACACACAACCCTGTCCAAAGATCATGAGGAGAGATCAGCGCAATAGCTGAAATCCCGCAGTTGCCCAAATATGTGGACACTTTCATGTCTCCAAGTAATCATCCATCTTACAAAAATACATGAAGTGACATCATTTCCAACAATGTCCTTGGAAGGTAGGTATACTACAGCCTTTAGGCCAATGAAGAAATAAGCACTAATTCACCAGAGTCTATGCATGAAGCCATCACTGTAATTGAAATCATTTGTGGAAAACCAATAATGCACATGGATACATGTCAGAAGATCTTCGAACATACACTTTACATTTTCAATAAATGCTGTACATTTCCTCACCTGACAGGGTGTAACTGCTGATCTTTGGAAGAGCAGCGTTGAGTCATACCAAAATTAGTGACTTCCAGGAAGCATTGGTGACTTGCATTATTTGGAACAGAGCATTTAACAGACACAGAAACAGGAAATATTTGGAAACCACATCAGCGGCCACACACACAAATACACCCACAGTGTGACTTAGTTCCATGAGTATTCAGTATTCTGGTGTCAGTGAAAGTATGGGCTTTCAGCTAAGTGAAGTTCTTTTTAGTAGCTCCAGTTTTTAATAATCACCAGGAAACTGGATTGTTTGCCATCTTTCACTGATTGTAATTGGGATAATGGTTAATTTTAGCCCATAATATTACATATAGGACTCTGAATTGCATAGATAAAGTAACTTCTTTTATAAACAATCTTACATGGTTGAAGTTCTGCCAGGAAAAATCAACTTATATTCTCCCCATGTTTCATGGCTTTCTAGAGAAGAAACCATTATTTAGCTCACAACAATGTATTTAAAACTGGGAAATATTTAAAAATATATTGTGCCCATTCTAAGACCACCTCAGTCATTATGTTCAGTATCTAGAAAATATGTCCCACTGCAGCAATTGAGTATATATTTCAGAGGATACCTCCTTTCCTAGCATCATACTTCAATGTGAGTAACACTCATTTGGCCTTAATGATGAGGTAGGATGAATTTCATAGAAATATGTAACTCTGATACTAGAAACAACTTGGGTAATATGTTGAATATCTGGCAACAGGTTCCAATCATTGATCTCAGTACATATGTCACAAGATAACTCCCCATCACTCCTGGTTTTGATAAGGAGAAAATTTCATGTTTGTTCATAACTTCATTTTATTATTTAATTTCATAGAATCAAGTAAGCCCCATTCTACTACCCACATAGTTTGATGGTTGATGTCAGTCCAGCCCTTCAATTCCTGGCATACACTGTGCATTTCTCTGGATTTTTCCCCACCTATCTGCATTTTTAAATTTGAGACTAATTGCTTTCAGCCCATAATTTCCCATTATGGTGAGTTTCATGGAATTCAGTTACTTATGTTTAAAAACCAACATCTTTAGAAGGTTTGCTCTCTGGTGTTCCATCAAGTCTTGGAATAGAGGGTACATTTCACAAGGTACTTCCCAGCTAGCCTCCCTTTTAAAATTTGATAAAATTCAGATCACACTTACCTCATAATGCGTAGGTATTCCATTGAGTTCAATAGAAACATGAAATTCCCGTTTAAATTCATAGTAATAGGAAGGTTGAAAATTTCGCAGTTAGTTCAGCTATTAGGCTTCAGGAAGACGTTCACAGGATTTCTCCACTACTGTGGCTGGTATTTTTCGAGTAGAAATATTACTGTTAGTGCATGATGCTGTCTTTATTAATCAGAATTTCCTACAAAAATACTTACCATTCTAAAATGAAATAAGTTTGAAGACTGAATGTCTGACACTACCTTGAAGTGCTGTATTTTACTGTGCATTGCAAAGGATTACTCCCCATCTTGGACCATTTTGAATTAAAAAAAAACAGTACTCATTTTGCTCCTACTGAGATATATATACGTACATATATATGTTGCACATATGTATATATATACATATATATGTGTGTATATTATTCCAAATTTCATAGAAAAAAGAAACTCGAAATTTACAACCAACTTAATGAGATGATTAAAGGTCTGCTAGGAATTTTTTGTCTTCCTCTTATGTCATAGCATTTCTCCCATCTTTCCCGGTTTTCCTTTGTAATAAACATTCATTTAACTCAAAATTCAGTATCTACTCTTGTAATTTTCATAGAAACGTGTCATTCTAAAAGAACAGAAAGTAATTATAGGTATTATTAGATTGAAGATTGAATGTCCGACACTACCTTGAAGTCCCGGATTTTACTCTGCATTTCAAAGGATTACTCCCCATCTAGTACCATTTTTAATTTTAAAAAAATGCTCATTTTTGCTCCTTGTCAAATATATATATGTACATACATATGTTGTATATATGTATATATATATGTATATAATTCCAAATTTCATAGAAAACCTATCTCAAAATTTAAAATCAACTTAATCAGATTATTAAAGGGCTGCTATGAGTTTTTTGTCTTCCTCTCTATGTCATAGTATTTCTCCCATCTTCCCAGGTTTTCCTTAGGAATAACCATTTATTTCACTCACAATTCAGTATTTAGTGTAGTAATTTTCATTGAAACGTTCAATTCTAAAAGAACAGAAACTGCTTATAAGTATCAATCTCTTGAACAAGATGAAAGCCTGGAACTCACTCAGTAAGTCACAGAATTATTTCATATCTACTGGATTTCTAAGATTGAAATATTGCCTTATGCCAAAATTCATAGAAATTTGAACACCAGGAAACACAGCTTACTCAGGGCAATTTCCTCTAACATTCATTTCCTTGGTCAATGTACCCTGATGGCTCAAGAACAAGTGATGTCAGATCAACAGGTGACTGGAACTCCATGTAATCTCATTCCTGCCTTGCGTGTCTGCTATTATCAAACCGTGACATCATGTGTTCAGGGTGAGACCCTGAAATCATGACAGCCGATGCACCAAAGTGAGATGAGGAGAGGTGTGTTCTGCTTGGTGAGCTCCAGACCCAAGTTGCACAAAGGCCTGTGGACAATTGAAACCATGGGGCAAGTTAGCTTGGGCTAGCAGTGGTTTTGGAATTCCCCAATTTTGATGAGCTCACGTCTACCATGTTCTGTTGCTGTCCCTGTCTCCGTTTTCCTCAGGCCACACTTAACTGAGAAAAGGTCCACATAAAGCAGGGGCACTTTCTTCCAGCTTCTTCCATTGACTGGCTTGGCTGCCATAGCAACAGGCCAGGCAGGAGCTGCCTATGGACATTCCCAGTTCCTGGTGATGTGGGCTCACTGTGACATCACAACCAAGACTTTGCTGATTGATCAGACTGCCTAAGACCTCCCGCTAAGGCCCCTCCCTCTCCACACACAGGCCACTTTGGTGCCAGTAACAGGCAGAATCTTCTTTTGTGACGATGGCTCATCTCCTCCAGTTAACTTCCTCACTTTATCAAGGTTCAACTGAGATGACATTCCTTTCCTGGTCAATACAACTACCCATGTGGAGGCTGCACTTTGGAGGATAAGAAGCATTTCTAATGGTGAGTACAAAATACCCCAAGCCCTTTGCAGTGCAATCAGAATGTCCCATACCATTGGATGAGGAAATTTCTCTCCCAGACCTACATCTCCCATAATTGGGTGCATATTCCCTTGTGGGAATGCAAAATATAGCACACTGGAAACCAGGGGGTTGTAATTCCAGGGGTTTTTTTTCCTAACTTCATCAAAACCCAGAAATTCTTTCAGGGGCTGGCAAGAGCATCAAAGTGACCAATGTACTCATTTTATGTCGACCAAGAAATTAATGTACTTTGATCTGAGGACTATAGAGGAACACACAAGGTATACTCAATGAATACTTCATACTCCCTATTCAGTGTAATTGTTATCATCTCTACTGTGAACAGAATCTTTCAGGAACCCCAGAACTTGTGGAGAACCATGAAGCACTTTGAAAGGACATTCAATTCTGCAAAGAATCTCTGGAGTACTAAAGAGCACACGTTTTCCTCATAGAACTGAACCCACAGAGTCAGTGTGACTCAAGGCTGCACCTCAAAGTGACTTCAAGGCTTGAACATACATTCTGAAAATGGAGAATTCCAATTTGAACTGGAAAAATCACACGCACACACACACACACACACACACACACACACAAATTGCTGAAGTACTGTTCGTTATCTACTAGCAAATTTCTTAACTTCCATCTAGTGAATTACAACCTTGAACACACCAGAAGTCACTGAACCCCAGTACACCTGGTGCACTCCATCAATTCCCACAATCCAAATGAGAGGGTTTCTTTCAAGGATTCTTATACATACCTAAACAATGGATATACTCAATGAGTGTGAAATAGTGGGTACTTTAAGAATTTTTATAAAGAGCTAAGAAATTAGTTGACTCTGACACTGTGGGTGTTACACACACTAGTATGCATACGCAAACACATACGCACACACAACCCTGTCCAAAGATCATGAGGAGAGATCAGCGCAATAGCTGAAATCCCGCAGTTGCCCAAATATGTGGACACTTTCATGTCTCCAAGTAATCATCCATCTTACAAAAATACATGAAGTGACATCATTTCCAACAATGTCCTTGGAAGGTAGGTATACTACAGCCTTTAGGCCAATGAAGAAATAAGCACTAATTCACCAGAGTCTATGCATGAAGCCATCACTGTAATTGAAATCATTTGTGGAAAACCAATAATGCACATGGATACATGTCAGAAGATCTTCGAACATACACTTTACATTTTCAATAAATGCTGTACATTTCCTCACCTGACAGGGTGTAACTGCTGATCTTTGGAAGAGCAGCGTTGAGTCATACCAAAATTAGTGACTTCCAGGAAGCATTGGTGACTTGCATTATTTGGAACAGAGCATTTAACAGACACAGAAACAGGAAATATTTGGAAACCACATCAGCGGCCACACACACAAATACACCCACAGTGTGACTTAGTTCCATGAGTATTCAGTATTCTGGTGTCAGTGAAAGTATGGGCTTTCAGCTAAGTGAAGTTCTTTTTAGTAGCTCCAGTTTTTAATAATCACCAGGAAACTGGATTGTTTGCCATCTTTCACTGATTGTAATTGGGATAATGGTTAATTTTAGCCCATAATATTACATATAGGACTCTGAATTGCATAGATAAAGTAACTTCTTTTATAAACAATCTTACATGGTTGAAGTTCTGCCAGGAAAAATCAACTTATATTCTCCCCATGTTTCATGGCTTTCTAGAGAAGAAACCATTATTTAGCTCACAACAATGTATTTAAAACTGGGAAATATTTAAAAATATATTGTGCCCATTCTAAGACCACCTCAGTCATTATGTTCAGTATCTAGAAAATATGTCCCACTGCAGCAATTGAGTATATATTTCAGAGGATACCTCCTTTCCTAGCATCATACTTCAATGTGAGTAACACTCATTTGGCCTTAATGATGAGGTAGGATGAATTTCATAGAAATATGTAACTCTGATACTAGAAACAACTTGGGTAATATGTTGAATATCTGGCAACAGGTTCCAATCATTGATCTCAGTACATATGTCACAAGATAACTCCCCATCACTCCTGGTTTTGATAAGGAGAAAATTTCATGTTTGTTCATAACTTCATTTTATTATTTAATTTCATAGAATCAAGTAAGCCCCATTCTACTACCCACATAGTTTGATGGTTGATGTCAGTCCAGCCCTTCAATTCCTGGCATACACTGTGCATTTCTCTGGATTTTTCCCCACCTATCTGCATTTTTAAATTTGAGAATAATTGCTTTCAGCCCATAATTTCCCATTATGGTGAGTTTCATGGAATTCAGTTACTTATGTTTAAAAACCAACATCTTTAGAAGGTTTGCTCTCTGGTGTTCCATCAAGTCTTGGAATAGAGGGTACATTTCACAAGGTACTTCCCAGCTAGCCTCCCTTTTAAAATTTGATAAAATTCAGATCACACTTACCTCATAATGCGTAGGTATTCCATTGAGTTCAATAGAAACATGAAATTCCCGTTTAAATTCATAGTAATAGGAAGGTTGAAAATTTCGCAGTTAGTTCAGCTATTAGGCTTCAGGAAGACGTTCACAGGATTTCTCCACTACTGTGGCTGGTATTTTTCGAGTAGAAATATTACTGTTAGTGCATGATGCTGTCTTTATTAATCAGAATTTCCTACAAAAATACTTACCATTCTAAAATGAAATAAGTTTGAAGACTGAATGTCTGACACTACCTTGAAGTGCTGTATTTTACTGTGCATTGCAAAGGATTACTCCCCATCTTGGACCATTTTGAATTAAAAAAAAACAGTACTCATTTTGCTCCTACTGAGATATATATACGTACATATATATGTTGCACATATGTATATATATACATATATATGTGTGTATATTATTCCAAATTTCATAGAAAAAAGAAACTCGAAATTTACAACCAACTTAATGAGATGATTAAAGGTCTGCTAGGAATTTTTTGTCTTCCTCTTATGTCATAGCATTTCTCCCATCTTTCCCGGTTTTCCTTTGTAATAAACATTCATTTAACTCAAAATTCAGTATCTACTCTTGTAATTTTCATAGAAACGTGTCATTCTAAAAGAACAGAAAGTAATTATAGGTATTATTAGATTGAAGATTGAATGTCCGACACTACCTTGAAGTCCCGGATTTTACTCTGCATTTCAAAGGATTACTCCCCATCTAGTACCATTTTTAATTTTAAAAAAATGCTCATTTTTGCTCCTTGTCAAATATATATATGTACATACATATGTTGTATATATGTATATATATATGTATATAATTCCAAATTTCATAGAAAACCTATCTCAAAATTTAAAATCAACTTAATCAGATTATTAAAGGGCTGCTATGAGTTTTTTGTCTTCCTCTCTATGTCATAGTATTTCTCCCATCTTCCCAGGTTTTCCTTAGGAATAACCATTTATTTCACTCACAATTCAGTATTTAGTGTAGTAATTTTCATTGAAACGTTCAATTCTAAAAGAACAGAAACTGCTTATAAGTATCAATCTCTTGAACAAGATGAAAGCCTGGAACTCACTCAGTAAGTCACAGAATTATTTCATATCTACTGGATTTCTAAGATTGAAATATTGCCTTATGCCAAAATTCATAGAAATTTGAACACCAGGAAACACAGCTTACTCAGGGCAATTTCCTCTAACATTCATTTCCTTGGTCAATGTACCCTGATGGCTCAAGAACAAGTGATGTCAGATCAACAGGTGACTGGAACTCCATGTAATCTCATTCCTGCCTTGCGTGTCTGCTATTATCAAACCGTGACATCATGTGTTCAGGGTGAGACCCTGAAATCATGACAGCCGATGCACCAAAGTGAGATGAGGAGAGGTGTGTTCTGCTTGGTGAGCTCCAGACCCAAGTTGCACAAAGGCCTGTGGACAATTGAAACCATGGGGCAAGTTAGCTTGGGCTAGCAGTGGTTTTGGAATTCCCCAATTTTGATGAGCTCACGTCTACCATGTTCTGTTGCTGTCCCTGTCTCCGTTTTCCTCAGGCCACACTTAACTGAGAAAAGGTCCACATAAAGCAGGGGCACTTTCTTCCAGCTTCTTCCATTGACTGGCTTGGCTGCCATAGCAACAGGCCAGGCAGGAGCTGCCTATGGACATTCCCAGTTCCTGGTGATGTGGGCTCACTGTGACATCACAACCAAGACTTTGCTGATTGATCAGACTGCCTAAGACCTCCCGCTAAGGCCCCTCCCTCTCCACACACAGGCCACTTTGGTGCCAGTAACAGGCAGAATCTTCTTTTGTGACGATGGCTCATCTCCTCCAGTTAACTTCCTCACTTTATCAAGGTTCAACTGAGATGACATTCCTTTCCTGGTCAATACAACTACCCATGTGGAGGCTGCACTTTGGAGGATAAGAAGCATTTCTAATGGTGAGTACAAAATACCCCAAGCCCTTTGCAGTGCAATCAGAATGTCCCATACCATTGGATGAGGAAATTTCTCTCCCAGACCTACATCTCCCATAATTGGGTGCATATTCCCTTGTGGGAATGCAAAATATAGCACACTGGAAACCAGGGGGTTGTAATTCCAGGGGTTTTTTTTCCTAACTTCATCAAAACCCAGAAATTCTTTCAGGGGCTGGCAAGAGCATCAAAGTGACCAATGTACTCATTTTATGTCGACCAAGAAATTAATGTACTTTGATCTGAGGACTATAGAGGAACACACAAGGTATACTCAATGAATACTTCATACTCCCTATTCAGTGTAATTGTTATCATCTCTACTGTGAACAGAATCTTTCAGGAACCCCAGAACTTGTGGAGAACCATGAAGCACTTTGAAAGGACATTCAATTCTGCAAAGAATCTCTGGAGTACTAAAGAGCACACGTTTTCCTCATAGAACTGAACCCACAGAGTCAGTGTGACTCAAGGCTGCACCTCAAAGTGACTTCAAGGCTTGAACATACATTCTGAAAATGGAGAATTCCAATTTGAACTGGAAAAATCACACGCACACACACACACACACACACACAAATTGCTGAAGTACTGTTCGTTATCTACTAGCAAATTTCTTAACTTCCATCTAGTGAATTACAACCTTGAACACACCAGAAGTCACTGAACCCCAGTACACCTGGTGCACTCCATCAATTCCCACAATCCAAATGAGAGGGTTTCTTTCAAGGATTCTTATACATACCTAAACAATGGATATACTCAATGAGTGTGAAATAGTGGGTACTTTAAGAATTTTTATAAAGAGCTAAGAAATTAGTTGACTCTGACACTGTGGGTGTTACACACACTAGTATGCATACGCAAACACATACGCACACACAACCCTGTCCAAAGATCATGAGGAGAGATCAGCGCAATAGCTGAAATCCCGCAGTTGCCCAAATATGTGGACACTTTCATGTCTCCAAGTAATCATCCATCTTACAAAAATACATGAAGTGACATCATTTCCAACAATGTCCTTGGAAGGTAGGTATACTACAGCCTTTAGGCCAATGAAGAAATAAGCACTAATTCACCAGAGTCTATGCATGAAGCCATCACTGTAATTGAAATCATTTGTGGAAAACCAATAATGCACATGGATACATGTCAGAAGATCTTCGAACATACACTTTACATTTTCAATAAATGCTGTACATTTCCTCACCTGACAGGGTGTAACTGCTGATCTTTGGAAGAGCAGCGTTGAGTCATACCAAAATTAGTGACTTCCAGGAAGCATTGGTGACTTGCATTATTTGGAACAGAGCATTTAACAGACACAGAAACAGGAAATATTTGGAAACCACATCAGCGGCCACACACACAAATACACCCACAGTGTGACTTAGTTCCATGAGTATTCAGTATTCTGGTGTCAGTGAAAGTATGGGCTTTCAGCTAAGTGAAGTTCTTTTTAGTAGCTCCAGTTTTTAATAATCACCAGGAAACTGGATTGTTTGCCATCTTTCACTGATTGTAATTGGGATAATGGTTAATTTTAGCCCATAATATTACATATAGGACTCTGAATTGCATAGATAAAGTAACTTCTTTTATAAACAATCTTACATGGTTGAAGTTCTGCCAGGAAAAATCAACTTATATTCTCCCCATGTTTCATGGCTTTCTAGAGAAGAAACCATTATTTAGCTCACAACAATGTATTTAAAACTGGGAAATATTTAAAAATATATTGTGCCCATTCTAAGACCACCTCAGTCATTATGTTCAGTATCTAGAAAATATGTCCCACTGCAGCAATTGAGTATATATTTCAGAGGATACCTCCTTTCCTAGCATCATACTTCAATGTGAGTAACACTCATTTGGCCTTAATGATGAGGTAGGATGAATTTCATAGAAATATGTAACTCTGATACTAGAAACAACTTGGGTAATATGTTGAATATCTGGCAACAGGTTCCAATCATTGATCTCAGTACATATGTCACAAGATAACTCCCCATCACTCCTGGTTTTGATAAGGAGAAAATTTCATGTTTGTTCATAACTTCATTTTATTATTTAATTTCATAGAATCAAGTAAGCCCCATTCTACTACCCACATAGTTTGATGGTTGATGTCAGTCCAGCCCTTCAATTCCTGGCATACACTGTGCATTTCTCTGGATTTTTCCCCACCTATCTGCATTTTTAAATTTGAGAATAATTGCTTTCAGCCCATAATTTCCCATTATGGTGAGTTTCATGGAATTCAGTTACTTATGTTTAAAAACCAACATCTTTAGAAGGTTTGCTCTCTGGTGTTCCATCAAGTCTTGGAATCGAGGGTACATTTCACAAGGTACTTCCCAGCTAGCCTCCCTTTTAAATTTGATAAAATTCAGATCACACTTACCTCATAATGCGTAGGTATTCCATTGAGTTCAATAGAAACATGAAATTCCCGTTTAAATTCATAGTAATAGGAAGGTTGAAAATTTCGCAGTTAGTTCAGCTATTAGGCTTCAGGAAGACGTTCACAGGATTTCTCCACTACTGTGGCTGGTATTTTTCGAGTAGAAATATTACTGTTAGTGCATGATGCTGTCTTTATTAATCAGAATTTCCTACAAAAATACTTACCATTCTAAAATGAAATAAGTTTGAAGACTGAATGTCTGACACTACCTTGAAGTGCTGTATTTTACTGTGCATTGCAAAGGATTACTCCCCATCTTGGACCATTTTGAATTAAAAAAAAACAGTACTCATTTTGCTCCTACTGAGATATATATACGTACATATATATGTTGCACATATGTATATATATACATATATATGTGTGTATATTATTCCAAATTTCATAGAAAAAAGAAACTCGAAATTTACAACCAACTTAATGAGATGATTAAAGGTCTGCTAGGAATTTTTTGTCTTCCTCTTATGTCATAGCATTTCTCCCATCTTTCCCGGTTTTCCTTTGTAATAAACATTCATTTAACTCAAAATTCAGTATCTACTGTTGTAATTTTCATAGAAACGTGTCATTCTAAAAGAACAGAAAGTAATTATAGGTATTATTAGATTGAAGATTGAATGTCCGACACTACCTTGAAGTCCCGGATTTTACTCTGCATTTCAAAGGATTACTCCCCATCTAGTACCATTTTTAATTTTAAAAAAATGCTCATTTTTGCTCCTTGTCAAATATATATATGTACATACATATGTTGTATATATGTATATATATATGTATATAATTCCAAATTTCATAGAAAACCTATCTCAAAATTTAAAATCAACTTAATCAGATTATTAAAGGGCTGCTAAGAGTTTTTTGTCTTCCTCTCTATGTCATAGTATTTCTCCCATCTTCCCAGGTTTTCCTTAGGAATAACCATTTATTTCACTCACAATTCAGTATTTAGTGTAGTAATTTTCATTGAAACGTTCAATTCTAAAAGAACAGAAACTGCTTATAAGTATCAATCTCTTGAACAAGATGAAAGCCTGGAACTCACTCAGTAAGTCACAGAATTATTTCATATCTACTGGATTTCTAAGATTGAAATATTGCCTTATGCCAAAATTCATAGAAATTTGAACACCAGGAAACACAGCTTACTCAGGGCAATTTCCTCTAACATTCATTTCCTTGGTCAATGTACCCTGATGGCTCAAGAACAAGTGATGTCAGATCAACAGGTGACTGGAACTCCATGTAATCTCATTCCTGCCTTGCGTGTCTGCTATTATCAAACCGTGACATCATGTGTTCAGGGTGAGACCCTGAAATCATGACAGCCGATGCACCAAAGTGAGATGAGGAGAGGTGTGTTCTGCTTGGTGAGCTCCAGACCCAAGTTGCACAAAGGCCTGTGGACAATTGAAACCATGGGGCAAGTTAGCTTGGGCTAGCAGTGGTTTTGGAATTCCCCAATTTTGATGAGCTCACGTCTACCATGTTCTGTTGCTGTCCCTGTCTCCGTTTTCCTCAGGCCACACTTAACTGAGAAAAGGTCCACATAAAGCAGGGGCACTTTCTTCCAGCTTCTTCCATTGACTGGCTTGGCTGCCATAGCAACAGGCCAGGCAGGAGCTGCCTATGGACATTCCCAGTTCCTGGTGATGTGGGCTCACTGTGACATCACAACCAAGACTTTGCTGATTGATCAGACTGCCTAAGACCTCCCGCTAAGGCCCCTCCCTCTCCACACACAGGCCACTTTGGTGCCAGTAACAGGCAGAATCTTCTTTTGTGACGATGGCTCATCTCCTCCAGTTAACTTCCTCACTTTATCAAGGTTCAACTGAGATGACATTCCTTTCCTGGTCAATACAACTACCCATGTGGAGGCTGCACTTTGGAGGATAAGAAGCATTTCTAATGGTGAGTACAAAATACCCCAAGCCCTTTGCAGTGCAATCAGAATGTCCCATACCATTGGATGAGGAAATTTCTCTCCCAGACCTACATCTCCCATAATTGGGTGCATATTCCCTTGTGGGAATGCAAAATATAGCACACTGGAAACCAGGGGGTTGTAATTCCAGGGGTTTTTTTTCCTAACTTCATCAAAACCCAGAAATTCTTTCAGGGGCTGGCAAGAGCATCAAAGTGACCAATGTACTCATTTTATGTCAACCAAGAAATTAATGTACTTTGATCTGAGGACTATAGAGGAACACACAAGGTATACTCAATGAATACTTCATACTCCCTATTCAGTGTAATTGTTATCATCTCTACTGTGAACAGAATCTTTCAGGAACCCCAGAACTTGTGGAGAACCATGAAGCACTTTGAAAGGACATTCAATTCTGCAAAGAATCTCTGGAGTACTAAAGAGCACACGTTTTCCTCATAGAACTGAACCCACAGAGTCAGTGTGACTCAAGGCTGCACCTCAAAGTGACTTCAAGGCTTGAACATACATTCTGAAAATGGAGAATTCCAATTTGAACTGGAAAAATCACACGCACACACACACACACACACACACACACACAAATTGCTGAAGTACTGTTCGTTATCTACTAGCAAATTTCTTAACTTCCATCTAGTGAATTACAACCTTGAACACACCAGAAGTCACTGAACCCCAGTACACCTGGTGCACTCCATCAATTCCCACAATCCAAATGAGAGGGTTTCTTTCAAGGATTCTTATACATACCTAAACAATGGATATACTCAATGAGTGTGAAATAGTGGGTACTTTAAGAATTTTTATAAAGAGCTAAGAAATTAGTTGACTCTGACACTGTGGGTGTTACACACACTAGTATGCATACGCAAACACATACGCACACACAACCCTGTCCAAAGATCATGAGGAGAGATCAGCGCAATAGCTGAAATCCCGCAGTTGCCCAAATATGTGGACACTTTCATGTCTCCAAGTAATCATCCATCTTACAAAAATACATGAAGTGACATCATTTCCAACAATGTCCTTGGAAGGTAGGTATACTACAGCCTTTAGGCCAATGAAGAAATAAGCACTAATTCACCAGAGTCTATGCATGAAGCCATCACTGTAATTGAAATCATTTGTTGAAAACCAATAATGCACATGGATACATGTCAGAAGATCTTCGAACATACACTTTACATTTTCAATAAATGCTGTACATTTCCTCACCTGACAGGGTGTAACTGCTGATCTTTGGAAGAGCAGCGTTGAGTCATACCAAAATTAGTGACTTCCAGGAAGCATTGGTGACTTGCATTATTTGGAACAGAGCATTTAACAGACACAGAAACAGGAAATATTTGGAAACCACATCAGCGGCCACACACACAAATACACCCACAGTGTGACTTAGTTCCATGAGTATTCAGTATTCTGGTGTCAGTGAAAGTATGGGCTTTCAGCTAAGTGAAGTTCTTTTTAGTAGCTCCAGTTTTTAATAATCACCAGGAAACTGGATTGTTTGCCATCTTTCACTGATTGTAATTGGGATAATGGTTAATTTTAGCCCATAATATTACATATAGGACTCTGAATTGCATAGATAAAGTAACTTCTTTTATAAACAATCTTACATGGTTGAAGTTCTGCCAGGAAAAATCAACTTATATTCTCCCCATGTTTCATGGCTTTCTAGAGAAGAAACCATTATTTAGCTCACAACAATGTATTTAAAACTGGGAAATATTTAAAAATATATTGTGCCCATTCTAAGACCACCTCAGTCATTATGTTCAGTATCTAGAAAATATGTCCCACTGCAGCAATTGAGTATATATTTCAGAGGATACCTCCTTTCCTAGCATCATACTTCAATGTGAGTAACACTCATTTGGCCTTAATGATGAGGTAGGATGAATTTCATAGAAATATGTAACTCTGATACTAGAAACAACTTGGGTAATATGTTGAATATCTGGCAACAGGTTCCAATCATTGATCTCAGTACATATGTCACAAGATAACTCCCCATCACTCCTGGTTTTGATAAGGAGAAAATTTCATGTTTGTTCATAACTTCATTTTATTATTTAATTTCATAGAATCAAGTAAGCCCCATTCTACTACCCACATAGTTTGATGGTTGATGTCAGTCCAGCCCTTCAATTCCTGGCATACACTGTGCATTTCTCTGGATTTTTCCCCACCTATCTGCATTTTTAAATTTGAGAATAATTGCTTTCAGCCCATAATTTCCCATTATGGTGAGTTTCATGGAATTCAGTTACTTATGTTTAAAAACCAACATCTTTAGAAGGTTTGCTCTCTGGTGTTCCATCAAGTCTTGGAATAGAGGGTACATTTCACAAGGTACTTCCCAGCTAGCCTCCCTTTTAAATTTGATAAAATTCAGATCACACTTACCTCATAATGCGTAGGTATTCCATTGAGTTCAATAGAAACATGAAATTCCCGTTTAAATTCATAGTAATAGGAAGGTTGAAAATTTCGCAGTTAGTTCAGCTATTAGGCTTCAGGAAGACGTTCACAGGATTTCTCCACTACTGTGGCTGGTATTTTTCGAGTAGAAATATTACTGTTAGTGCATGATGCTGTCTTTATTAATCAGAATTTCCTACAAAAATACTTACCATTCTAAAATGAAATAAGTTTGAAGACTGAATGTCTGACACTACCTTGAAGTGCTGTATTTTACTGTGCATTGCAAAGGATTACTCCCCATCTTGGACCATTTTGAATTAAAAAAAAACAGTACTCATTTTGCTCCTACTGAGATATATATACGTACATATATATGTTGCACATATGTATATATATACATATATATGTGTGTATATTATTCCAAATTTCATAGAAAAAAGAAACTCGAAATTTACAACTAACTTAATGAGATGATTAAAGGTCTGCTAGGAATTTTTTGTCTTCCTCTTATGTCATAGCATTTCTCCCATCTTTCCCGGTTTTCCTTTGTAATAAACATTCATTTAACTCAAAATTCAGTATCTACTGTTGTAATTTTCATAGAAACGTGTCATTCTAAAAGAACAGAAAGTAATTATAGGTATTATTAGATTGAAGATTGAATGTCCGACACTACCTTGAAGTCCCGGATTTTACTCTGCATTTCAAAGGATTACTCCCCATCTAGTACCATTTTTAATTTTAAAAAAATGCTCATTTTTGCTCCTTGTCAAATATATATATGTACATACATATGTTGTATATATGTATATATATATGTATATAATTCCAAATTTCATAGAAAACCTATCTCAAAATTTAAAATCAACTTAATCAGATTATTAAAGGGCTGCTATGAGTTTTTTGTCTTCCTCTCTATGTCATAGTATTTCTCCCATCTTCCCAGGTTTTCCTTAGGAATAACCATTTATTTCACTCACAATTCAGTATTTAGTGTAGTAATTTTCATTGAAACGTTCAATTCTAAAAGAACAGAAACTGCTTATAAGTATCAATCTCTTGAACAAGATGAAAGCCTGGAACTCACTCAGTAAGTCACAGAATTATTTCATATCTACTGGATTTCTAAGATTGAAATATTGCCTTATGCCAAAATTCATAGAAATTTGAACACCAGGAAACACAGCTTACTCAGGGCAATTTCCTCTAACATTCATTTCCTTGGTCAATGTACCCTGATGGCTCAAGAACAAGTGATGTCAGATCAACAGGTGACTGGAACTCCATGTAATCTCATTCCTGCCTTGCGTGTCTGCTATTATCAAACCGTGACATCATGTGTTCAGGGTGAGACCCTGAAATCATGACAGCCGATGCACCAAAGTGAGATGAGGAGAGGTGTGTTCTGCTTGGTGAGCTCCAGACCCAAGTTGCACAAAGGCCTGTGGACAATTGAAACCATGGGGCAAGTTAGCTTGGGCTAGCAGTGGTTTTGGAATTCCCCAATTTTGATGAGCTCACGTCTACCATGTTCTGTTGCTGTCCCTGTCTCCG
The DNA here is from genome assembly GCF_047511655.1 of Castor canadensis. Lineage (NCBI taxonomy): Eukaryota > Metazoa > Chordata > Mammalia > Rodentia > Castoridae > Castor > Castor canadensis. Next base: position 90,231,035 of record NC_133395.1, read on the forward strand.
TTTTCCTCAGGCCACACTTAACTGAGAAAAGGTCCACATAAAGCAGGGGCACTTTCTTCCAGCTTCTTCCATTGACTGGCTTGGCTGCCATAGCAACAGGCCAGGCAGGAGCTGCCTATGGACATTCCCAGTTCCTGGTGATGTGGGCTCACTGTGACATCACAACCAAGACTTTGCTGATTGATCAGACTGCCTAAGACCTCCCGCTAAGGCCCCTCCCTCTCCACACACAGGCCACTTTGGTGCCAGTAACAGGCAGAATCTTCTTTTGTGACGATGGCTCATCTCCTCCAGTTAACTTCCTCACTTTATCAAGGTTCAACTGAGATGACATTCCTTTCCTGGTCAATACAACTACCCATGTGGAGGCTGCACTTTGGAGGATAAGAAGCATTTCTAATGGTGAGTACAAAATACCCCAAGCCCTTTGCAGTGCAATCAGAATGTCCCATACCATTGGATGAGGAAATTTCTCTCCCAGACCTACATCTCCCATAATTGGGTGCATATTCCCTTGTGGGAATGCAAAATATAGCACACTGGAAACCAGGGGGTTGTAATTCCAGGGGTTTTTTTTCCTAACTTCATCAAAACCCAGAAATTCTTTCAGGGGCTGGCAAGAGCATCAAAGTGACCAATGTACTCATTTTATGTCGACCAAGAAATTAATGTACTTTGATCTGAGGACTATAGAGGAACACACAAGGTATACTCAATGAATACTTCATACTCCCTATTCAGTGTAATTGTTATCATCTCTACTGTGAACAGAATCTTTCAGGAACCCCAGAACTTGTGGAGAACCATGAAGCACTTTGAAAGGACATTCAATTCTGCAAAGAATCTCTGGAGTACTAAAGAGCACACGTTTTCCTCATAGAACTGAACCCACAGAGTCAGTGTGACTCAAGGCTGCACCTCAAAGTGACTTCAAGGCTTGAACATACATTCTGAAAATGGAGAATTCCAATTTGAACTGGAAAAATCACACGCACACACACACACACACACACACAAATTGCTGAAGTACTGTTCGTTATCTACTAGCAAATTTCTTAACTTCCATCTAGTGAATTACAACCTTGAACACACCAGAAGTCACTGAACCCCAGTACACCTGGTGCACTCCATCAATTCCCACAATCCAAATGAGAGGGTTTCTTTCAAGGATTCTTATACATACCTAAACAATGGATATACTCAATGAGTGTGAAATAGTGGGTACTTTAAGAATTTTTATAAAGAGCTAAGAAATTAGTTGACTCTGACACTGTGGGTGTTACACACACTAGTATGCATACGCAAACACATACGCACACACAACCCTGTCCAAAGATCATGAGGAGAGATCAGCGCAATAGCTGAAATCCCGCAGTTGCCCAAATATGTGGACACTTTCATGTCTCCAAGTAATCATCCATCTTACAAAAATACATGAAGTGACATCATTTCCAACAATGTCCTTGGAAGGTAGGTATACTACAGCCTTTAGGCCAATGAAGAAATAAGCACTAATTCACCAGAGTCTATGCATGAAGCCATCACTGTAATTGAAATCATTTGTGGAAAACCAATAATGCACATGGATACATGTCAGAAGATCTTCGAACATACACTTTACATTTTCAATAAATGCTGTACATTTCCTCACCTGACAGGGTGTAACTGCTGATCTTTGGAAGAGCAGCGTTGAGTCATACCAAAATTAGTGACTTCCAGGAAGCATTGGTGACTTGCATTATTTGGAACAGAGCATTTAACAGACACAGAAACAGGAAATATTTGGAAACCACATCAGCGGCCACACACACAAATACACCCACAGTGTGACTTAGTTCCATGAGTATTCAGTATTCTGGTGTCAGTGAAAGTATGGGCTTTCAGCTAAGTGAAGTTCTTTTTAGTAGCTCCAGTTTTTAATAATCACCAGGAAACTGGATTGTTTGCCATCTTTCACTGATTGTAATTGGGATAATGGTTAATTTTAGCCCATAATATTACATATAGGACTCTGAATTGCATAGATAAAGTAACTTCTTTTATAAACAATCTTACATGGTTGAAGTTCTGCCAGGAAAAATCAACTTATATTCTCCCCATGTTTCATGGCTTTCTAGAGAAGAAACCATTATTTAGCTCACAACAATGTATTTAAAACTGGGAAATATTTAAAAATATATTGTGCCCATTCTAAGACCACCTCAGTCATTATGTTCAGTATCTAGAAAATATGTCCCACTGCAGCAATTGAGTATATATTTCAGAGGATACCTCCTTTCCTAGCATCATACTTCAATGTGAGTAACACTCATTTGGCCTTAATGATGAGGTAGGATGAATTTCATAGAAATATGTAACTCTGATACTAGAAACAACTTGGGTAATATGTTGAATATCTGGCAACAGGTTCCAATCATTGATCTCAGTACATATGTCACAAGATAACTCCCCATCACTCCTGGTTTTGATAAGGAGAAAATTTCATGTTTGTTCATAACTTCATTTTATTATTTAATTTCATAGAATCAAGTAAGCCCCATTCTACTACCCACATAGTTTGATGGTTGATGTCAGTCCAGCCCTTCAATTCCTGGCATACACTGTGCATTTCTCTGGATTTTTCCCCACCTATCTGCATTTTTAAATTTGAGAATAATTGCTTTCAGCCCATAATTTCCCATTATGGTGAGTTTCATGGAATTCAGTTACTTATGTTTAAAAACCAACATCTTTAGAAGGTTTGCTCTCTGGTGTTCCATCAAGTCTTGGAATAGAGGGTACATTTCACAAGGTACTTCCCAGCTAGCCTCCCTTTTAAATTTGATAAAATTCAGATCACACTTACCTCATAATGCGTAGGTATTCCATTGAGTTCAATAGAAACATGAAATTCCCGTTTAAATTCATAGTAATAGGAAGGTTGAAAATTTCGCAGTTAGTTCAGCTATTAGGCTTCAGGAAGACGTTCACAGGATTTCTCCACTACTGTGGCTGGTATTTTTCGAGTAGAAATATTACTGTTAGTGCATGATGCTGTCTTTATTAATCAGAATTTCCTACAAAAATACTTACCATTCTAAAATGAAATAAGTTTGAAGACTGAATGTCTGACACTACCTTGAAGTGCTGTATTTTACTGTGCATTGCAAAGGATTACTCCCCATCTTGGACCATTTTGAATTAAAAAAAAACAGTACTCATTTTGCTCCTACTGAGATATATATACGTACATATATATGTTGCACATATGTATATATATACATATATATGTGTGTATATTATTCCAAATTTCATAGAAAAAAGAAACTCGAAATTTACAACTAACTTAATGAGATGATTAAAGGTCTGCTAGGAATTTTTTGTCTTCCTCTTATGTCATAGCATTTCTCCCATCTTTCCCGGTTTTCCTTTGTAATAAACATTCATTTAACTCAAAATTCAGTATCTACTGTTGTAATTTTCATAGAAACGTGTCATTCTAAAAGAACAGAAAGTAATTATAGGTATTATTAGATTGAAGATTGAATGTCCGACACTACCTTGAAGTCCCGGATTTTACTCTGCATTTCAAAGGATTACTCCCCATCTAGTACCATTTTTAATTTTAAAAAAATGCTCATTTTTGCTCCTTGTCAAATATATATATGTACATACATATGTTGTATATATGTATATATATATGTATATAATTCCAAATTTCATAGAAAACCTATCTCAAAATTTAAAATCAACTTAATCAGATTATTAAAGGGCTGCTATGAGTTTTTTGTCTTCCTCTCTATGTCATAGTATTTCTCCCATCTTCCCAGGTTTTCCTTAGGAATAACCATTTATTTCACTCACAATTCAGTATTTAGTGTAGTAATTTTCATTGAAACGTTCAATTCTAAAAGAACAGAAACTGCTTATAAGTATCAATCTCTTGAACAAGATGAAAGCCTGGAACTCACTCAGTAAGTCACAGAATTATTTCATATCTACTGGATTTCTAAGATTGAAATATTGCCTTATGCCAAAATTCATAGAAATTTGAACACCAGGAAACACAGCTTACTCAGGGCAATTTCCTCTAACATTCATTTCCTTGGTCAATGTACCCTGATGGCTCAAGAACAAGTGATGTCAGATCAACAGGTGACTGGAACTCCATGTAATCTCATTCCTGCCTTGCGTGTCTGCTATTATCAAACCGTGACATCATGTGTTCAGGGTGAGACCCTGAAATCATGACAGCCGATGCACCAAAGTGAGATGAGGAGAGGTGTGTTCTGCTTGGTGAGCTCCAGACCCAAGTTGCACAAAGGCCTGTGGACAATTGAAACCATGGGGCAAGTTAGCTTGGGCTAGCAGTGGTTTTGGAATTCCCCAATTTTGATGAGCTCACGTCTACCATGTTCTGTTGCTGTCCCTGTCTCCGTTTTCCTCAGGCCACACTTAACTGAGAAAAGGTCCACATAAAGCAGGGGCACTTTCTTCCAGCTTCTTCCATTGACTGGCTTGGCTGCCATAGCAACAGGCCAGGCAGGAGCTGCCTATGGACATTCCCAGTTCCTGGTGATGTGGGCTCACTGTGACATCACAACCAAGACTTTGCTGATTGATCAGACTGCCTAAGACCTCCCGCTAAGGCCCCTCCCTCTCCACACACAGGCCACTTTGGTGCCAGTAACAGGCAGAATCTTCTTTTGTGACGATGGCTCATCTCCTCCAGTTAACTTCCTCACTTTATCAAGGTTCAACTGAGATGACATTCCTTTCCTGGTCAATACAACTACCCATGTGGAGGCTGCACTTTGGAGGATAAGAAGCATTTCTAATGGTGAGTACAAAATACCCCAAGCCCTTTGCAGTGCAATCAGAATGTCCCATACCATTGGATGAGGAAATTTCTCTCCCAGACCTACATCTCCCATAATTGGGTGCATATTCCCTTGTGGGAATGCAAAATATAGCACACTGGAAACCAGGGGGTTGTAATTCCAGGGGTTTTTTTTCCTAACTTCATCAAAACCCAGAAATTCTTTCAGGGGCTGGCAAGAGCATCAAAGTGACCAATGTACTCATTTTATGTCGACCAAGAAATTAATGTACTTTGATCTGAGGACTATAGAGGAACACACAAGGTATACTCAATGAATACTTCATACTCCCTATTCAGTGTAATTGTTATCATCTCTACTGTGAACAGAATCTTTCAGGAACCCCAGAACTTGTGGAGAACCATGAAGCACTTTGAAAGGACATTCAATTCTGCAAAGAATCTCTGGAGTACTAAAGAGCACACGTTTTCCTCATAGAACTGAACCCACAGAGTCAGTGTGACTCAAGGCTGCACCTCAAAGTGACTTCAAGGCTTGAACATACATTCTGAAAATGGAGAATTCCAATTTGAACTGGAAAAATCACACGCACACACACACACACACACACACACAAATTGCTGAAGTACTGTTCGTTATCTACTAGCAAATTTCTTAACTTCCATCTAGTGAATTACAACCTTGAACACACCAGAAGTCACTGAACCCCAGTACACCTGGTGCACTCCATCAATTCCCACAATCCAAATGAGAGGGTTTCTTTCAAGGATTCTTATACATACCTAAACAATGGATATACTCAATGAGTGTGAAATAGTGGGTACTTTAAGAATTTTTATAAAGAGCTAAGAAATTAGTTGACTCTGACACTGTGGGTGTTACACACACTAGTATGCATACGCAAACACATACGCACACACAACCCTGTCCAAAGATCATGAGGAGAGATCAGCGCAATAGCTGAAATCCCGCAGTTGCCCAAATATGTGGACACTTTCATGTCTCCAAGTAATCATCCATCTTACAAAAATACATGAAGTGACATCATTTCCAACAATGTCCTTGGAAGGTAGGTATACTACAGCCTTTAGGCCAATGAAGAAATAAGCACTAATTCACCAGAGTCTATGCATGAAGCCATCACTGTAATTGAAATCATTTGTGGAAAACCAATAATGCACATGGATACATGTCAGAAGATCTTCGAACATACACTTTACATTTTCAATAAATGCTGTACATTTCCTCACCTGACAGGGTGTAACTGCTGATCTTTGGAAGAGCAGCGTTGAGTCATACCAAAATTAGTGACTTCCAGGAAGCATTGGTGACTTGCATTATTTGGAACAGAGCATTTAACAGACACAGAAACAGGAAATATTTGGAAACCACATCAGCGGCCACACACACAAATACACCCACAGTGTGACTTAGTTCCATGAGTATTCAGTATTCTGGTGTCAGTGAAAGTATGGGCTTTCAGCTAAGTGAAGTTCTTTTTAGTAGCTCCAGTTTTTAATAATCACCAGGAAACTGGATTGTTTGCCATCTTTCACTGATTGTAATTGGGATAATGGTTAATTTTAGCCCATAATATTACATATAGGACTCTGAATTGCATAGATAAAGTAACTTCTTTTATAAACAATCTTACATGGTTGAAGTTCTGCCAGGAAAAATCAACTTATATTCTCCCCATGTTTCATGGCTTTCTAGAGAAGAAACCATTATTTAGCTCACAACAATGTATTTAAAACTGGGAAATATTTAAAAATATATTGTGCCCATTCTAAGACCACCTCAGTCATTATGTTCAGTATCTAGAAAATATGTCCCACTGCAGCAATTGAGTATATATTTCAGAGGATACCTCCTTTCCTAGCATCATACTTCAATGTGAGTAACACTCATTTGGCCTTAATGATGAGGTAGGATGAATTTCATAGAAATATGTAACTCTGATACTAGAAACAACTTGGGTAATATGTTGAATATCTGGCAACAGGTTCCAATCATTGATCTCAGTACATATGTCACAAGATAACTCCCCATCACTCCTGGTTTTGATAAGGAGAAAATTTCATGTTTGTTCATAACTTCATTTTATTATTTAATTTCATAGAATCAAGTAAGCCCCATTCTACTACCCACATAGTTTGATGGTTGATGTCAGTCCAGCCCTTCAATTCCTGGCATACACTGTGCATTTCTCTGGATTTTTCCCCACCTATCTGCATTTTTAAATTTGAGAATAATTGCTTTCAGCCCATAATTTCCCATTATGGTGAGTTTCATGGAATTCAGTTACTTATGTTTAAAAACCAACATCTTTAGAAGGTTTGCTCTCTGGTGTTCCATCAAGTCTTGGAATAGAGGGTACATTTCACAAGGTACTTCCCAGCTAGCCTCCCTTTTAAATTTGATAAAATTCAGATCACACTTACCTCATAATGCGTAGGTATTCCATTGAGTTCAATAGAAACATGAAATTCCCGTTTAAATTCATAGTAATAGGAAGGTTGAAAATTTCGCAGTTAGTTCAGCTATTAGGCTTCAGGAAGACGTTCACAGGATTTCTCCACTACTGTGGCTGGTATTTTTCGAGTAGAAATATTACTGTTAGTGCATGATGCTGTCTTTATTAATCAGAATTTCCTACAAAAATACTTACCATTCTAAAATGAAATAAGTTTGAAGACTGAATGTCTGACACTACCTTGAAGTGCTGTATTTTACTGTGCATTGCAAAGGATTACTCCCCATCTTGGACCATTTTGAATTAAAAAAAAACAGTACTCATTTTGCTCCTACTGAGATATATATACGTACATATATATGTTGCACATATGTATATATATACATATATATGTGTGTATATTATTCCAAATTTCATAGAAAAAAGAAACTCGAAATTTACAACTAACTTAATGAGATGATTAAAGGTCTGCTAGGAATTTTTTGTCTTCCTCTTATGTCATAGCATTTCTCCCATCTTTCCCGGTTTTCCTTTGTAATAAACATTCATTTAACTCAAAATTCAGTATCTACTGTTGTAATTTTCATAGAAACGTGTCATTCTAAAAGAACAGAAAGTAATTATAGGTATTATTAGATTGAAGATTGAATGTCCGACACTACCTTGAAGTCCCGGATTTTACTCTGCATTTCAAAGGATTACTCCCCATCTAGTACCATTTTTAATTTTAAAAAAATGCTCATTTTTGCTCCTTGTCAAATATATATATGTACATACATATGTTGTATATATGTATATATATATGTATATAATTCCAAATTTCATAGAAAACCTATCTCAAAATTTAAAATCAACTTAATCAGATTATTAAAGGGCTGCTATGAGTTTTTTGTCTTCCTCTCTATGTCATAGTATTTCTCCCATCTTCCCAGGTTTTCCTTAGGAATAACCATTTATTTCACTCACAATTCAGTATTTAGTGTAGTAATTTTCATTGAAACGTTCAATTCTAAAAGAACAGAAACTGCTTATAAGTATCAATCTCTTGAACAAGATGAAAGCCTGGAACTCACTCAGTAAGTCACAGAATTATTTCATATCTACTGGATTTCTAAGATTGAAATATTGCCTTATGCCAAAATTCATAGAAATTTGAACACCAGGAAACACAGCTTACTCAGGGCAATTTCCTCTAACATTCATTTCCTTGGTCAATGTACCCTGATGGCTCAAGAACAAGTGATGTCAGATCAACAGGTGACTGGAACTCCATGTAATCTCATTCCTGCCTTGCGTGTCTGCTATTATCAAACCGTGACATCATGTGTTCAGGGTGAGACCCTGAAATCATGACAGCCGATGCACCAAAGTGAGATGAGGAGAGGTGTGTTCTGCTTGGTGAGCTCCAGACCCAAGTTGCACAAAGGCCTGTGGACAATTGAAACCATGGGGCAAGTTAGCTTGGGCTAGCAGTGGTTTTGGAATTCCCCAATTTTGATGAGCTCACGTCTACCATGTTCTGTTGCTGTCCCTGTCTCCGTTTTCCTCAGGCCACACTTAACTGAGAAAAGGTCCACATAAAGCAGGGGCACTTTCTTCCAGCTTCTTCCATTGACTGGCTTGGCTGCCATAGCAACAGGCCAGGCAGGAGCTGCCTATGGACATTCCCAGTTCCTGGTGATGTGGGCTCACTGTGACATCACAACCAAGACTTTGCTGATTGATCAGACTGCCTAAGACCTCCCGCTAAGGCCCCTCCCTCTCCACACACAGGCCACTTTGGTGCCAGTAACAGGCAGAATCTTCTTTTGTGACGATGGCTCATCTCCTCCAGTTAACTTCCTCACTTTATCAAGGTTCAACTGAGATGACATTCCTTTCCTGGTCAATACAACTACCCATGTGGAGGCTGCACTTTGGAGGATAAGAAGCATTTCTAATGGTGAGTACAAAATACCCCAAGCCCTTTGCAGTGCAATCAGAATGTCCCATACCATTGGATGAGGAAATTTCTCTCCCAGACCTACATCTCCCATAATTGGGTGCATATTCCCTTGTGGGAATGCAAAATATAGCACACTGGAAACCAGGGGGTTGTAATTCCAGGGGTTTTTTTTCCTAACTTCATCAAAACCCAGAAATTCTTTCAGGGGCTGGCAAGAGCATCAAAGTGACCAATGTACTCATTTTATGTCGACCAAGAAATTAATGTACTTTGATCTGAGGACTATAGAGGAACACACAAGGTATACTCAATGAATACTTCATACTCCCTATTCAGTGTAATTGTTATCATCTCTACTGTGAACAGAATCTTTCAGGAACCCCAGAACTTGTGGAGAACCATGAAGCACTTTGAAAGGACATTCAATTCTGCAAAGAATCTCTGGAGTACTAAAGAGCACACGTTTTCCTCATAGAACTGAACCCACAGAGTCAGTGTGACTCAAGGCTGCACCTCAAAGTGACTTCAAGGCTTGAACATACATTCTGAAAATGGAGAATTCCAATTTGAACTGGAAAAATCACACGCACACACACACACACACACACACACAAATTGCTGAAGTACTGTTCGTTATCTACTAGCAAATTTCTTAACTTCCATCTAGTGAATTACAACCTTGAACACACCAGAAGTCACTGAACCCCAGTACACCTGGTGCACTCCATCAATTCCCACAATCCAAATGAGAGGGTTTCTTTCAAGGATTCTTATACATACCTAAACAATGGATATACTCAATGAGTGTGAAATAGTGGGTACTTTAAGAATTTTTATAAAGAGCTAAGAAATTAGTTGACTCTGACACTGTGGGTGTTACACACACTAGTATGCATACGCAAACACATACGCACACACAACCCTGTCCAAAGATCATGAGGAGAGATCAGCGCAATAGCTGAAATCCCGCAGTTGCCCAAATATGTGGACACTTTCATGTCTCCAAGTAATCATCCATCTTACAAAAATACATGAAGTGACATCATTTCCAACAATGTCCTTGGAAGGTAGGTATACTACAGCCTTTAGGCCAATGAAGAAATAAGCACTAATTCACCAGAGTCTATGCATGAAGCCATCACTGTAATTGAAATCATTTGTGGAAAACCAATAATGCACATGGATACATGTCAGAAGATCTTCGAACATACACTTTACATTTTCAATAAATGCTGTACATTTCCTCACCTGACAGGGTGTAACTGCTGATCTTTGGAAGAGCAGCGTTGAGTCATACCAAAATTAGTGACTTCCAGGAAGCATTGGTGACTTGCATTATTTGGAACAGAGCATTTAACAGACACAGAAACAGGAAATATTTGGAAACCACATCAGCGGCCACACACACAAATACACCCACAGTGTGACTTAGTTCCATGAGTATTCAGTATTCTGGTGTCAGTGAAAGTATGGGCTTTCAGCTAAGTGAAGTTCTTTTTAGTAGCTCCAGTTTTTAATAATCACCAGGAAACTGGATTGTTTGCCATCTTTCACTGATTGTAATTGGGATAATGGTTAATTTTAGCCCATAATATTACATATAGGACTCTGAATTGCATAGATAAAGTAACTTCTTTTATAAACAATCTTACATGGTTGAAGTTCTGCCAGGAAAAATCAACTTATATTCTCCCCATGTTTCATGGCTTTCTAGAGAAGAAACCATTATTTAGCTCACAACAATGTATTTAAAACTGGGAAATATTTAAAAATATATTGTGCCCATTCTAAGACCACCTCAGTCATTATGTTCAGTATCTAGAAAATATGTCCCACTGCAGCAATTGAGTATATATTTCAGAGGATACCTCCTTTCCTAGCATCATACTTCAATGTGAGTAACACTCATTTGGCCTTAATGATGAGGTAGGATGAATTTCATAGAAATATGTAACTCTGATACTAGAAACAACTTGGGTAATATGTTGAATATCTGGCAACAGGTTCCAATCATTGATCTCAGTACATATGTCACAAGATAACTCCCCATCACTCCTGGTTTTGATAAGGAGAAAATTTCATGTTTGTTCATAACTTCATTTTATTATTTAATTTCATAGAATCAAGTAAGCCCCATTCTACTACCCACATAGTTTGATGGTTGATGTCAGTCCAGCCCTTCAATTCCTGGCATACACTGTGCATTTCTCTGGATTTTTCCCCACCTATCTGCATTTTTAAATTTGAGAATAATTGCTTTCAGCCCATAATTTCCCATTATGGTGAGTTTCATGGAATTCAGTTACTTATGTTTAAAAACCAACATCTTTAGAAGGTTTGCTCTCTGGTGTTCCATCAAGTCTTGGAATCGAGGGTACATTTCACAAGGTACTTCCCAGCTAGCCTCCCTTTTAAATTTGATAAAATTCAGATCACACTTACCTCATAATGCGTAGGTATTCCATTGAGTTCAATAGAAACATGAAATTCCCGTTTAAATTCATAGTAATAGGAAGGTTGAAAATTTCGCAGTTAGTTCAGCTATTAGGCTTCAGGAAGACGTTCACAGGATTTCTCCACTACTGTGGCTGGTATTTTTCGAGTAGAAATATTACTGTTAGTGCATGATGCTGTCTTTATTAATCAGAATTTCCTACAAAAATACTTACCATTCTAAAATGAAATAAGTTTGAAGACTGAATGTCTGACACTACCTTGAAGTGCTGTATTTTACTGTGCATTGCAAAGGATTACTCCCCATCTTGGACCATTTTGAATTAAAAAAAAACAGTACTCATTTTGCTCCTACTGAGATATATATACGTACATATATATGTTGCACATATGTATATATATACATATATATGTGTGTATATTATTCCAAATTTCATAGAAAAAAGAAACTCGAAATTTACAACCAACTTAATGAGATGATTAAAGGTCTGCTAGGAATTTTTTGTCTTCCTCTTATGTCATAGCATTTCTCCCATCTTTCCCGGTTTTCCTTTGTAATAAACATTCATTTAACTCAAAATTCAGTATCTACTGTTGTAATTTTCATAGAAACGTGTCATTCTAAAAGAACAGAAAGTAATTATAGGTATTATTAGATTGAAGATTGAATGTCCGACACTACCTTGAAGTCCCGGATTTTACTCTGCATTTCAAAGGATTACTCCCCATCTAGTACCATTTTTAATTTTAAAAAAATGCTCATTTTTGCTCCTTGTCAAATATATATATGTACATACATATGTTGTATATATGTATATATATATGTATATAATTCCAAATTTCATAGAAAACCTATCTCAAAATTTAAAATCAACTTAATCAGATTATTAAAGGGCTGCTAAGAGTTTTTTGTCTTCCTCTCTATGTCATAGTATTTCTCCCATCTTCCCAGGTTTTCCTTAGGAATAACCATTTATTTCACTCACAATTCAGTATTTAGTGTAGTAATTTTCATTGAAACGTTCAATTCTAAAAGAACAGAAACTGCTTATAAGTATCAATCTCTTGAACAAGATGAAAGCCTGGAACTCACTCAGTAAGTCACAGAATTATTTCATATCTACTGGATTTCTAAGATTGAAATATTGCCTTATGCCAAAATTCATAGAAATTTGAACACCAGGAAACACAGCTTACTCAGGGCAATTTCCTCTAACATTCATTTCCTTGGTCAATGTACCCTGATGGCTCAAGAACAAGTGATGTCAGATCAACAGGTGACTGGAACTCCATGTAATCTCATTCCTGCCTTGCGTGTCTGCTATTATCAAACCGTGACATCATGTGTTCAGGGTGAGACCCTGAAATCATGACAGCCGATGCACCAAAGTGAGATGAGGAGAGGTGTGTTCTGCTTGGTGAGCTCCAGACCCAAGTTGCACAAAGGCCTGTGGACAATTGAAACCATGGGGCAAGTTAGCTTGGGCTAGCAGTGGTTTTGGAATTCCCCAATTTTGATGAGCTCACGTCTACCATGTTCTGTTGCTGTCCCTGTCTCCGTTTTCCTCAGGCCACACTTAACTGAGAAAAGGTCCACATAAAGCAGGGGCACTTTCTTCCAGCTTCTTCCATTGACTGGCTTGGCTGCCATAGCAACAGGCCAGGCAGGAGCTGCCTATGGACATTCCCAGTTCCTGGTGATGTGGGCTCACTGTGACATCACAACCAAGACTTTGCTGATTGATCAGACTGCCTAAGACCTCCCGCTAAGGCCCCTCCCTCTCCACACACAGGCCACTTTGGTGCCAGTAACAGGCAGAATCTTCTTTTGTGACGATGGCTCATCTCCTCCAGTTAACTTCCTCACTTTATCAAGGTTCAACTGAGATGACATTCCTTTCCTGGTCAATACAACTACCCATGTGGAGGCTGCACTTTGGAGGATAAGAAGCATTTCTAATGGTGAGTACAAAATACCCCAAGCCCTTTGCAGTGCAATCAGAATGTCCCATACCATTGGATGAGGAAATTTCTCTCCCAGACCTACATCTCCCATAATTGGGTGCATATTCCCTTGTGGGAATGCAAAATATAGCACACTGGAAACCAGGGGGTTGTAATTCCAGGGGTTTTTTTTCCTAACTTCATCAAAACCCAGAAATTCTTTCAGGGGCTGGCAAGAGCATCAAAGTGACCAATGTACTCATTTTATGTCGACCAAGAAATTAATGTACTTTGATCTGAGGACTATAGAGGAACACACAAGGTATACTCAATGAATACTTCATACTCCCTATTCAGTGTAATTGTTATCATCTCTACTGTGAACAGAATCTTTCAGGAACCCCAGAACTTGTGGAGAACCATGAAGCACTTTGAAAGGACATTCAATTCTGCAAAGAATCTCTGGAGTACTAAAGAGCACACGTTTTCCTCATAGAACTGAACCCACAGAGTCAGTGTGACTCAAGGCTGCACCTCAAAGTGACTTCAAGGCTTGAACATACATTCTGAAAATGGAGAATTCCAATTTGAACTGGAAAAATCACACGCGCACACACACACACACACACACACAAATTGCTGAAGTACTGTTCGTTATCTACTAGCAAATTTCTTAACTTCCATCTAGTGAATTACAACCTTGAACACACCAGAAGTCACTGAACCCCAGTACACCTGGTGCACTCCATCAATTCCCACAATCCAAATGAGAGGGTTTCTTTCAAGGATTCTTATACATACCTAAACAATGGATATACTCAATGAGTGTGAAATAGTGGGTACTTTAAGAATTTTTATAAAGAGCTAAGAAATTAGTTGACTCTGACACTGTGGGTGTTACACACACTAGTATGCATACGCAAACACATACGCACACACAACCCTGTCCAAAGATCATGAGGAGAGATCAGCGCAATAGCTGAAATCCCGCAGTTGCCCAAATATGTGGACACTTTCATGTCTCCAAGTAATCATCCATCTTACAAAAATACATGAAGTGACATCATTTCCAACAATGTCCTTGGAAGGTAGGTATACTACAGCCTTTAGGCCAATGAAGAAATAAGCACTAATTCACCAGAGTCTATGCATGAAGCCATCACTGTAATTGAAATCATTTGTGGAAAACCAATAATGCACATGGATACATGTCAGAAGATCTTCGAACATACACTTTACATTTTCAATAAATGCTGTACATTTCCTCACCTGACAGGGTGTAACTGCTGATCTTTGGAAGAGCAGCGTTGAGTCATACCAAAATTAGTGACTTCCAGGAAGCATTGGTGACTTGCATTATTTGGAACAGAGCATTTAACAGACACAGAAACAGGAAATATTTGGAAACCACATCAGCGGCCACACACACAAATACACCCACAGTGTGACTTAGTTCCATGAGTATTCAGTATTCTGGTGTCAGTGAAAGTATGGGCTTTCAGCTAAGTGAAGTTCTTTTTAGTAGCTCCAGTTTTTAATAATCACCAGGAAACTGGATTGTTTGCCATCTTTCACTGATTGTAATTGGGATAATGGTTAATTTTAGCCCATAATATTACATATAGGACTCTGAATTGCATAGATAAAGTAACTTCTTTTATAAACAATCTTACATGGTTGAAGTTCTGCCAGGAAAAATCAACTTATATTCTCCCCATGTTTCATGGCTTTCTAGAGAAGAAACCATTATTTAGCTCACAACAATGTATTTAAAACTGGGAAATATTTAAAAATATATTGTGCCCATTCTAAGACCACCTCAGTCATTATGTTCAGTATCTAGAAAATATGTCCCACTGCAGCAATTGAGTATATATTTCAGAGGATACCTCCTTTCCTAGCATCATACTTCAATGTGAGTAACACTCATTTGGCCTTAATGATGAGGTAGGATGAATTTCATAGAAATATGTAACTCTGATACTAGAAACAACTTGGGTAATATGTTGAATATCTGGCAACAGGTTCCAATCATTGATCTCAGTACATATGTCACAAGATAACTCCCCATCACTCCTGGTTTTGATAAGGAGAAAATTTCATGTTTGTTCATAACTTCATTTTATTATTTAATTTCATAGAATCAAGTAAGCCCCATTCTACTACCCACATAGTTTGATGGTTGATGTCAGTCCAGCCCTTCAATTCCTGGCATACACTGTGCATTTCTCTGGATTTTTCCCCACCTATCTGCATTTTTAAATTTGAGAATAATTGCTTTCAGCCCATAATTTCCCATTATGGTGAGTTTCATGGAATTCAGTTACTTATGTTTAAAAACCAACATCTTTAGAAGGTTTGCTCTCTGGTGTTCCATCAAGTCTTGGAATCGAGGGTACATTTCACAAGGTACTTCCCAGCTAGCCTCCCTTTTAAATTTGATAAAATTCAGATCACACTTACCTCATAATGCGTAGGTATTCCATTGAGTTCAATAGAAACATGAAATTCCCGTTTAAATTCATAGTAATAGGAAGGTTGAAAATTTCGCAGTTAGTTCAGCTATTAGGCTTCAGGAAGACGTTCACAGGATTTCTCCACTACTGTGGCTGGTATTTTTCGAGTAGAAATATTACTGTTAGTGCATGATGCTGTCTTTATTAATCAGAATTTCCTACAAAAATACTTACCATTCTAAAATGAAATAAGTTTGAAGACTGAATGTCTGACACTACCTTGAAGTGCTGTATTTTACTGTGCATTGCAAAGGATTACTCCCCATCTTGGACCATTTTGAATTAAAAAAAAACAGTACTCATTTTGCTCCTACTGAGATATATATACGTACATATATATGTTGCACATATGTATATATATACATATATATGTGTGTATATTATTCCAAATTTCATAGAAAAAAGAAACTCGAAATTTACAACCAACTTAATGAGATGATTAAAGGTCTGCTAGGAATTTTTTGTCTTCCTCTTATGTCATAGCATTTCTCCCATCTTTCCCGGTTTTCCTTTGTAATAAACATTCATTTAACTCAAAATTCAGTATCTACTGTTGTAATTTTCATAGAAACGTGTCATTCTAAAAGAACAGAAAGTAATTATAGGTATTATTAGATTGAAGATTGAATGTCCGACACTACCTTGAAGTCCCGGATTTTACTCTGCATTTCAAAGGATTACTCCCCATCTAGTACCATTTTTAATTTTAAAAAAATGCTCATTTTTGCTCCTTGTCAAATATATATATGTACATACATATGTTGTATATATGTATATATATATGTATATAATTCCAAATTTCATAGAAAACCTATCTCAAAATTTAAAATCAACTTAATCAGATTATTAAAGGGCTGCTAAGAGTTTTTTGTCTTCCTCTCTATGTCATAGTATTTCTCCCATCTTCCCAGGTTTTCCTTAGGAATAACCATTTATTTCACTCACAATTCAGTATTTAGTGTAGTAATTTTCATTGAAACGTTCAATTCTAAAAGAACAGAAACTGCTTATAAGTATCAATCTCTTGAACAAGATGAAAGCCTGGAACTCACTCAGTAAGTCACAGAATTATTTCATATCTACTGGATTTCTAAGATTGAAATATTGCCTTATGCCAAAATTCATAGAAATTTGAACACCAGGAAACACAGCTTACTCAGGGCAATTTCCTCTAACATTCATTTCCTTGGTCAATGTACCCTGATGGCTCAAGAACAAGTGATGTCAGATCAACAGGTGACTGGAACTCCATGTAATCTCATTCCTGCCTTGCGTGTCTGCTATTATCAAACCGTGACATCATGTGTTCAGGGTGAGACCCTGAAATCATGACAGCCGATGCACCAAAGTGAGATGAGGAGAGGTGTGTTCTGCTTGGTGAGCTCCAGACCCAAGTTGCACAAAGGCCTGTGGACAATTGAAACCATGGGGCAAGTTAGCTTGGGCTAGCAGTGGTTTTGGAATTCCCCAATTTTGATGAGCTCACGTCTACCATGTTCTGTTGCTGTCCCTGTCTCCGTTTTCCTCAGGCCACACTTAACTGAGAAAAGGTCCACATAAAGCAGGGGCACTTTCTTCCAGCTTCTTCCATTGACTGGCTTGGCTGCCATAGCAACAGGCCAGGCAGGAGCTGCCTATGGACATTCCCAGTTCCTGGTGATGTGGGCTCACTGTGACATCACAACCAAGACTTTGCTGATTGATCAGACTGCCTAAGACCTCCCGCTAAGGCCCCTCCCTCTCCACACACAGGCCACTTTGGTGCCAGTAACAGGCAGAATCTTCTTTTGTGACGATGGCTCATCTCCTCCAGTTAACTTCCTCACTTTATCAAGGTTCAACTGAGATGACATTCCTTTCCTGGTCAATACAACTACCCATGTGGAGGCTGCACTTTGGAGGATAAGAAGCATTTCTAATGGTGAGTACAAAATACCCCAAGCCCTTTGCAGTGCAATCAGAATGTCCCATACCATTGGATGAGGAAATTTCTCTCCCAGACCTACATCTCCCATAATTGGGTGCATATTCCCTTGTGGGAATGCAAAATATAGCACACTGGAAACCAGGGGGTTGTAATTCCAGGGGTTTTTTTTCCTAACTTCATCAAAACCCAGAAATTCTTTCAGGGGCTGGCAAGAGCATCAAAGTGACCAATGTACTCATTTTATGTCGACCAAGAAATTAATGTACTTTGATCTGAGGACTATAGAGGAACACACAAGGTATACTCAATGAATACTTCATACTCCCTATTCAGTGTAATTGTTATCATCTCTACTGTGAACAGAATCTTTCAGGAACCCCAGAACTTGTGGAGAACCATGAAGCACTTTGAAAGGACATTCAATTCTGCAAAGAATCTCTGGAGTACTAAAGAGCACACGTTTTCCTCATAGAACTGAACCCACAGAGTCAGTGTGACTCAAGGCTGCACCTCAAAGTGACTTCAAGGCTTGAACATACATTCTGAAAATGGAGAATTCCAATTTGAACTGGAAAAATCACACGCGCACACACACACACACACACACACAAATTGCTGAAGTACTGTTCGTTATCTACTAGCAAATTTCTTAACTTCCATCTAGTGAATTACAACCTTGAACACACCAGAAGTCACTGAACCCCAGTACACCTGGTGCACTCCATCAATTCCCACAATCCAAATGAGAGGGTTTCTTTCAAGGATTCTTATACATACCTAAACAATGGATATACTCAATGAGTGTGAAATAGTGGGTACTTTAAGAATTTTTATAAAGAGCTAAGAAATTAGTTGACTCTGACACTGTGGGTGTTACACACACTAGTATGCATACGCAAACACATACGCACACACAACCCTGTCCAAAGATCATGAGGAGAGATCAGCGCAATAGCTGAAATCCCGCAGTTGCCCAAATATGTGGACACTTTCATGTCTCCAAGTAATCATCCATCTTACAAAAATACATGAAGTGACATCATTTCCAACAATGTCCTTGGAAGGTAGGTATACTACAGCCTTTAGGCCAATGAAGAAATAAGCACTAATTCACCAGAGTCTATGCATGAAGCCATCACTGTAATTGAAATCATTTGTGGAAAACCAATAATGCACATGGATACATGTCAGAAGATCTTCGAACATACACTTTACATTTTCAATAAATGCTGTACATTTCCTCACCTGACAGGGTGTAACTGCTGATCTTTGGAAGAGCAGCGTTGAGTCATACCAAAATTAGTGACTTCCAGGAAGCATTGGTGACTTGCATTATTTGGAACAGAGCATTTAACAGACACAGAAACAGGAAATATTTGGAAACCACATCAGCGGCCACACACACAAATACACCCACAGTGTGACTTAGTTCCATGAGTATTCAGTATTCTGGTGTCAGTGAAAGTATGGGCTTTCAGCTAAGTGAAGTTCTTTTTAGTAGCTCCAGTTTTTAATAATCACCAGGAAACTGGATTGTTTGCCATCTTTCACTGATTGTAATTGGGATAATGGTTAATTTTAGCCCATAATATTACATATAGGACTCTGAATTGCATAGATAAAGTAACTTCTTTTATAAACAATCTTACATGGTTGAAGTTCTGCCAGGAAAAATCAACTTATATTCTCCCCATGTTTCATGGCTTTCTAGAGAAGAAACCATTATTTAGCTCACAACAATGTATTTAAAACTGGGAAATATTTAAAAATATATTGTGCCCATTCTAAGACCACCTCAGTCATTATGTTCAGTATCTAGAAAATATGTCCCACTGCAGCAATTGAGTATATATTTCAGAGGATACCTCCTTTCCTAGCATCATACTTCAATGTGAGTAACACTCATTTGGCCTTAATGATGAGGTAGGATGAATTTCATAGAAATATGTAACTCTGATACTAGAAACAACTTGGGTAATATGTTGAATATCTGGCAACAGGTTCCAATCATTGATCTCAGTACATATGTCACAAGATAACTCCCCATCACTCCTGGTTTTGATAAGGAGAAAATTTCATGTTTGTTCATAACTTCATTTTATTATTTAATTTCATAGAATCAAGTAAGCCCCATTCTACTACCCACATAGTTTGATGGTTGATGTCAGTCCAGCCCTTCAATTCCTGGCATACACTGTGCATTTCTCTGGATTTTTCCCCACCTATCTGCATTTTTAAATTTGAGACTAATTGCTTTCAGCCCATAATTTCCCATTATGGTGAGTTTCATGGAATTCAGTTACTTATGTTTAAAAACCAACATCTTTAGAAGGTTTGCTCTCTGGTGTTCCATCAAGTCTTGGAATCGAGGGTACATTTCACAAGGTACTTCCCAGCTAGCCTCCCTTTTAAAATTTGATAAAATTCAGATCACACTTACCTCATAATGCGTAGGTATTCCATTGAGTTCAATAGAAACATGAAATTCCCGTTTAAATTCATAGTAATAGGAAGGTTGAAAATTTCGCAGTTAGTTCAGCTATTAGGCTTCAGGAAGACGTTCACAGGATTTCTCCACTACTGTGGCTGGTATTTTTCGAGTAGAAATATTACTGTTAGTGCATGATGCTGTCTTTATTAATCAGAATTTCCTACAAAAATACTTACCATTCTAAAATGAAATAAGTTTGAAGACTGAATGTCTGACACTACCTTGAAGTGCTGTATTTTACTGTGCATTGCAAAGGATTACTCCCCATCTTGGACCATTTTGAATTAAAAAAAAACAGTACTCATTTTGCTCCTACTGAGATATATATACGTACATATATATGTTGCACATATGTATATATATACATATATATGTGTGTATATTATTCCAAATTTCATAGAAAAAAGAAACTCGAAATTTACAACCAACTTAATGAGATGATTAAAGGTCTGCTAGGAATTTTTTGTCTTCCTCTTATGTCATAGCATTTCTCCCATCTTTCCCGGTTTTCCTTTGTAATAAACATTCATTTAACTCAAAATTCAGTATCTACTCTTGTAATTTTCATAGAAACGTGTCATTCTAAAAGAACAGAAAGTAATTATAGGTATTATTAGATTGAAGATTGAATGTCCGACACTACCTTGAAGTCCCGGATTTTACTCTGCATTTCAAAGGATTACTCCCCATCTAGTACCATTTTTAATTTTAAAAAAATGCTCATTTTTGCTCCTTGTCAAATATATATATGTACATACATATGTTGTATATATGTATATATATATGTATATAATTCCAAATTTCATAGAAAACCTATCTCAAAATTTAAAATCAACTTAATCAGATTATTAAAGGGCTGCTATGAGTTTTTTGTCTTCCTCTCTATGTCATAGTATTTCTCCCATCTTCCCAGGTTTTCCTTAGGAATAACCATTTATTTCACTCACAATTCAGTATTTAGTGTAGTAATTTTCATTGAAACGTTCAATTCTAAAAGAACAGAAACTGCTTATAAGTATCAATCTCTTGAACAAGATGAAAGCCTGGAACTCACTCAGTAAGTCACAGAATTATTTCATATCTACTGGATTTCTAAGATTGAAATATTGCCTTATGCCAAAATTCATAGAAATTTGAACACCAGGAAACACAGCTTACTCAGGGCAATTTCCTCTAACATTCATTTCCTTGGTCAATGTACCCTGATGGCTCAAGAACAAGTGATGTCAGATCAACAGGTGACTGGAACTCCATGTAATCTCATTCCTGCCTTGCGTGTCTGCTATTATCAAACCGTGACATCATGTGTTCAGGGTGAGACCCTGAAATCATGACAGCCGATGCACCAAAGTGAGATGAGGAGAGGTGTGTTCTGCTTGGTGAGCTCCAGACCCAAGTTGCACAAAGGCCTGTGGACAATTGAAACCATGGGGCAAGTTAGCTTGGGCTAGCAGTGGTTTTGGAATTCCCCAATTTTGATGAGCTCACGTCTACCATGTTCTGTTGCTGTCCCTGTCTCCGTTTTCCTCAGGCCACACTTAACTGAGAAAAGGTCCACATAAAGCAGGGGCACTTTCTTCCAGCTTCTTCCATTGACTGGCTTGGCTGCCATAGCAACAGGCCAGGCAGGAGCTGCCTATGGACATTCCCAGTTCCTGGTGATGTGGGCTCACTGTGACATCACAACCAAGACTTTGCTGATTGATCAGACTGCCTAAGACCTCCCGCTAAGGCCCCTCCCTCTCCACACACAGGCCACTTTGGTGCCAGTAACAGGCAGAATCTTCTTTTGTGACGATGGCTCATCTCCTCCAGTTAACTTCCTCACTTTATCAAGGTTCAACTGAGATGACATTCCTTTCCTGGTCAATACAACTACCCATGTGGAGGCTGCACTTTGGAGGATAAGAAGCATTTCTAATGGTGAGTACAAAATACCCCAAGCCCTTTGCAGTGCAATCAGAATGTCCCATACCATTGGATGAGGAAATTTCTCTCCCAGACCTACATCTCCCATAATTGGGTGCATATTCCCTTGTGGGAATGCAAAATATAGCACACTGGAAACCAGGGGGTTGTAATTCCAGGGGTTTTTTTTCCTAACTTCATCAAAACCCAGAAATTCTTTCAGGGGCTGGCAAGAGCATCAAAGTGACCAATGTACTCATTTTATGTCGACCAAGAAATTAATGTACTTTGATCTGAGGACTATAGAGGAACACACAAGGTATACTCAATGAATACTTCATACTCCCTATTCAGTGTAATTGTTATCATCTCTACTGTGAACAGAATCTTTCAGGAACCCCAGAACTTGTGGAGAACCATGAAGCACTTTGAAAGGACATTCAATTCTGCAAAGAATCTCTGGAGTACTAAAGAGCACACGTTTTCCTCATAGAACTGAACCCACAGAGTCAGTGTGACTCAAGGCTGCACCTCAAAGTGACTTCAAGGCTTGAACATACATTCTGAAAATGGAGAATTCCAATTTGAACTGGAAAAATCACACGCACACACACACACACACACACAAATTGCTGAAGTACTGTTCGTTATCTACTAGCAAATTTCTTAACTTCCATCTAGTGAATTACAACCTTGAACACACCAGAAGTCACTGAACCCCAGTACACCTGGTGCACTCCATCAATTCCCACAATCCAAATGAGAGGGTTTCTTTCAAGGATTCTTATACATACCTAAACAATGGATATACTCAATGAGTGTGAAATAGTGGGTACTTTAAGAATTTTTATAAAGAGCTAAGAAATTAGTTGACTCTGACACTGTGGGTGTTACACACACTAGTATGCATACGCAAACACATACGCACACACAACCCTGTCCAAAGATCATGAGGAGAGATCAGCGCAATAGCTGAAATCCCGCAGTTGCCCAAATATGTGGACACTTTCATGTCTCCAAGTAATCATCCATCTTACAAAAATACATGAAGTGACATCATTTCCAACAATGTCCTTGGAAGGTAGGTATACTACAGCCTTTAGGCCAATGAAGAAATAAGCACTAATTCACCAGAGTCTATGCATGAAGCCATCACTGTAATTGAAATCATTTGTGGAAAACCAATAATGCACATGGATACATGTCAGAAGATCTTCGAACATACACTTTACATTTTCAATAAATGCTGTACATTTCCTCACCTGACAGGGTGTAACTGCTGATCTTTGGAAGAGCAGCGTTGAGTCATACCAAAATTAGTGACTTCCAGGAAGCATTGGTGACTTGCATTATTTGGAACAGAGCATTTAACAGACACAGAAACAGGAAATATTTGGAAACCACATCAGCGGCCACACACACAAATACACCCACAGTGTGACTTAGTTCCATGAGTATTCAGTATTCTGGTGTCAGTGAAAGTATGGGCTTTCAGCTAAGTGAAGTTCTTTTTAGTAGCTCCAGTTTTTAATAATCACCAGGAAACTGGATTGTTTGCCATCTTTCACTGATTGTAATTGGGATAATGGTTAATTTTAGCCCATAATATTACATATAGGACTCTGAATTGCATAAAGTAACTTCTTTTATAAACAATCTTACATGGTTGAAGTTCTGCCAGGAAAAATCAACTTATATTCTCCCCATGTTTCATGGCTTTCTAGAGAAGAAACCATTATTTAGCTCACAACAATGTATTTAAAACTGGGAAATATTTAAAAATATATTGTGCCCATTCTAAGACCACCTCAGTCATTATGTTCAGTATCTAGAAAATATGTCCCACTGCAGCAATTGAGTATATATTTCAGAGGATACCTCCTTTCCTAGCATCATACTTCAATGTGAGTAACACTCATTTGGCCTTAATGATGAGGTAGGATGAATTTCATAGAAATATGTAACTCTGATACTAGAAACAACTTGGGTAATATGTTGAATATCTGGCAACAGGTTCCAATCATTGATCTCAGTACATATGTCACAAGATAACTCCCCATCACTCCTGGTTTTGATAAGGAGAAAATTTCATGTTTGTTCATAACTTCATTTTATTATTTAATTTCATAGAATCAAGTAAGCCCCATTCTACTACCCACATAGTTTGATGGTTGATGTCAGTCCAGCCCTTCAATTCCTGGCATACACTGTGCATTTCTCTGGATTTTTCCCCACCTATCTGCATTTTTAAATTTGAGAATAATTGCTTTCAGCCCATAATTTCCCATTATGGTGAGTTTCATGGAATTCAGTTACTTATGTTTAAAAACCAACATCTTTAGAAGGTTTGCTCTCTGGTGTTCCATCAAGTCTTGGAATCGAGGGTACATTTCACAAGGTACTTCCCAGCTAGCCTCCCTTTTAAATTTGATAAAATTCAGATCACACTTACCTCATAATGCGTAGGTATTCCATTGAGTTCAATAGAAACATGAAATTCCCGTTTAAATTCATAGTAATAGGAAGGTTGAAAATTTCGCAGTTAGTTCAGCTATTAGGCTTCAGGAAGACGTTCACAGGATTTCTCCACTACTGTGGCTGGTATTTTTCGAGTAGAAATATTACTGTTAGTGCATGATGCTGTCTTTATTAATCAGAATTTCCTACAAAAATACTTACCATTCTAAAATGAAATAAGTTTGAAGACTGAATGTCTGACACTACCTTGAAGTGCTGTATTTTACTGTGCATTGCAAAGGATTACTCCCCATCTTGGACCATTTTGAATTAAAAAAAAACAGTACTCATTTTGCTCCTACTGAGATATATATACGTACATATATATGTTGCACATATGTATATATATACATATATATGTGTGTATATTATTCCAAATTTCATAGAAAAAAGAAACTCGAAATTTACAACCAACTTAATGAGATGATTAAAGGTCTGCTAGGAATTTTTTGTCTTCCTCTTATGTCATAGCATTTCTCCCATCTTTCCCGGTTTTCCTTTGTAATAAACATTCATTTAACTCAAAATTCAGTATCTACTGTTGTAATTTTCATAGAAACGTGTCATTCTAAAAGAACAGAAAGTAATTATAGGTATTATTAGATTGAAGATTGAATGTCCGACACTACCTTGAAGTCCCGGATTTTACTCTGCATTTCAAAGGATTACTCCCCATCTAGTACCATTTTTAATTTTAAAAAAATGCTCATTTTTGCTCCTTGTCAAATATATATATGTACATACATATGTTGTATATATGTATATATATATGTATATAATTCCAAATTTCATAGAAAACCTATCTCAAAATTTAAAATCAACTTAATCAGATTATTAAAGGGCTGCTATGAGTTTTTTGTCTTCCTCTCTATGTCATAGTATTTCTCCCATCTTCCCAGGTTTTCCTTAGGAATAACCATTTATTTCACTCACAATTCAGTATTTAGTGTAGTAATTTTCATTGAAACGTTCAATTCTAAAAGAACAGAAACTGCTTATAAGTATCAATCTCTTGAACAAGATGAAAGCCTGGAACTCACTCAGTAAGTCACAGAATTATTTCATATCTACTGGATTTCTAAGATTGAAATATTGCCTTATGCCAAAATTCATAGAAATTTGAACACCAGGAAACACAGCTTACTCAGGGCAATTTCCTCTAACATTCATTTCCTTGGTCAATGTACCCTGATGGCTCAAGAACAAGTGATGTCAGATCAACAGGTGACTGGAACTCCATGTAATCTCATTCCTGCCTTGCGTGTCTGCTATTATCAAACCGTGACATCATGTGTTCAGGGTGAGACCCTGAAATCATGACAGCCGATGCACCAAAGTGAGATGAGGAGAGGTGTGTTCTGCTTGGTGAGCTCCAGACCCAAGTTGCACAAAGGCCTGTGGACAATTGAAACCATGGGGCAAGTTAGCTTGGGCTAGCAGTGGTTTTGGAATTCCCCAATTTTGATGAGCTCACGTCTACCATGTTCTGTTGCTGTCCCTGTCTCCGTTTTCCTCAGGCCACACTTAACTGAGAAAAGGTCCACATAAAGCAGGGGCACTTTCTTCCAGCTTCTTCCATTGACTGGCTTGGCTGCCATAGCAACAGGCCAGGCAGGAGCTGCCTATGGACATTCCCAGTTCCTGGTGATGTGGGCTCACTGTGACATCACAACCAAGACTTTGCTGATTGATCAGACTGCCTAAGACCTCCCGCTAAGGCCCCTCCCTCTCCACACACAGGCCACTTTGGTGCCAGTAACAGGCAGAATCTTCTTTTGTGACGATGGCTCATCTCCTCCAGTTAACTTCCTCACTTTATCAAGGTTCAACTGAGATGACATTCCTTTCCTGGTCAATACAACTACCCATGTGGAGGCTGCACTTTGGAGGATAAGAAGCATTTCTAATGGTGAGTACAAAATACCCCAAGCCCTTTGCAGTGCAATCAGAATGTCCCATACCATTGGATGAGGAAATTTCTCTCCCAGACCTACATCTCCCATAATTGGGTGCATATTCCCTTGTGGGAATGCAAAATATAGCACACTGGAAACCAGGGGGTTGTAATTCCAGGGGTTTTTTTTCCTAACTTCATCAAAACCCAGAAATTCTTTCAGGGGCTGGCAAGAGCATCAAAGTGACCAATGTACTCATTTTATGTCGACCAAGAAATTAATGTACTTTGATCTGAGGACTATAGAGGAACACACAAGGTATACTCAATGAATACTTCATACTCCCTATTCAGTGTAATTGTTATCATCTCTACTGTGAACAGAATCTTTCAGGAACCCCAGAACTTGTGGAGAACCATGAAGCACTTTGAAAGGACATTCAATTCTGCAAAGAATCTCTGGAGTACTAAAGAGCACACGTTTTCCTCATAGAACTGAACCCACAGAGTCAGTGTGACTCAAGGCTGCACCTCAAAGTGACTTCAAGGCTTGAACATACATTCTGAAAATGGAGAATTCCAATTTGAACTGGAAAAATCACACGCACACACACACACACACACACACAAATTGCTGAAGTACTGTTCGTTATCTACTAGCAAATTTCTTAACTTCCATCTAGTGAATTACAACCTTGAACACACCAGAAGTCACTGAACCCCAGTACACCTGGTGCACTCCATCAATTCCCACAATCCAAATGAGAGGGTTTCTTTCAAGGATTCTTATACATACCTAAACAATGGATATACTCAATGAGTGTGAAATAGTGGGTACTTTAAGAATTTTTATAAAGAGCTAAGAAATTAGTTGACTCTGACACTGTGGGTGTTACACACACTAGTATGCATACGCAAACACATACGCACACACAACCCTGTCCAAAGATCATGAGGAGAGATCAGCGCAATAGCTGAAATCCCGCAGTTGCCCAAATATGTGGACACTTTCATGTCTCCAAGTAATCATCCATCTTACAAAAATACATGAAGTGACATCATTTCCAACAATGTCCTTGGAAGGTAGGTATACTACAGCCTTTAGGCCAATGAAGAAATAAGCACTAATTCACCAGAGTCTATGCATGAAGCCATCACTGTAATTGAAATCATTTGTGGAAAACCAATAATGCACATGGATACATGTCAGAAGATCTTCGAACATACACTTTACATTTTCAATAAATGCTGTACATTTCCTCACCTGACAGGGTGTAACTGCTGATCTTTGGAAGAGCAGCGTTGAGTCATACCAAAATTAGTGACTTCCAGGAAGCATTGGTGACTTGCATTATTTGGAACAGAGCATTTAACAGACACAGAAACAGGAAATATTTGGAAACCACATCAGCGGCCACACACACAAATACACCCACAGTGTGACTTAGTTCCATGAGTATTCAGTATTCTGGTGTCAGTGAAAGTATGGGCTTTCAGCTAAGTGAAGTTCTTTTTAGTAGCTCCAGTTTTTAATAATCACCAGGAAACTGGATTGTTTGCCATCTTTCACTGATTGTAATTGGGATAATGGTTAATTTTAGCCCATAATATTACATATAGGACTCTGAATTGCATAGATAAAGTAACTTCTTTTATAAACAATCTTACATGGTTGAAGTTCTGCCAGGAAAAATCAACTTATATTCTCCCCATGTTTCATGGCTTTCTAGAGAAGAAACCATTATTTAGCTCACAACAATGTATTTAAAACTGGGAAATATTTAAAAATATATTGTGCCCATTCTAAGACCACCTCAGTCATTATGTTCAGTATCTAGAAAATATGTCCCACTGCAGCAATTGAGTATATATTTCAGAGGATACCTCCTTTCCTAGCATCATACTTCAATGTGAGTAACACTCATTTGGCCTTAATGATGAGGTAGGATGAATTTCATAGAAATATGTAACTCTGATACTAGAAACAACTTGGGTAATATGTTGAATATCTGGCAACAGGTTCCAATCATTGATCTCAGTACATATGTCACAAGATAACTCCCCATCACTCCTGGTTTTGATAAGGAGAAAATTTCATGTTTGTTCATAACTTCATTTTATTATTTAATTTCATAGAATCAAGTAAGCCCCATTCTACTACCCACATAGTTTGATGGTTGATGTCAGTCCAGCCCTTCAATTCCTGGCATACACTGTGCATTTCTCTGGATTTTTCCCCACCTATCTGCATTTTTAAATTTGAGAATAATTGCTTTCAGCCCATAATTTCCCATTATGGTGAGTTTCATGGAATTCAGTTACTTATGTTTAAAAACCAACATCTTTAGAAGGTTTGCTCTCTGGTGTTCCATCAAGTCTTGGAATCGAGGGTACATTTCACAAGGTACTTCCCAGCTAGCCTCCCTTTTAAATTTGATAAAATTCAGATCACACTTACCTCATAATGCGTAGGTATTCCATTGAGTTCAATAGAAACATGAAATTCCCGTTTAAATTCATAGTAATAGGAAGGTTGAAAATTTCGCAGTTAGTTCAGCTATTAGGCTTCAGGAAGACGTTCACAGGATTTCTCCACTACTGTGGCTGGTATTTTTCGAGTAGAAATATTACTGTTAGTGCATGATGCTGTCTTTATTAATCAGAATTTCCTACAAAAATACTTACCATTCTAAAATGAAATAAGTTTGAAGACTGAATGTCTGACACTACCTTGAAGTGCTGTATTTTACTGTGCATTGCAAAGGATTACTCCCCATCTTGGACCATTTTGAATTAAAAAAAAACAGTACTCATTTTGCTCCTACTGAGATATATATACGTACATATATATGTTGCACATATGTATATATATACATATATATGTGTGTATATTATTCCAAATTTCATAGAAAAAAGAAACTCGAAATTTACAACCAACTTAATGAGATGATTAAAGGTCTGCTAGGAATTTTTTGTCTTCCTCTTATGTCATAGCATTTCTCCCATCTTTCCCGGTTTTCCTTTGTAATAAACATTCATTTAACTCAAAATTCAGTATCTACTCTTGTAATTTTCATAGAAACGTGTCATTCTAAAAGAACAGAAAGTAATTATAGGTATTATTAGATTGAAGATTGAATGTCCGACACTACCTTGAAGTCCCGGATTTTACTCTGCATTTCAAAGGATTACTCCCCATCTAGTACCATTTTTAATTTTAAAAAAATGCTCATTTTTGCTCCTTGTCAAATATATATATGTACATACATATGTTGTATATATGTATATATATATGTATATAATTCCAAATTTCATAGAAAACCTATCTCAAAATTTAAAATCAACTTAATCAGATTATTAAAGGGCTGCTATGAGTTTTTTGTCTTCCTCTCTATGTCATAGTATTTCTCCCATCTTCCCAGGTTTTCCTTAGGAATAACCATTTATTTCACTCACAATTCAGTATTTAGTGTAGTAATTTTCATTGAAACGTTCAATTTAAAAGAACAGAAACTGCTTATAAGTATCAATCTCTTGAACAAGATGAAAGCCTGGAACTCACTCAGTAAGTCACAGAATTATTTCATATCTACTGGATTTCTAAGATTGAAATATTGCCTTATGCCAAAATTCATAGAAATTTGAACACCAGGAAACACAGCTTACTCAGGGCAATTTCCTCTAACATTCATTTCCTTGGTCAATGTACCCTGATGGCTCAAGAACAAGTGATGTCAGATCAACAGGTGACTGGAACTCCATGTAATCTCATTCCTGCCTTGCGTGTCTGCTATTATCAAACCGTGACATCATGTGTTCAGGGTGAGACCCTGAAATCATGACAGCCGATGCACCAAAGTGAGATGAGGAGAGGTGTGTTCTGCTTGGTGAGCTCCAGACCCAAGTTGCACAAAGGCCTGTGGACAATTGAAACCATGGGGCAAGTTAGCTTGGGCTAGCAGTGGTTTTGGAATTCCCCAATTTTGATGAGCTCACGTCTACCATGTTCTGTTGCTGTCCCTGTCTCCGTTTTCCTCAGGCCACACTTAACTGAGAAAAGGTCCACATAAAGCAGGGGCACTTTCTTCCAGCTTCTTCCATTGACTGGCTTGGCTGCCATAGCAACAGGCCAGGCAGGAGCTGCCTATGGACATTCCCAGTTCCTGGTGATGTGGGCTCACTGTGACATCACAACCAAGACTTTGCTGATTGATCAGACTGCCTAAGACCTCCCGCTAAGGCCCCTCCCTCTCCACACACAGGCCACTTTGGTGCCAGTAACAGGCAGAATCTTCTTTTGTGACGATGGCTCATCTCCTCCAGTTAACTTCCTCACTTTATCAAGGTTCAACTGAGATGACATTCCTTTCCTGGTCAATACAACTACCCATGTGGAGGCTGCACTTTGGAGGATAAGAAGCATTTCTAATGGTGAGTACAAAATACCCCAAGCCCTTTGCAGTGCAATCAGAATGTCCCATACCATTGGATGAGGAAATTTCTCTCCCAGACCTACATCTCCCATAATTGGGTGCATATTCCCTTGTGGGAATGCAAAATATAGCACACTGGAAACCAGGGGGTTGTAATTCCAGGGGTTTTTTTTCCTAACTTCATCAAAACCCAGAAATTCTTTCAGGGGCTGGCAAGAGCATCAAAGTGACCAATGTACTCATTTTATGTCGACCAAGAAATTAATGTACTTTGATCTGAGGACTATAGAGGAACACACAAGGTATACTCAATGAATACTTCATACTCCCTATTCAGTGTAATTGTTATCATCTCTACTGTGAACAGAATCTTTCAGGAACCCCAGAACTTGTGGAGAACCATGAAGCACTTTGAAAGGACATTCAATTCTGCAAAGAATCTCTGGAGTACTAAAGAGCACACGTTTTCCTCATAGAACTGAACCCACAGAGTCAGTGTGACTCAAGGCTGCACCTCAAAGTGACTTCAAGGCTTGAACATACATTCTGAAAATGGAGAATTCCAATTTGAACTGGAAAAATCACACGCACACACACACACACACACACACAAATTGCTGAAGTACTGTTCGTTATCTACTAGCAAATTTCTTAACTTCCATCTAGTGAATTACAACCTTGAACACACCAGAAGTCACTGAACCCCAGTACACCTGGTGCACTCCATCAATTCCCACAATCCAAATGAGAGGGTTTCTTTCAAGGATTCTTATACATACCTAAACAATGGATATACTCAATGAGTGTGAAATAGTGGGTACTTTAAGAATTTTTATAAAGAGCTAAGAAATTAGTTGACTCTGACACTGTGGGTGTTACACACACTAGTATGCATACGCAAACACATACGCACACACAACCCTGTCCAAAGATCATGAGGAGAGATCAGCGCAATAGCTGAAATCCCGCAGTTGCCCAAATATGTGGACACTTTCATGTCTCCAAGTAATCATCCATCTTACAAAAATACATGAAGTGACATCATTTCCAACAATGTCCTTGGAAGGTAGGTATACTACAGCCTTTAGGCCAATGAAGAAATAAGCACTAATTCACCAGAGTCTATGCATGAAGCCATCACTGTAATTGAAATCATTTGTGGAAAACCAATAATGCACATGGATACATGTCAGAAGATCTTCGAACATACACTTTACATTTTCAATAAATGCTGTACATTTCCTCACCTGACAGGGTGTAACTGCTGATCTTTGGAAGAGCAGCGTTGAGTC
This sequence comes from Castor canadensis, assembly GCF_047511655.1. NCBI lineage: Eukaryota > Metazoa > Chordata > Mammalia > Rodentia > Castoridae > Castor > Castor canadensis. Next base: position 90,263,652 of record NC_133395.1, read on the forward strand.
ATACCAAAATTAGTGACTTCCAGGAAGCATTGGTGACTTGCATTATTTGGAACAGAGCATTTAACAGACACAGAAACAGGAAATATTTGGAAACCACATCAGCGGCCACACACACAAATACACCCACAGTGTGACTTAGTTCCATGAGTATTCAGTATTCTGGTGTCAGTGAAAGTATGGGCTTTCAGCTAAGTGAAGTTCTTTTTAGTAGCTCCAGTTTTTAATAATCACCAGGAAACTGGATTGTTTGCCATCTTTCACTGATTGTAATTGGGATAATGGTTAATTTTAGCCCATAATATTACATATAGGACTCTGAATTGCATAGATAAAGTAACTTCTTTTATAAACAATCTTACATGGTTGAAGTTCTGCCAGGAAAAATCAACTTATATTCTCCCCATGTTTCATGGCTTTCTAGAGAAGAAACCATTATTTAGCTCACAACAATGTATTTAAAACTGGGAAATATTTAAAAATATATTGTGCCCATTCTAAGACCACCTCAGTCATTATGTTCAGTATCTAGAAAATATGTCCCACTGCAGCAATTGAGTATATATTTCAGAGGATACCTCCTTTCCTAGCATCATACTTCAATGTGAGTAACACTCATTTGGCCTTAATGATGAGGTAGGATGAATTTCATAGAAATATGTAACTCTGATACTAGAAACAACTTGGGTAATATGTTGAATATCTGGCAACAGGTTCCAATCATTGATCTCAGTACATATGTCACAAGATAACTCCCCATCACTCCTGGTTTTGATAAGGAGAAAATTTCATGTTTGTTCATAACTTCATTTTATTATTTAATTTCATAGAATCAAGTAAGCCCCATTCTACTACCCACATAGTTTGATGGTTGATGTCAGTCCAGCCCTTCAATTCCTGGCATACACTGTGCATTTCTCTGGATTTTTCCCCACCTATCTGCATTTTTAAATTTGAGAATAATTGCTTTCAGCCCATAATTTCCCATTATGGTGAGTTTCATGGAATTCAGTTACTTATGTTTAAAAACCAACATCTTTAGAAGGTTTGCTCTCTGGTGTTCCATCAAGTCTTGGAATCGAGGGTACATTTCACAAGGTACTTCCCAGCTAGCCTCCCTTTTAAATTTGATAAAATTCAGATCACACTTACCTCATAATGCGTAGGTATTCCATTGAGTTCAATAGAAACATGAAATTCCCGTTTAAATTCATAGTAATAGGAAGGTTGAAAATTTCGCAGTTAGTTCAGCTATTAGGCTTCAGGAAGACGTTCACAGGATTTCTCCACTACTGTGGCTGGTATTTTTCGAGTAGAAATATTACTGTTAGTGCATGATGCTGTCTTTATTAATCAGAATTTCCTACAAAAATACTTACCATTCTAAAATGAAATAAGTTTGAAGACTGAATGTCTGACACTACCTTGAAGTGCTGTATTTTACTGTGCATTGCAAAGGATTACTCCCCATCTTGGACCATTTTGAATTAAAAAAAAACAGTACTCATTTTGCTCCTACTGAGATATATATACGTACATATATATGTTGCACATATGTATATATATACATATATATGTGTGTATATTATTCCAAATTTCATAGAAAAAAGAAACTCGAAATTTACAACCAACTTAATGAGATGATTAAAGGTCTGCTAGGAATTTTTTGTCTTCCTCTTATGTCATAGCATTTCTCCCATCTTTCCCGGTTTTCCTTTGTAATAAACATTCATTTAACTCAAAATTCAGTATCTACTCTTGTAATTTTCATAGAAACGTGTCATTCTAAAAGAACAGAAAGTAATTATAGGTATTATTAGATTGAAGATTGAATGTCCGACACTACCTTGAAGTCCCGGATTTTACTCTGCATTTCAAAGGATTACTCCCCATCTAGTACCATTTTTAATTTTAAAAAAATGCTCATTTTTGCTCCTTGTCAAATATATATATGTACATACATATGTTGTATATATGTATATATATATGTATATAATTCCAAATTTCATAGAAAACCTATCTCAAAATTTAAAATCAACTTAATCAGATTATTAAAGGGCTGCTATGAGTTTTTTGTCTTCCTCTCTATGTCATAGTATTTCTCCCATCTTCCCAGGTTTTCCTTAGGAATAACCATTTATTTCACTCACAATTCAGTATTTAGTGTAGTAATTTTCATTGAAACGTTCAATTCTAAAAGAACAGAAACTGCTTATAAGTATCAATCTCTTGAACAAGATGAAAGCCTGGAACTCACTCAGTAAGTCACAGAATTATTTCATATCTACTGGATTTCTAAGATTGAAATATTGCCTTATGCCAAAATTCATAGAAATTTGAACACCAGGAAACACAGCTTACTCAGGGCAATTTCCTCTAACATTCATTTCCTTGGTCAATGTACCCTGATGGCTCAAGAACAAGTGATGTCAGATCAACAGGTGACTGGAACTCCATGTAATCTCATTCCTGCCTTGCGTGTCTGCTATTATCAAACCGTGACATCATGTGTTCAGGGTGAGACCCTGAAATCATGACAGCCGATGCACCAAAGTGAGATGAGGAGAGGTGTGTTCTGCTTGGTGAGCTCCAGACCCAAGTTGCACAAAGGCCTGTGGACAATTGAAACCATGGGGCAAGTTAGCTTGGGCTAGCAGTGGTTTTGGAATTCCCCAATTTTGATGAGCTCACGTCTACCATGTTCTGTTGCTGTCCCTGTCTCCGTTTTCCTCAGGCCACACTTAACTGAGAAAAGGTCCACATAAAGCAGGGGCACTTTCTTCCAGCTTCTTCCATTGACTGGCTTGGCTGCCATAGCAACAGGCCAGGCAGGAGCTGCCTATGGACATTCCCAGTTCCTGGTGATGTGGGCTCACTGTGACATCACAACCAAGACTTTGCTGATTGATCAGACTGCCTAAGACCTCCCGCTAAGGCCCCTCCCTCTCCACACACAGGCCACTTTGGTGCCAGTAACAGGCAGAATCTTCTTTTGTGACGATGGCTCATCTCCTCCAGTTAACTTCCTCACTTTATCAAGGTTCAACTGAGATGACATTCCTTTCCTGGTCAATACAACTACCCATGTGGAGGCTGCACTTTGGAGGATAAGAAGCATTTCTAATGGTGAGTACAAAATACCCCAAGCCCTTTGCAGTGCAATCAGAATGTCCCATACCATTGGATGAGGAAATTTCTCTCCCAGACCTACATCTCCCATAATTGGGTGCATATTCCCTTGTGGGAATGCAAAATATAGCACACTGGAAACCAGGGGGTTGTAATTCCAGGGGTTTTTTTTCCTAACTTCATCAAAACCCAGAAATTCTTTCAGGGGCTGGCAAGAGCATCAAAGTGACCAATGTACTCATTTTATGTCGACCAAGAAATTAATGTACTTTGATCTGAGGACTATAGAGGAACACACAAGGTATACTCAATGAATACTTCATACTCCCTATTCAGTGTAATTGTTATCATCTCTACTGTGAACAGAATCTTTCAGGAACCCCAGAACTTGTGGAGAACCATGAAGCACTTTGAAAGGACATTCAATTCTGCAAAGAATCTCTGGAGTACTAAAGAGCACACGTTTTCCTCATAGAACTGAACCCACAGAGTCAGTGTGACTCAAGGCTGCACCTCAAAGTGACTTCAAGGCTTGAACATACATTCTGAAAATGGAGAATTCCAATTTGAACTGGAAAAATCACACGCACACACACACACACACACACACAAATTGCTGAAGTACTGTTCGTTATCTACTAGCAAATTTCTTAACTTCCATCTAGTGAATTACAACCTTGAACACACCAGAAGTCACTGAACCCCAGTACACCTGGTGCACTCCATCAATTCCCACAATCCAAATGAGAGGGTTTCTTTCAAGGATTCTTATACATACCTAAACAATGGATATACTCAATGAGTGTGAAATAGTGGGTACTTTAAGAATTTTTATAAAGAGCTAAGAAATTAGTTGACTCTGACACTGTGGGTGTTACACACACTAGTATGCATACGCAAACACATACGCACACACAACCCTGTCCAAAGATCATGAGGAGAGATCAGCGCAATAGCTGAAATCCCGCAGTTGCCCAAATATGTGGACACTTTCATGTCTCCAAGTAATCATCCATCTTACAAAAATACATGAAGTGACATCATTTCCAACAATGTCCTTGGAAGGTAGGTATACTACAGCCTTTAGGCCAATGAAGAAATAAGCACTAATTCACCAGAGTCTATGCATGAAGCCATCACTGTAATTGAAATCATTTGTGGAAAACCAATAATGCACATGGATACATGTCAGAAGATCTTCGAACATACACTTTACATTTTCAATAAATGCTGTACATTTCCTCACCTGACAGGGTGTAACTGCTGATCTTTGGAAGAGCAGCGTTGAGTCATACCAAAATTAGTGACTTCCAGGAAGCATTGGTGACTTGCATTATTTGGAACAGAGCATTTAACAGACACAGAAACAGGAAATATTTGGAAACCACATCAGCGGCCACACACACAAATACACCCACAGTGTGACTTAGTTCCATGAGTATTCAGTATTCTGGTGTCAGTGAAAGTATGGGCTTTCAGCTAAGTGAAGTTCTTTTTAGTAGCTCCAGTTTTTAATAATCACCAGGAAACTGGATTGTTTGCCATCTTTCACTGATTGTAATTGGGATAATGGTTAATTTTAGCCCATAATATTACATATAGGACTCTGAATTGCATAGATAAAGTAACTTCTTTTATAAACAATCTTACATGGTTGAAGTTCTGCCAGGAAAAATCAACTTATATTCTCCCCATGTTTCATGGCTTTCTAGAGAAGAAACCATTATTTAGCTCACAACAATGTATTTAAAACTGGGAAATATTTAAAAATATATTGTGCCCATTCTAAGACCACCTCAGTCATTATGTTCAGTATCTAGAAAATATGTCCCACTGCAGCAATTGAGTATATATTTCAGAGGATACCTCCTTTCCTAGCATCATACTTCAATGTGAGTAACACTCATTTGGCCTTAATGATGAGGTAGGATGAATTTCATAGAAATATGTAACTCTGATACTAGAAACAACTTGGGTAATATGTTGAATATCTGGCAACAGGTTCCAATCATTGATCTCAGTACATATGTCACAAGATAACTCCCCATCACTCCTGGTTTTGATAAGGAGAAAATTTCATGTTTGTTCATAACTTCATTTTATTATTTAATTTCATAGAATCAAGTAAGCCCCATTCTACTACCCACATAGTTTGATGGTTGATGTCAGTCCAGCCCTTCAATTCCTGGCATACACTGTGCATTTCTCTGGATTTTTCCCCACCTATCTGCATTTTTAAATTTGAGAATAATTGCTTTCAGCCCATAATTTCCCATTATGGTGAGTTTCATGGAATTCAGTTACTTATGTTTAAAAACCAACATCTTTAGAAGGTTTGCTCTCTGGTGTTCCATCAAGTCTTGGAATCGAGGGTACATTTCACAAGGTACTTCCCAGCTAGCCTCCCTTTTAAATTTGATAAAATTCAGATCACACTTACCTCATAATGCGTAGGTATTCCATTGAGTTCAATAGAAACATGAAATTCCCGTTTAAATTCATAGTAATAGGAAGGTTGAAAATTTCGCAGTTAGTTCAGCTATTAGGCTTCAGGAAGACGTTCACAGGATTTCTCCACTACTGTGGCTGGTATTTTTCGAGTAGAAATATTACTGTTAGTGCATGATGCTGTCTTTATTAATCAGAATTTCCTACAAAAATACTTACCATTCTAAAATGAAATAAGTTTGAAGACTGAATGTCTGACACTACCTTGAAGTGCTGTATTTTACTGTGCATTGCAAAGGATTACTCCCCATCTTGGACCATTTTGAATTAAAAAAAAACAGTACTCATTTTGCTCCTACTGAGATATATATACGTACATATATATGTTGCACATATGTATATATATACATATATATGTGTGTATATTATTCCAAATTTCATAGAAAAAAGAAACTCGAAATTTACAACCAACTTAATGAGATGATTAAAGGTCTGCTAGGAATTTTTTGTCTTCCTCTTATGTCATAGCATTTCTCCCATCTTTCCCGGTTTTCCTTTGTAATAAACATTCATTTAACTCAAAATTCAGTATCTACTCTTGTAATTTTCATAGAAACGTGTCATTCTAAAAGAACAGAAAGTAATTATAGGTATTATTAGATTGAAGATTGAATGTCCGACACTACCTTGAAGTCCCGGATTTTACTCTGCATTTCAAAGGATTACTCCCCATCTAGTACCATTTTTAATTTTAAAAAAATGCTCATTTTTGCTCCTTGTCAAATATATATATGTACATACATATGTTGTATATATGTATATATATATGTATATAATTCCAAATTTCATAGAAAACCTATCTCAAAATTTAAAATCAACTTAATCAGATTATTAAAGGGCTGCTATGAGTTTTTTGTCTTCCTCTCTATGTCATAGTATTTCTCCCATCTTCCCAGGTTTTCCTTAGGAATAACCATTTATTTCACTCACAATTCAGTATTTAGTGTAGTAATTTTCATTGAAACGTTCAATTTAAAAGAACAGAAACTGCTTATAAGTATCAATCTCTTGAACAAGATGAAAGCCTGGAACTCACTCAGTAAGTCACAGAATTATTTCATATCTACTGGATTTCTAAGATTGAAATATTGCCTTATGCCAAAATTCATAGAAATTTGAACACCAGGAAACACAGCTTACTCAGGGCAATTTCCTCTAACATTCATTTCCTTGGTCAATGTACCCTGATGGCTCAAGAACAAGTGATGTCAGATCAACAGGTGACTGGAACTCCATGTAATCTCATTCCTGCCTTGCGTGTCTGCTATTATCAAACCGTGACATCATGTGTTCAGGGTGAGACCCTGAAATCATGACAGCCGATGCACCAAAGTGAGATGAGGAGAGGTGTGTTCTGCTTGGTGAGCTCCAGACCCAAGTTGCACAAAGGCCTGTGGACAATTGAAACCATGGGGCAAGTTAGCTTGGGCTAGCAGTGGTTTTGGAATTCCCCAATTTTGATGAGCTCACGTCTACCATGTTCTGTTGCTGTCCCTGTCTCCGTTTTCCTCAGGCCACACTTAACTGAGAAAAGGTCCACATAAAGCAGGGGCACTTTCTTCCAGCTTCTTCCATTGACTGGCTTGGCTGCCATAGCAACAGGCCAGGCAGGAGCTGCCTATGGACATTCCCAGTTCCTGGTGATGTGGGCTCACTGTGACATCACAACCAAGACTTTGCTGATTGATCAGACTGCCTAAGACCTCCCGCTAAGGCCCCTCCCTCTCCACACACAGGCCACTTTGGTGCCAGTAACAGGCAGAATCTTCTTTTGTGACGATGGCTCATCTCCTCCAGTTAACTTCCTCACTTTATCAAGGTTCAACTGAGATGACATTCCTTTCCTGGTCAATACAACTACCCATGTGGAGGCTGCACTTTGGAGGATAAGAAGCATTTCTAATGGTGAGTACAAAATACCCCAAGCCCTTTGCAGTGCAATCAGAATGTCCCATACCATTGGATGAGGAAATTTCTCTCCCAGACCTACATCTCCCATAATTGGGTGCATATTCCCTTGTGGGAATGCAAAATATAGCACACTGGAAACCAGGGGGTTGTAATTCCAGGGGTTTTTTTTCCTAACTTCATCAAAACCCAGAAATTCTTTCAGGGGCTGGCAAGAGCATCAAAGTGACCAATGTACTCATTTTATGTCGACCAAGAAATTAATGTACTTTGATCTGAGGACTATAGAGGAACACACAAGGTATACTCAATGAATACTTCATACTCCCTATTCAGTGTAATTGTTATCATCTCTACTGTGAACAGAATCTTTCAGGAACCCCAGAACTTGTGGAGAACCATGAAGCACTTTGAAAGGACATTCAATTCTGCAAAGAATCTCTGGAGTACTAAAGAGCACACGTTTTCCTCATAGAACTGAACCCACAGAGTCAGTGTGACTCAAGGCTGCACCTCAAAGTGACTTCAAGGCTTGAACATACATTCTGAAAATGGAGAATTCCAATTTGAACTGGAAAAATCACACGCACACACACACACACACACACACAAATTGCTGAAGTACTGTTCGTTATCTACTAGCAAATTTCTTAACTTCCATCTAGTGAATTACAACCTTGAACACACCAGAAGTCACTGAACCCCAGTACACCTGGTGCACTCCATCAATTCCCACAATCCAAATGAGAGGGTTTCTTTCAAGGATTCTTATACATACCTAAACAATGGATATACTCAATGAGTGTGAAATAGTGGGTACTTTAAGAATTTTTATAAAGAGCTAAGAAATTAGTTGACTCTGACACTGTGGGTGTTACACACACTAGTATGCATACGCAAACACATACGCACACACAACCCTGTCCAAAGATCATGAGGAGAGATCAGCGCAATAGCTGAAATCCCGCAGTTGCCCAAATATGTGGACACTTTCATGTCTCCAAGTAATCATCCATCTTACAAAAATACATGAAGTGACATCATTTCCAACAATGTCCTTGGAAGGTAGGTATACTACAGCCTTTAGGCCAATGAAGAAATAAGCACTAATTCACCAGAGTCTATGCATGAAGCCATCACTGTAATTGAAATCATTTGTGGAAAACCAATAATGCACATGGATACATGTCAGAAGATCTTCGAACATACACTTTACATTTTCAATAAATGCTGTACATTTCCTCACCTGACAGGGTGTAACTGCTGATCTTTGGAAGAGCAGCGTTGAGTCATACCAAAATTAGTGACTTCCAGGAAGCATTGGTGACTTGCATTATTTGGAACAGAGCATTTAACAGACACAGAAACAGGAAATATTTGGAAACCACATCAGCGGCCACACACACAAATACACCCACAGTGTGACTTAGTTCCATGAGTATTCAGTATTCTGGTGTCAGTGAAAGTATGGGCTTTCAGCTAAGTGAAGTTCTTTTTAGTAGCTCCAGTTTTTAATAATCACCAGGAAACTGGATTGTTTGCCATCTTTCACTGATTGTAATTGGGATAATGGTTAATTTTAGCCCATAATATTACATATAGGACTCTGAATTGCATAGATAAAGTAACTTCTTTTATAAACAATCTTACATGGTTGAAGTTCTGCCAGGAAAAATCAACTTATATTCTCCCCATGTTTCATGGCTTTCTAGAGAAGAAACCATTATTTAGCTCACAACAATGTATTTAAAACTGGGAAATATTTAAAAATATATTGTGCCCATTCTAAGACCACCTCAGTCATTATGTTCAGTATCTAGAAAATATGTCCCACTGCAGCAATTGAGTATATATTTCAGAGGATACCTCCTTTCCTAGCATCATACTTCAATGTGAGTAACACTCATTTGGCCTTAATGATGAGGTAGGATGAATTTCATAGAAATATGTAACTCTGATACTAGAAACAACTTGGGTAATATGTTGAATATCTGGCAACAGGTTCCAATCATTGATCTCAGTACATATGTCACAAGATAACTCCCCATCACTCCTGGTTTTGATAAGGAGAAAATTTCATGTTTGTTCATAACTTCATTTTATTATTTAATTTCATAGAATCAAGTAAGCCCCATTCTACTACCCACATAGTTTGATGGTTGATGTCAGTCCAGCCCTTCAATTCCTGGCATACACTGTGCATTTCTCTGGATTTTTCCCCACCTATCTGCATTTTTAAATTTGAGAATAATTGCTTTCAGCCCATAATTTCCCATTATGGTGAGTTTCATGGAATTCAGTTACTTATGTTTAAAAACCAACATCTTTAGAAGGTTTGCTCTCTGGTGTTCCATCAAGTCTTGGAATCGAGGGTACATTTCACAAGGTACTTCCCAGCTAGCCTCCCTTTTAAATTTGATAAAATTCAGATCACACTTACCTCATAATGCGTAGGTATTCCATTGAGTTCAATAGAAACATGAAATTCCCGTTTAAATTCATAGTAATAGGAAGGTTGAAAATTTCGCAGTTAGTTCAGCTATTAGGCTTCAGGAAGACGTTCACAGGATTTCTCCACTACTGTGGCTGGTATTTTTCGAGTAGAAATATTACTGTTAGTGCATGATGCTGTCTTTATTAATCAGAATTTCCTACAAAAATACTTACCATTCTAAAATGAAATAAGTTTGAAGACTGAATGTCTGACACTACCTTGAAGTGCTGTATTTTACTGTGCATTGCAAAGGATTACTCCCCATCTTGGACCATTTTGAATTAAAAAAAAACAGTACTCATTTTGCTCCTACTGAGATATATATACGTACATATATATGTTGCACATATGTATATATATACATATATATGTGTGTATATTATTCCAAATTTCATAGAAAAAAGAAACTCGAAATTTACAACCAACTTAATGAGATGATTAAAGGTCTGCTAGGAATTTTTTGTCTTCCTCTTATGTCATAGCATTTCTCCCATCTTTCCCGGTTTTCCTTTGTAATAAACATTCATTTAACTCAAAATTCAGTATCTACTCTTGTAATTTTCATAGAAACGTGTCATTCTAAAAGAACAGAAAGTAATTATAGGTATTATTAGATTGAAGATTGAATGTCCGACACTACCTTGAAGTCCCGGATTTTACTCTGCATTTCAAAGGATTACTCCCCATCTAGTACCATTTTTAATTTTAAAAAAATGCTCATTTTTGCTCCTTGTCAAATATATATATGTACATACATATGTTGTATATATGTATATATATATGTATATAATTCCAAATTTCATAGAAAACCTATCTCAAAATTTAAAATCAACTTAATCAGATTATTAAAGGGCTGCTATGAGTTTTTTGTCTTCCTCTCTATGTCATAGTATTTCTCCCATCTTCCCAGGTTTTCCTTAGGAATAACCATTTATTTCACTCACAATTCAGTATTTAGTGTAGTAATTTTCATTGAAACGTTCAATTCTAAAAGAACAGAAACTGCTTATAAGTATCAATCTCTTGAACAAGATGAAAGCCTGGAACTCACTCAGTAAGTCACAGAATTATTTCATATCTACTGGATTTCTAAGATTGAAATATTGCCTTATGCCAAAATTCATAGAAATTTGAACACCAGGAAACACAGCTTACTCAGGGCAATTTCCTCTAACATTCATTTCCTTGGTCAATGTACCCTGATGGCTCAAGAACAAGTGATGTCAGATCAACAGGTGACTGGAACTCCATGTAATCTCATTCCTGCCTTGCGTGTCTGCTATTATCAAACCGTGACATCATGTGTTCAGGGTGAGACCCTGAAATCATGACAGCCGATGCACCAAAGTGAGATGAGGAGAGGTGTGTTCTGCTTGGTGAGCTCCAGACCCAAGTTGCACAAAGGCCTGTGGACAATTGAAACCATGGGGCAAGTTAGCTTGGGCTAGCAGTGGTTTTGGAATTCCCCAATTTTGATGAGCTCACGTCTACCATGTTCTGTTGCTGTCCCTGTCTCCGTTTTCCTCAGGCCACACTTAACTGAGAAAAGGTCCACATAAAGCAGGGGCACTTTCTTCCAGCTTCTTCCATTGACTGGCTTGGCTGCCATAGCAACAGGCCAGGCAGGAGCTGCCTATGGACATTCCCAGTTCCTGGTGATGTGGGCTCACTGTGACATCACAACCAAGACTTTGCTGATTGATCAGACTGCCTAAGACCTCCCGCTAAGGCCCCTCCCTCTCCACACACAGGCCACTTTGGTGCCAGTAACAGGCAGAATCTTCTTTTGTGACGATGGCTCATCTCCTCCAGTTAACTTCCTCACTTTATCAAGGTTCAACTGAGATGACATTCCTTTCCTGGTCAATACAACTACCCATGTGGAGGCTGCACTTTGGAGGATAAGAAGCATTTCTAATGGTGAGTACAAAATACCCCAAGCCCTTTGCAGTGCAATCAGAATGTCCCATACCATTGGATGAGGAAATTTCTCTCCCAGACCTACATCTCCCATAATTGGGTGCATATTCCCTTGTGGGAATGCAAAATATAGCACACTGGAAACCAGGGGGTTGTAATTCCAGGGGTTTTTTTTCCTAACTTCATCAAAACCCAGAAATTCTTTCAGGGGCTGGCAAGAGCATCAAAGTGACCAATGTACTCATTTTATGTCGACCAAGAAATTAATGTACTTTGATCTGAGGACTATAGAGGAACACACAAGGTATACTCAATGAATACTTCATACTCCCTATTCAGTGTAATTGTTATCATCTCTACTGTGAACAGAATCTTTCAGGAACCCCAGAACTTGTGGAGAACCATGAAGCACTTTGAAAGGACATTCAATTCTGCAAAGAATCTCTGGAGTACTAAAGAGCACACGTTTTCCTCATAGAACTGAACCCACAGAGTCAGTGTGACTCAAGGCTGCACCTCAAAGTGACTTCAAGGCTTGAACATACATTCTGAAAATGGAGAATTCCAATTTGAACTGGAAAAATCACACGCACACACACACACACACACACACAAATTGCTGAAGTACTGTTCGTTATCTACTAGCAAATTTCTTAACTTCCATCTAGTGAATTACAACCTTGAACACACCAGAAGTCACTGAACCCCAGTACACCTGGTGCACTCCATCAATTCCCACAATCCAAATGAGAGGGTTTCTTTCAAGGATTCTTATACATACCTAAACAATGGATATACTCAATGAGTGTGAAATAGTGGGTACTTTAAGAATTTTTATAAAGAGCTAAGAAATTAGTTGACTCTGACACTGTGGGTGTTACACACACTAGTATGCATACGCAAACACATACGCACACACAACCCTGTCCAAAGATCATGAGGAGAGATCAGCGCAATAGCTGAAATCCCGCAGTTGCCCAAATATGTGGACACTTTCATGTCTCCAAGTAATCATCCATCTTACAAAAATACATGAAGTGACATCATTTCCAACAATGTCCTTGGAAGGTAGGTATACTACAGCCTTTAGGCCAATGAAGAAATAAGCACTAATTCACCAGAGTCTATGCATGAAGCCATCACTGTAATTGAAATCATTTGTGGAAAACCAATAATGCACATGGATACATGTCAGAAGATCTTCGAACATACACTTTACATTTTCAATAAATGCTGTACATTTCCTCACCTGACAGGGTGTAACTGCTGATCTTTGGAAGAGCAGCGTTGAGTCATACCAAAATTAGTGACTTCCAGGAAGCATTGGTGACTTGCATTATTTGGAACAGAGCATTTAACAGACACAGAAACAGGAAATATTTGGAAACCACATCAGCGGCCACACACACAAATACACCCACAGTGTGACTTAGTTCCATGAGTATTCAGTATTCTGGTGTCAGTGAAAGTATGGGCTTTCAGCTAAGTGAAGTTCTTTTTAGTAGCTCCAGTTTTTAATAATCACCAGGAAACTGGATTGTTTGCCATCTTTCACTGATTGTAATTGGGATAATGGTTAATTTTAGCCCATAATATTACATATAGGACTCTGAATTGCATAGATAAAGTAACTTCTTTTATAAACAATCTTACATGGTTGAAGTTCTGCCAGGAAAAATCAACTTATATTCTCCCCATGTTTCATGGCTTTCTAGAGAAGAAACCATTATTTAGCTCACAACAATGTATTTAAAACTGGGAAATATTTAAAAATATATTGTGCCCATTCTAAGACCACCTCAGTCATTATGTTCAGTATCTAGAAAATATGTCCCACTGCAGCAATTGAGTATATATTTCAGAGGATACCTCCTTTCCTAGCATCATACTTCAATGTGAGTAACACTCATTTGGCCTTAATGATGAGGTAGGATGAATTTCATAGAAATATGTAACTCTGATACTAGAAACAACTTGGGTAATATGTTGAATATCTGGCAACAGGTTCCAATCATTGATCTCAGTACATATGTCACAAGATAACTCCCCATCACTCCTGGTTTTGATAAGGAGAAAATTTCATGTTTGTTCATAACTTCATTTTATTATTTAATTTCATAGAATCAAGTAAGCCCCATTCTACTACCCACATAGTTTGATGGTTGATGTCAGTCCAGCCCTTCAATTCCTGGCATACACTGTGCATTTCTCTGGATTTTTCCCCACCTATCTGCATTTTTAAATTTGAGAATAATTGCTTTCAGCCCATAATTTCCCATTATGGTGAGTTTCATGGAATTCAGTTACTTATGTTTAAAAACCAACATCTTTAGAAGGTTTGCTCTCTGGTGTTCCATCAAGTCTTGGAATCGAGGGTACATTTCACAAGGTACTTCCCAGCTAGCCTCCCTTTTAAATTTGATAAAATTCAGATCACACTTACCTCATAATGCGTAGGTATTCCATTGAGTTCAATAGAAACATGAAATTCCCGTTTAAATTCATAGTAATAGGAAGGTTGAAAATTTCGCAGTTAGTTCAGCTATTAGGCTTCAGGAAGACGTTCACAGGATTTCTCCACTACTGTGGCTGGTATTTTTCGAGTAGAAATATTACTGTTAGTGCATGATGCTGTCTTTATTAATCAGAATTTCCTACAAAAATACTTACCATTCTAAAATGAAATAAGTTTGAAGACTGAATGTCTGACACTACCTTGAAGTGCTGTATTTTACTGTGCATTGCAAAGGATTACTCCCCATCTTGGACCATTTTGAATTAAAAAAAAACAGTACTCATTTTGCTCCTACTGAGATATATATACGTACATATATATGTTGCACATATGTATATATATACATATATATGTGTGTATATTATTCCAAATTTCATAGAAAAAAGAAACTCGAAATTTACAACCAACTTAATGAGATGATTAAAGGTCTGCTAGGAATTTTTTGTCTTCCTCTTATGTCATAGCATTTCTCCCATCTTTCCCGGTTTTCCTTTGTAATAAACATTCATTTAACTCAAAATTCAGTATCTACTGTTGTAATTTTCATAGAAACGTGTCATTCTAAAAGAACAGAAAGTAATTATAGGTATTATTAGATTGAAGATTGAATGTCCGACACTACCTTGAAGTCCCGGATTTTACTCTGCATTTCAAAGGATTACTCCCCATCTAGTACCATTTTTAATTTTAAAAAAATGCTCATTTTTGCTCCTTGTCAAATATATATATGTACATACATATGTTGTATATATGTATATATATATGTATATAATTCCAAATTTCATAGAAAACCTATCTCAAAATTTAAAATCAACTTAATCAGATTATTAAAGGGCTGCTATGAGTTTTTTGTCTTCCTCTCTATGTCATAGTATTTCTCCCATCTTCCCAGGTTTTCCTTAGGAATAACCATTTATTTCACTCACAATTCAGTATTTAGTGTAGTAATTTTCATTGAAACGTTCAATTCTAAAAGAACAGAAACTGCTTATAAGTATCAATCTCTTGAACAAGATGAAAGCCTGGAACTCACTCAGTAAGTCACAGAATTATTTCATATCTACTGGATTTCTAAGATTGAAATATTGCCTTATGCCAAAATTCATAGAAATTTGAACACCAGGAAACACAGCTTACTCAGGGCAATTTCCTCTAACATTCATTTCCTTGGTCAATGTACCCTGATGGCTCAAGAACAAGTGATGTCAGATCAACAGGTGACTGGAACTCCATGTAATCTCATTCCTGCCTTGCGTGTCTGCTATTATCAAACCGTGACATCATGTGTTCAGGGTGAGACCCTGAAATCATGACAGCCGATGCACCAAAGTGAGATGAGGAGAGGTGTGTTCTGCTTGGTGAGCTCCAGACCCAAGTTGCACAAAGGCCTGTGGACAATTGAAACCATGGGGCAAGTTAGCTTGGGCTAGCAGTGGTTTTGGAATTCCCCAATTTTGATGAGCTCACGTCTACCATGTTCTGTTGCTGTCCCTGTCTCCGTTTTCCTCAGGCCACACTTAACTGAGAAAAGGTCCACATAAAGCAGGGGCACTTTCTTCCAGCTTCTTCCATTGACTGGCTTGGCTGCCATAGCAACAGGCCAGGCAGGAGCTGCCTATGGACATTCCCAGTTCCTGGTGATGTGGGCTCACTGTGACATCACAACCAAGACTTTGCTGATTGATCAGACTGCCTAAGACCTCCCGCTAAGGCCCCTCCCTCTCCACACACAGGCCACTTTGGTGCCAGTAACAGGCAGAATCTTCTTTTGTGACGATGGCTCATCTCCTCCAGTTAACTTCCTCACTTTATCAAGGTTCAACTGAGATGACATTCCTTTCCTGGTCAATACAACTACCCATGTGGAGGCTGCACTTTGGAGGATAAGAAGCATTTCTAATGGTGAGTACAAAATACCCCAAGCCCTTTGCAGTGCAATCAGAATGTCCCATACCATTGGATGAGGAAATTTCTCTCCCAGACCTACATCTCCCATAATTGGGTGCATATTCCCTTGTGGGAATGCAAAATATAGCACACTGGAAACCAGGGGGTTGTAATTCCAGGGGTTTTTTTTCCTAACTTCATCAAAACCCAGAAATTCTTTCAGGGGCTGGCAAGAGCATCAAAGTGACCAATGTACTCATTTTATGTCGACCAAGAAATTAATGTACTTTGATCTGAGGACTATAGAGGAACACACAAGGTATACTCAATGAATACTTCATACTCCCTATTCAGTGTAATTGTTATCATCTCTACTGTGAACAGAATCTTTCAGGAACCCCAGAACTTGTGGAGAACCATGAAGCACTTTGAAAGGACATTCAATTCTGCAAAGAATCTCTGGAGTACTAAAGAGCACACGTTTTCCTCATAGAACTGAACCCACAGAGTCAGTGTGACTCAAGGCTGCACCTCAAAGTGACTTCAAGGCTTGAACATACATTCTGAAAATGGAGAATTCCAATTTGAACTGGAAAAATCACACGCACACACACACACACACACACACAAATTGCTGAAGTACTGTTCGTTATCTACTAGCAAATTTCTTAACTTCCATCTAGTGAATTACAACCTTGAACACACCAGAAGTCACTGAACCCCAGTACACCTGGTGCACTCCATCAATTCCCACAATCCAAATGAGAGGGTTTCTTTCAAGGATTCTTATACATACCTAAACAATGGATATACTCAATGAGTGTGAAATAGTGGGTACTTTAAGAATTTTTATAAAGAGCTAAGAAATTAGTTGACTCTGACACTGTGGGTGTTACACACACTAGTATGCATACGCAAACACATACGCACACACAACCCTGTCCAAAGATCATGAGGAGAGATCAGCGCAATAGCTGAAATCCCGCAGTTGCCCAAATATGTGGACACTTTCATGTCTCCAAGTAATCATCCATCTTACAAAAATACATGAAGTGACATCATTTCCAACAATGTCCTTGGAAGGTAGGTATACTACAGCCTTTAGGCCAATGAAGAAATAAGCACTAATTCACCAGAGTCTATGCATGAAGCCATCACTGTAATTGAAATCATTTGTGGAAAACCAATAATGCACATGGATACATGTCAGAAGATCTTCGAACATACACTTTACATTTTCAATAAATGCTGTACATTTCCTCACCTGACAGGGTGTAACTGCTGATCTTTGGAAGAGCAGCGTTGAGTCATACCAAAATTAGTGACTTCCAGGAAGCATTGGTGACTTGCATTATTTGGAACAGAGCATTTAACAGACACAGAAACAGGAAATATTTGGAAACCACATCAGCGGCCACACACACAAATACACCCACAGTGTGACTTAGTTCCATGAGTATTCAGTATTCTGGTGTCAGTGAAAGTATGGGCTTTCAGCTAAGTGAAGTTCTTTTTAGTAGCTCCAGTTTTTAATAATCACCAGGAAACTGGATTGTTTGCCATCTTTCACTGATTGTAATTGGGATAATGGTTAATTTTAGCCCATAATATTACATATAGGACTCTGAATTGCATAGATAAAGTAACTTCTTTTATAAACAATCTTACATGGTTGAAGTTCTGCCAGGAAAAATCAACTTATATTCTCCCCATGTTTCATGGCTTTCTAGAGAAGAAACCATTATTTAGCTCACAACAATGTATTTAAAACTGGGAAATATTTAAAAATATATTGTGCCCATTCTAAGACCACCTCAGTCATTATGTTCAGTATCTAGAAAATATGTCCCACTGCAGCAATTGAGTATATATTTCAGAGGATACCTCCTTTCCTAGCATCATACTTCAATGTGAGTAACACTCATTTGGCCTTAATGATGAGGTAGGATGAATTTCATAGAAATATGTAACTCTGATACTAGAAACAACTTGGGTAATATGTTGAATATCTGGCAACAGGTTCCAATCATTGATCTCAGTACATATGTCACAAGATAACTCCCCATCACTCCTGGTTTTGATAAGGAGAAAATTTCATGTTTGTTCATAACTTCATTTTATTATTTAATTTCATAGAATCAAGTAAGCCCCATTCTACTACCCACATAGTTTGATGGTTGATGTCAGTCCAGCCCTTCAATTCCTGGCATACACTGTGCATTTCTCTGGATTTTTCCCCACCTATCTGCATTTTTAAATTTGAGAATAATTGCTTTCAGCCCATAATTTCCCATTATGGTGAGTTTCATGGAATTCAGTTACTTATGTTTAAAAACCAACATCTTTAGAAGGTTTGCTCTCTGGTGTTCCATCAAGTCTTGGAATCGAGGGTACATTTCACAAGGTACTTCCCAGCTAGCCTCCCTTTTAAATTTGATAAAATTCAGATCACACTTACCTCATAATGCGTAGGTATTCCATTGAGTTCAATAGAAACATGAAATTCCCGTTTAAATTCATAGTAATAGGAAGGTTGAAAATTTCGCAGTTAGTTCAGCTATTAGGCTTCAGGAAGACGTTCACAGGATTTCTCCACTACTGTGGCTGGTATTTTTCGAGTAGAAATATTACTGTTAGTGCATGATGCTGTCTTTATTAATCAGAATTTCCTACAAAAATACTTACCATTCTAAAATGAAATAAGTTTGAAGACTGAATGTCTGACACTACCTTGAAGTGCTGTATTTTACTGTGCATTGCAAAGGATTACTCCCCATCTTGGACCATTTTGAATTAAAAAAAAACAGTACTCATTTTGCTCCTACTGAGATATATATACGTACATATATATGTTGCACATATGTATATATATACATATATATGTGTGTATATTATTCCAAATTTCATAGAAAAAAGAAACTCGAAATTTACAACCAACTTAATGAGATGATTAAAGGTCTGCTAGGAATTTTTTGTCTTCCTCTTATGTCATAGCATTTCTCCCATCTTTCCCGGTTTTCCTTTGTAATAAACATTCATTTAACTCAAAATTCAGTATCTACTCTTGTAATTTTCATAGAAACGTGTCATTCTAAAAGAACAGAAAGTAATTATAGGTATTATTAGATTGAAGATTGAATGTCCGACACTACCTTGAAGTCCCGGATTTTACTCTGCATTTCAAAGGATTACTCCCCATCTAGTACCATTTTTAATTTTAAAAAAATGCTCATTTTTGCTCCTTGTCAAATATATATATGTACATACATATGTTGTATATATGTATATATATATGTATATAATTCCAAATTTCATAGAAAACCTATCTCAAAATTTAAAATCAACTTAATCAGATTATTAAAGGGCTGCTATGAGTTTTTTGTCTTCCTCTCTATGTCATAGTATTTCTCCCATCTTCCCAGGTTTTCCTTAGGAATAACCATTTATTTCACTCACAATTCAGTATTTAGTGTAGTAATTTTCATTGAAACGTTCAATTCTAAAAGAACAGAAACTGCTTATAAGTATCAATCTCTTGAACAAGATGAAAGCCTGGAACTCACTCAGTAAGTCACAGAATTATTTCATATCTACTGGATTTCTAAGATTGAAATATTGCCTTATGCCAAAATTCATAGAAATTTGAACACCAGGAAACACAGCTTACTCAGGGCAATTTCCTCTAACATTCATTTCCTTGGTCAATGTACCCTGATGGCTCAAGAACAAGTGATGTCAGATCAACAGGTGACTGGAAGTCCATGTAATCTCATTCCTGCCTTGCGTGTCTGCTATTATCAAACCGTGACATCATGTGTTCAGGGTGAGACCCTGAAATCATGACAGCCGATGCACCAAAGTGAGATGAGGAGAGGTGTGTTCTGCTTGGTGAGCTCCAGACCCAAGTTGCACAAAGGCCTGTGGACAATTGAAACCATGGGGCAAGTTAGCTTGGGCTAGCAGTGGTTTTGGAATTCCCCAATTTTGATGAGCTCACGTCTACCATGTTCTGTTGCTGTCCCTGTCTCCGTTTTCCTCAGGCCACACTTAACTGAGAAAAGGTCCACATAAAGCAGGGGCACTTTCTTCCAGCTTCTTCCATTGACTGGCTTGGCTGCCATAGCAACAGGCCAGGCAGGAGCTGCCTATGGACATTCCCAGTTCCTGGTGATGTGGGCTCACTGTGACATCACAACCAAGACTTTGCTGATTGATCAGACTGCCTAAGACCTCCCGCTAAGGCCCCTCCCTCTCCACACACAGGCCACTTTGGTGCCAGTAACAGGCAGAATCTTCTTTTGTGACGATGGCTCATCTCCTCCAGTTAACTTCCTCACTTTATCAAGGTTCAACTGAGATGACATTCCTTTCCTGGTCAATACAACTACCCATGTGGAGGCTGCACTTTGGAGGATAAGAAGCATTTCTAATGGTGAGTACAAAATACCCCAAGCCCTTTGCAGTGCAATCAGAATGTCCCATACCATTGGATGAGGAAATTTCTCTCCCAGACCTACATCTCCCATAATTGGGTGCATATTCCCTTGTGGGAATGCAAAATATAGCACACTGGAAACCAGGGGGTTGTAATTCCAGGGGTTTTTTTTCCTAACTTCATCAAAACCCAGAAATTCTTTCAGGGGCTGGCAAGAGCATCAAAGTGACCAATGTACTCATTTTATGTCGACCAAGAAATTAATGTACTTTGATCTGAGGACTATAGAGGAACACACAAGGTATACTCAATGAATACTTCATACTCCCTATTCAGTGTAATTGTTATCATCTCTACTGTGAACAGAATCTTTCAGGAACCCCAGAACTTGTGGAGAACCATGAAGCACTTTGAAAGGACATTCAATTCTGCAAAGAATCTCTGGAGTACTAAAGAGCACACGTTTTCCTCATAGAACTGAACCCACAGAGTCAGTGTGACTCAAGGCTGCACCTCAAAGTGACTTCAAGGCTTGAACATACATTCTGAAAATGGAGAATTCCAATTTGAACTGGAAAAATCACACGCACACACACACACACACACACACAAATTGCTGAAGTACTGTTCGTTATCTACTAGCAAATTTCTTAACTTCCATCTAGTGAATTACAACCTTGAACACACCAGAAGTCACTGAACCCCAGTACACCTGGTGCACTCCATCAATTCCCACAATCCAAATGAGAGGGTTTCTTTCAAGGATTCTTATACATACCTAAACAATGGATATACTCAATGAGTGTGAAATAGTGGGTACTTTAAGAATTTTTATAAAGAGCTAAGAAATTAGTTGACTCTGACACTGTGGGTGTTACACACACTAGTATGCATACGCAAACACATACGCACACACAACCCTGTCCAAAGATCATGAGGAGAGATCAGCGCAATAGCTGAAATCCCGCAGTTGCCCAAATATGTGGACACTTTCATGTCTCCAAGTAATCATCCATCTTACAAAAATACATGAAGTGACATCATTTCCAACAATGTCCTTGGAAGGTAGGTATACTACAGCCTTTAGGCCAATGAAGAAATAAGCACTAATTCACCAGAGTCTATGCATGAAGCCATCACTGTAATTGAAATCATTTGTGGAAAACCAATAATGCACATGGATACATGTCAGAAGATCTTCGAACATACACTTTACATTTTCAATAAATGCTGTACATTTCCTCACCTGACAGGGTGTAACTGCTGATCTTTGGAAGAGCAGCGTTGAGTCATACCAAAATTAGTGACTTCCAGGAAGCATTGGTGACTTGCGTTATTTGGAACAGAGCATTTAACAGACACAGAAACAGGAAATATTTGGAAACCACATCAGCGGCCACACACACAAATACACCCACAGTGTGACTTAGTTCCATGAGTATTCAGTATTCTGGTGTCAGTGAAAGTATGGGCTTTCAGCTAAGTGAAGTTCTTTTTAGTAGCTCCAGTTTTTAATAATCACCAGGAAACTGGATTGTTTGCCATCTTTCACTGATTGTAATTGGGATAATGGTTAATTTTAGCCCATAATATTACATATAGGACTCTGAATTGCATAGATAAAGTAACTTCTTTTATAAACAATCTTACATGGTTGAAGTTCTGCCAGGAAAAATCAACTTATATTCTCCCCATGTTTCATGGCTTTCTAGAGAAGAAACCATTATTTAGCTCACAACAATGTATTTAAAACTGGGAAATATTTAAAAATATATTGTGCCCATTCTAAGACCACCTCAGTCATTATGTTCAGTATCTAGAAAATATGTCCCACTGCAGCAATTGAGTATATATTTCAGAGGATACCTCCTTTCCTAGCATCATACTTCAATGTGAGTAACACTCATTTGGCCTTAATGATGAGGTAGGATGAATTTCATAGAAATATGTAACTCTGATACTAGAAACAACTTGGGTAATATGTTGAATATCTGGCAACAGGTTCCAATCATTGATCTCAGTACATATGTCACAAGATAACTCCCCATCACTCCTGGTTTTGATAAGGAGAAAATTTCATGTTTGTTCATAACTTCATTTTATTATTTAATTTCATAGAATCAAGTAAGCCCCATTCTACTACCCACATAGTTTGATGGTTGATGTCAGTCCAGCCCTTCAATTCCTGGCATACACTGTGCATTTCTCTGGATTTTTCCCCACCTATCTGCATTTTTAAATTTGAGACTAATTGCTTTCAGCCCATAATTTCCCATTATGGTGAGTTTCATGGAATTCAGTTACTTATGTTTAAAAACCAACATCTTTAGAAGGTTTGCTCTCTGGTGTTCCATCAAGTCTTGGAATCGAGGGTACATTTCACAAGGTACTTCCCAGCTAGCCTCCCTTTTAAATTTGATAAAATTCAGATCACACTTACCTCATAATGCGTAGGTATTCCATTGAGTTCAATAGAAACATGAAATTCCCGTTTAAATTCATAGTAATAGGAAGGTTGAAAATTTCGCAGTTAGTTCAGCTATTAGGCTTCAGGAAGACGTTCACAGGATTTCTCCACTACTGTGGCTGGTATTTTTCGAGTAGAAATATTACTGTTAGTGCATGATGCTGTCTTTATTAATCAGAATTTCCTACAAAAATACTTACCATTCTAAAATGAAATAAGTTTGAAGACTGAATGTCTGACACTACCTTGAAGTGCTGTATTTTACTGTGCATTGCAAAGGATTACTCCCCATCTTGGACCATTTTGAATTAAAAAAAAACAGTACTCATTTTGCTCCTACTGAGATATATATACGTACATATATATGTTGCACATATGTATATATATACATATATATGTGTGTATATTATTCCAAATTTCATAGAAAAAAGAAACTCGAAATTTACAACCAACTTAATGAGATGATTAAAGGTCTGCTAGGAATTTTTTGTCTTCCTCTTATGTCATAGCATTTCTCCCATCTTTCCCGGTTTTCCTTTGTAATAAACATTCATTTAACTCAAAATTCAGTATCTACTGTTGTAATTTTCATAGAAACGTGTCATTCTAAAAGAACAGAAAGTAATTATAGGTATTATTAGATTGAAGATTGAATGTCCGACACTACCTTGAAGTCCCGGATTTTACTCTGCATTTCAAAGGATTACTCCCCATCTAGTACCATTTTTAATTTTAAAAAAATGCTCATTTTTGCTCCTTGTCAAATATATATATGTACATACATATGTTGTATATATGTATATATATATGTATATAATTCCAAATTTCATAGAAAACCTATCTCAAAATTTAAAATCAACTTAATCAGATTATTAAAGGGCTGCTAAGAGTTTTTTGTCTTCTTCTCTATGTCATAGTATTTCTCCCATCTTCCCAGGTTTTCCTTAGGAATAACCATTTATTTCACTCACAATTCAGTATTTAGTGTAGTAATTTTCATTGAAACGTTCAATTCTAAAAGAACAGAAACTGCTTATAAGTATCAATCTCTTGAACAAGATGAAAGCCTGGAACTCACTCAGTAAGTCACAGAATTATTTCATATCTACTGGATTTCTAAGATTGAAATATTGCCTTATGCCAAAATTCATAGAAATTTGAACACCAGGAAACACAGCTTACTCAGGGCAATTTCCTCTAACATTCATTTCCTTGGTCAATGTACCCTGATGGCTCAAGAACAAGTGATGTCAGATCAACAGGTGACTGGAACTCCATGTAATCTCATTCCTGCCTTGCGTGTCTGCTATTATCAAACCGTGACATCATGTGTTCAGGGTGAGACCCTGAAATCATGACAGCCGATGCACCAAAGTGAGATGAGGAGAGGTGTGTTCTGCTTGGTGAGCTCCAGACCCAAGTTGCACAAAGGCCTGTGGACAATTGAAACCATGGGGCAAGTTAGCTTGGGCTAGCAGTGGTTTTGGAATTCCCCAATTTTGATGAGCTCACGTCTACCATGTTCTGTTGCTGTCCCTGTCTCCGTTTTCCTCAGGCCACACTTAACTGAGAAAAGGTCCACATAAAGCAGGGGCACTTTCTTCCAGCTTCTTCCATTGACTGGCTTGGCTGCCATAGCAACAGGCCAGGCAGGAGCTGCCTATGGACATTCCCAGTTCCTGGTGATGTGGGCTCACTGTGACATCACAACCAAGACTTTGCTGATTGATCAGACTGCCTAAGACCTCCCGCTAAGGCCCCTCCCTCTCCACACACAGGCCACTTTGGTGCCAGTAACAGGCAGAATCTTCTTTTGTGACGATGGCTCATCTCCTCCAGTTAACTTCCTCACTTTATCAAGGTTCAACTGAGATGACATTCCTTTCCTGGTCAATACAACTACCCATGTGGAGGCTGCACTTTGGAGGATAAGAAGCATTTCTAATGGTGAGTACAAAATACCCCAAGCCCTTTGCAGTGCAATCAGAATGTCCCATACCATTGGATGAGGAAATTTCTCTCCCAGACCTACATCTCCCATAATTGGGTGCATATTCCCTTGTGGGAATGCAAAATATAGCACACTGGAAACCAGGGGGTTGTAATTCCAGGGGTTTTTTTTCCTAACTTCATCAAAACCCAGAAATTCTTTCAGGGGCTGGCAAGAGCATCAAAGTGACCAATGTACTCATTTTATGTCGACCAAGAAATTAATGTACTTTGATCTGAGGACTATAGAGGAACACACAAGGTATACTCAATGAATACTTCATACTCCCTATTCAGTGTAATTGTTATCATCTCTACTGTGAACAGAATCTTTCAGGAACCCCAGAACTTGTGGAGAACCATGAAGCACTTTGAAAGGACATTCAATTCTGCAAAGAATCTCTGGAGTACTAAAGAGCACACGTTTTCCTCATAGAACTGAACCCACAGAGTCAGTGTGACTCAAGGCTGCACCTCAAAGTGACTTCAAGGCTTGAACATACATTCTGAAAATGGAGAATTCCAATTTGAACTGGAAAAATCACACGCACACACACACACACACACACACACACAAATTGCTGAAGTACTGTTCGTTATCTACTAGCAAATTTCTTAACTTCCATCTAGTGAATTACAACCTTGAACACACCAGAAGTCACTGAACCCCAGTACACCTGGTGCACTCCATCAATTCCCACAATCCAAATGAGAGGGTTTCTTTCAAGGATTCTTATACATACCTAAACAATGGATATACTCAATGAGTGTGAAATAGTGGGTACTTTAAGAATTTTTATAAAGAGCTAAGAAATTAGTTGACTCTGACACTGTGGGTGTTACACACACTAGTATGCATACGCAAACACATACGCACACACAACCCTGTCCAAAGATCATGAGGAGAGATCAGCGCAATAGCTGAAATCCCGCAGTTGCCCAAATATGTGGACACTTTCATGTCTCCAAGTAATCATCCATCTTACAAAAATACATGAAGTGACATCATTTCCAACAATGTCCTTGGAAGGTAGGTATACTACAGCCTTTAGGCCAATGAAGAAATAAGCACTAATTCACCAGAGTCTATGCATGAAGCCATCACTGTAATTGAAATCATTTGTGGAAAACCAATAATGCACATGGATACATGTCAGAAGATCTTCGAACATACACTTTACATTTTCAATAAATGCTGTACATTTCCTCACCTGACAGGGTGTAACTGCTGATCTTTGGAAGAGCAGCGTTGAGTCATACCAAAATTAGTGACTTCCAGGAAGCATTGGTGACTTGCATTATTTGGAACAGAGCATTTAACAGACACAGAAACAGGAAATATTTGGAAACCACATCAGCGGCCACACACACAAATACACCCACAGTGTGACTTAGTTCCATGAGTATTCAGTATTCTGGTGTCAGTGAAAGTATGGGCTTTCAGCTAAGTGAAGTTCTTTTTAGTAGCTCCAGTTTTTAATAATCACCAGGAAACTGGATTGTTTGCCATCTTTCACTGATTGTAATTGGGATAATGGTTAATTTTAGCCCATAATATTACATATAGGACTCTGAATTGCATAGATAAAGTAACTTCTTTTATAAACAATCTTACATGGTTGAAGTTCTGCCAGGAAAAATCAACTTATATTCTCCCCATGTTTCATGGCTTTCTAGAGAAGAAACCATTATTTAGCTCACAACAATGTATTTAAAACTGGGAAATATTTAAAAATATATTGTGCCCATTCTAAGACCACCTCAGTCATTATGTTCAGTATCTAGAAAATATGTCCCACTGCAGCAATTGAGTATATATTTCAGAGGATACCTCCTTTCCTAGCATCATACTTCAATGTGAGTAACACTCATTTGGCCTTAATGATGAGGTAGGATGAATTTCATAGAAATATGTAACTCTGATACTAGAAACAACTTGGGTAATATGTTGAATATCTGGCAACAGGTTCCAATCATTGATCTCAGTACATATGTCACAAGATAACTCCCCATCACTCCTGGTTTTGATAAGGAGAAAATTTCATGTTTGTTCATAACTTCATTTTATTATTTAATTTCATAGAATCAAGTAAGCCCCATTCTACTACCCACATAGTTTGATGGTTGATGTCAGTCCAGCCCTTCAATTCCTGGCATACACTGTGCATTTCTCTGGATTTTTCCCCACCTATCTGCATTTTTAAATTTGAGACTAATTGCTTTCAGCCCATAATTTCCCATTATGGTGAGTTTCATGGAATTCAGTTACTTATGTTTAAAAACCAACATCTTTAGAAGGTTTGCTCTCTGGTGTTCCATCAAGTCTTGGAATCGAGGGTACATTTCACAAGGTACTTCCCAGCTAGCCTCCCTTTTAAATTTGATAAAATTCAGATCACACTTACCTCATAATGCGTAGGTATTCCATTGAGTTCAATAGAAACATGAAATTCCCGTTTAAATTCATAGTAATAGGAAGGTTGAAAATTTCGCAGTTAGTTCAGCTATTAGGCTTCAGGAAGACGTTCACAGGATTTCTCCACTACTGTGGCTGGTATTTTTCGAGTAGAAATATTACTGTTAGTGCATGATGCTGTCTTTATTAATCAGAATTTCCTACAAAAATACTTACCATTCTAAAATGAAATAAGTTTGAAGACTGAATGTCTGACACTACCTTGAAGTGCTGTATTTTACTGTGCATTGCAAAGGATTACTCCCCATCTTGGACCATTTTGAATTAAAAAAAAACAGTACTCATTTTGCTCCTACTGAGATATATATACGTACATATATATGTTGCACATATGTATATATATACATATATATGTGTGTATATTATTCCAAATTTCATAGAAAAAAGAAACTCGAAATTTACAACCAACTTAATGAGATGATTAAAGGTCTGCTAGGAATTTTTTGTCTTCCTCTTATGTCATAGCATTTCTCCCATCTTTCCCGGTTTTCCTTTGTAATAAACATTCATTTAACTCAAAATTCAGTATCTACTGTTGTAATTTTCATAGAAACGTGTCATTCTAAAAGAACAGAAAGTAATTATAGGTATTATTAGATTGAAGATTGAATGTCCGACACTACCTTGAAGTCCCGGATTTTACTCTGCATTTCAAAGGATTACTCCCCATCTAGTACCATTTTTAATTTTAAAAAAATGCTCATTTTTGCTCCTTGTCAAATATATATATGTACATACATATGTTGTATATATGTATATATATATGTATATAATTCCAAATTTCATAGAAAACCTATCTCAAAATTTAAAATCAACTTAATCAGATTATTAAAGGGCTGCTAAGAGTTTTTTGTCTTCTTCTCTATGTCATAGTATTTCTCCCATCTTCCCAGGTTTTCCTTAGGAATAACCATTTATTTCACTCACAATTCAGTATTTAGTGTAGTAATTTTCATTGAAACGTTCAATTCTAAAAGAACAGAAACTGCTTATAAGTATCAATCTCTTGAACAAGATGAAAGCCTGGAACTCACTCAGTAAGTCACAGAATTATTTCATATCTACTGGATTTCTAAGATTGAAATATTGCCTTATGCCAAAATTCATAGAAATTTGAACACCAGGAAACACAGCTTACTCAGGGCAATTTCCTCTAACATTCATTTCCTTGGTCAATGTACCCTGATGGCTCAAGAACAAGTGATGTCAGATCAACAGGTGACTGGAACTCCATGTAATCTCATTCCTGCCTTGCGTGTCTGCTATTATCAAACCGTGACATCATGTGTTCAGGGTGAGACCCTGAAATCATGACAGCCGATGCACCAAAGTGAGATGAGGAGAGGTGTGTTCTGCTTGGTGAGCTCCAGACCCAAGTTGCACAAAGGCCTGTGGACAATTGAAACCATGGGGCAAGTTAGCTTGGGCTAGCAGTGGTTTTGGAATTCCCCAATTTTGATGAGCTCACGTCTACCATGTTCTGTTGCTGTCCCTGTCTCCGTTTTCCTCAGGCCACACTTAACTGAGAAAAGGTCCACATAAAGCAGGGGCACTTTCTTCCAGCTTCTTCCATTGACTGGCTTGGCTGCCATAGCAACAGGCCAGGCAGGAGCTGCCTATGGACATTCCCAGTTCCTGGTGATGTGGGCTCACTGTGACATCACAACCAAGACTTTGCTGATTGATCAGACTGCCTAAGACCTCCCGCTAAGGCCCCTCCCTCTCCACACACAGGCCACTTTGGTGCCAGTAACAGGCAGAATCTTCTTTTGTGACGATGGCTCATCTCCTCCAGTTAACTTCCTCACTTTATCAAGGTTCAACTGAGATGACATTCCTTTCCTGGTCAATACAACTACCCATGTGGAGGCTGCACTTTGGAGGATAAGAAGCATTTCTAATGGTGAGTACAAAATACCCCAAGCCCTTTGCAGTGCAATCAGAATGTCCCATACCATTGGATGAGGAAATTTCTCTCCCAGACCTACATCTCCCATAATTGGGTGCATATTCCCTTGTGGGAATGCAAAATATAGCACACTGGAAACCAGGGGGTTGTAATTCCAGGGGTTTTTTTTCCTAACTTCATCAAAACCCAGAAATTCTTTCAGGGGCTGGCAAGAGCATCAAAGTGACCAATGTACTCATTTTATGTCGACCAAGAAATTAATGTACTTTGATCTGAGGACTATAGAGGAACACACAAGGTATACTCAATGAATACTTCATACTCCCTATTCAGTGTAATTGTTATCATCTCTACTGTGAACAGAATCTTTCAGGAACCCCAGAACTTGTGGAGAACCATGAAGCACTTTGAAAGGACATTCAATTCTGCAAAGAATCTCTGGAGTACTAAAGAGCACACGTTTTCCTCATAGAACTGAACCCACAGAGTCAGTGTGACTCAAGGCTGCACCTCAAAGTGACTTCAAGGCTTGAACATACATTCTGAAAATGGAGAATTCCAATTTGAACTGGAAAAATCACACGCACACACACACACACACACACACACAAATTGCTGAAGTACTGTTCGTTATCTACTAGCAAATTTCTTAACTTCCATCTAGTGAATTACAACCTTGAACACACCAGAAGTCACTGAACCCCAGTACACCTGGTGCACTCCATCAATTCCCACAATCCAAATGAGAGGGTTTCTTTCAAGGATTCTTATACATACCTAAACAATGGATATACTCAATGAGTGTGAAATAGTGGGTACTTTAAGAATTTTTATAAAGAGCTAAGAAATTAGTTGACTCTGACACTGTGGGTGTTACACACACTAGTATGCATACGCAAACACATACGCACACACAACCCTGTCCAAAGATCATGAGGAGAGATCAGCGCAATAGCTGAAATCCCGCAGTTGCCCAAATATGTGGACACTTTCATGTCTCCAAGTAATCATCCATCTTACAAAAATACATGAAGTGACATCATTTCCAACAATGTCCTTGGAAGGTAGGTATACTACAGCCTTTAGGCCAATGAAGAAATAAGCACTAATTCACCAGAGTCTATGCATGAAGCCATCACTGTAATTGAAATCATTTGTGGAAAACCAATAATGCACATGGATACATGTCAGAAGATCTTCGAACATACACTTTACATTTTCAATAAATGCTGTACATTTCCTCACCTGACAGGGTGTAACTGCTGATCTTTGGAAGAGCAGCGTTGAGTCATACCAAAATTAGTGACTTCCAGGAAGCATTGGTGACTTGCATTATTTGGAACAGAGCATTTAACAGACACAGAAACAGGAAATATTTGGAAACCACATCAGCGGCCACACACACAAATACACCCACAGTGTGACTTAGTTCCATGAGTATTCAGTATTCTGGTGTCAGTGAAAGTATGGGCTTTCAGCTAAGTGAAGTTCTTTTTAGTAGCTCCAGTTTTTAATAATCACCAGGAAACTGGATTGTTTGCCATCTTTCACTGATTGTAATTGGGATAATGGTTAATTTTAGCCCATAATATTACATATAGGACTCTGAATTGCATAGATAAAGTAACTTCTTTTATAAACAATCTTACATGGTTGAAGTTCTGCCAGGAAAAATCAACTTATATTCTCCCCATGTTTCATGGCTTTCTAGAGAAGAAACCATTATTTAGCTCACAACAATGTATTTAAAACTGGGAAATATTTAAAAATATATTGTGCCCATTCTAAGACCACCTCAGTCATTATGTTCAGTATCTAGAAAATATGTCCCACTGCAGCAATTGAGTATATATTTCAGAGGATACCTCCTTTCCTAGCATCATACTTCAATGTGAGTAACACTCATTTGGCCTTAATGATGAGGTAGGATGAATTTCATAGAAATATGTAACTCTGATACTAGAAACAACTTGGGTAATATGTTGAATATCTGGCAACAGGTTCCAATCATTGATCTCAGTACATATGTCACAAGATAACTCCCCATCACTCCTGGTTTTGATAAGGAGAAAATTTCATGTTTGTTCATAACTTCATTTTATTATTTAATTTCATAGAATCAAGTAAGCCCCATTCTACTACCCACATAGTTTGATGGTTGATGTCAGTCCAGCCCTTCAATTCCTGGCATACACTGTGCATTTCTCTGGATTTTTCCCCACCTATCTGCATTTTTAAATTTGAGAATAATTGCTTTCAGCCCATAATTTCCCATTATGGTGAGTTTCATGGAATTCAGTTACTTATGTTTAAAAACCAACATCTTTAGAAGGTTTGCTCTCTGGTGTTCCATCAAGTCTTGGAATCGAGGGTACATTTCACAAGGTACTTCCCAGCTAGCCTCCCTTTTAAATTTGATAAAATTCAGATCACACTTACCTCATAATGCGTAGGTATTCCATTGAGTTCAATAGAAACATGAAATTCCCGTTTAAATTCATAGTAATAGGAAGGTTGAAAATTTCGCAGTTAGTTCAGCTATTAGGCTTCAGGAAGATGTTCACAGGATTTCTCCACTACTGTGGCTGGTATTTTTCGAGTAGAAATATTACTGTTAGTGCATGATGCTGTCTTTATTAATCAGAATTTCCTACAAAAATACTTACCATTCTAAAATGAAATAAGTTTGAAGACTGAATGTCTGACACTACCTTGAAGTGCTGTATTTTACTGTGCATTGCAAAGGATTACTCCCCATCTTGGACCATTTTGAATTAAAAAAAAACAGTACTCATTTTGCTCCTACTGAGATATATATACGTACATATATATGTTGCACATATGTATATATATACATATATATGTGTGTATATTATTCCAAATTTCATAGAAAAAAGAAACTCGAAATTTACAACCAACTTAATGAGATGATTAAAGGTCTGCTAGGAATTTTTTGTCTTCCTCTTATGTCATAGCATTTCTCCCATCTTTCCCGGTTTTCCTTTGTAATAAACATTCATTTAACTCAAAATTCAGTATCTACTGTTGTAATTTTCATAGAAACGTGTCATTCTAAAAGAACAGAAAGTAATTATAGGTATTATTAGATTGAAGATTGAATGTCCGACACTACCTTGAAGTCCCGGATTTTACTCTGCATTTCAAAGGATTACTCCCCATCTAGTACCATTTTTAATTTTAAAAAAATGCTCATTTTTGCTCCTTGTCAAATATATATATGTACATACATATGTTGTATATATGTATATATATATGTATATAATTCCAAATTTCATAGAAAACCTATCTCAAAATTTAAAATCAACTTAATCAGATTATTAAAGGGCTGCTAAGAGTTTTTTGTCTTCTTCTCTATGTCATAGTATTTCTCCCATCTTCCCAGGTTTTCCTTAGGAATAACCATTTATTTCACTCACAATTCAGTATTTAGTGTAGTAATTTTCATTGAAACGTTCAATTCTAAAAGAACAGAAACTGCTTATAAGTATCAATCTCTTGAACAAGATGAAAGCCTGGAACTCACTCAGTAAGTCACAGAATTATTTCATATCTACTGGATTTCTAAGATTGAAATATTGCCTTATGCCAAAATTCATAGAAATTTGAACACCAGGAAACACAGCTTACTCAGGGCAATTTCCTCTAACATTCATTTCCTTGGTCAATGTACCCTGATGGCTCAAGAACAAGTGATGTCAGATCAACAGGTGACTGGAACTCCATGTAATCTCATTCCTGCCTTGCGTGTCTGCTATTATCAAACCGTGACATCATGTGTTCAGGGTGAGACCCTGAAATCATGACAGCCGATGCACCAAAGTGAGATGAGGAGAGGTGTGTTCTGCTTGGTGAGCTCCAGACCCAAGTTGCACAAAGGCCTGTGG
Organism: Castor canadensis; assembly: GCF_047511655.1. Taxonomy (NCBI): domain Eukaryota; kingdom Metazoa; phylum Chordata; class Mammalia; order Rodentia; family Castoridae; genus Castor; species Castor canadensis. The sequence continues at coordinate 90,297,191 of NC_133395.1, forward strand.
ACAATTGAAACCATGGGGCAAGTTAGCTTGGGCTAGCAGTGGTTTTGGAATTCCCCAATTTTGATGAGCTCACGTCTACCATGTTCTGTTGCTGTCCCTGTCTCCGTTTTCCTCAGGCCACACTTAACTGAGAAAAGGTCCACATAAAGCAGGGGCACTTTCTTCCAGCTTCTTCCATTGACTGGCTTGGCTGCCATAGCAACAGGCCAGGCAGGAGCTGCCTATGGACATTCCCAGTTCCTGGTGATGTGGGCTCACTGTGACATCACAACCAAGACTTTGCTGATTGATCAGACTGCCTAAGACCTCCCGCTAAGGCCCCTCCCTCTCCACACACAGGCCACTTTGGTGCCAGTAACAGGCAGAATCTTCTTTTGTGACGATGGCTCATCTCCTCCAGTTAACTTCCTCACTTTATCAAGGTTCAACTGAGATGACATTCCTTTCCTGGTCAATACAACTACCCATGTGGAGGCTGCACTTTGGAGGATAAGAAGCATTTCTAATGGTGAGTACAAAATACCCCAAGCCCTTTGCAGTGCAATCAGAATGTCCCATACCATTGGATGAGGAAATTTCTCTCCCAGACCTACATCTCCCATAATTGGGTGCATATTCCCTTGTGGGAATGCAAAATATAGCACACTGGAAACCAGGGGGTTGTAATTCCAGGGGTTTTTTTTCCTAACTTCATCAAAACCCAGAAATTCTTTCAGGGGCTGGCAAGAGCATCAAAGTGACCAATGTACTCATTTTATGTCGACCAAGAAATTAATGTACTTTGATCTGAGGACTATAGAGGAACACACAAGGTATACTCAATGAATACTTCATACTCCCTATTCAGTGTAATTGTTATCATCTCTACTGTGAACAGAATCTTTCAGGAACCCCAGAACTTGTGGAGAACCATGAAGCACTTTGAAAGGACATTCAATTCTGCAAAGAATCTCTGGAGTACTAAAGAGCACACGTTTTCCTCATAGAACTGAACCCACAGAGTCAGTGTGACTCAAGGCTGCACCTCAAAGTGACTTCAAGGCTTGAACATACATTCTGAAAATGGAGAATTCCAATTTGAACTGGAAAAATCACACGCACACACACACACACACACACACACAAATTGCTGAAGTACTGTTCGTTATCTACTAGCAAATTTCTTAACTTCCATCTACTGAATTACAACCTTGAACACACCAGAAGTCACTGAACCCCAGTACACCTGGTGCACTCCATCAATTCCCACAATCCAAATGAGAGGGTTTCTTTCAAGGATTCTTATACATACCTAAACAATGGATATACTCAATGAGTGTGAAATAGTGGGTACTTTAAGAATTTTTATAAAGAGCTAAGAAATTAGTTGACTCTGACACTGTGGGTGTTACACACACTAGCATGCATACGCAAACACATACGCACACACAACCCTGTCCAAAGATCATGAGGAGAGATCAGCGCAATAGCTGAAATCCCGCAGTTGCCCAAATATGTGGACACTTTCATGTCTCCAAGTAATCATCCATCTTACAAAAATACATGAAGTGACATCATTTCCAACAATGTCCTTGGAAGGTAGGTATACTACAGCCTTTAGGCCAATGAAGAAATAAGCACTAATTCACCAGAGTCTATGCATGAAGCCATCACTGTAATTGAAATCATTTGTGGAAAACCAATAATGCACATGGATACATGTCAGAAGATCTTCGAACATACACTTTACATTTTCAATAAATGCTGTACATTTCCTCACCTGACAGGGTGTAACTGCTGATCTTTGGAAGAGCAGCGTTGAGTCATACCAAAATTAGTGACTTCCAGGAAGCATTGGTGACTTGCATTATTTGGAACAGAGCATTTAACAGACACAGAAACAGGAAATATTTGGAAACCACATCAGCGGCCACACACACAAATACACCCACAGTGTGACTTAGTTCCATGAGTATTCAGTATTCTGGTGTCAGTGAAAGTATGGGCTTTCAGCTAAGTGAAGTTCTTTTTAGTAGCTCCAGTTTTTAATAATCACCAGGAAACTGGATTGTTTGCCATCTTTCACTGATTGTAATTGGGATAATGGTTAATTTTAGCCCATAATATTACATATAGGACTCTGAATTGCATAGATAAAGTAACTTCTTTTATAAACAATCTTACATGGTTGAAGTTCTGCCAGGAAAAATCAACTTATATTCTCCCCATGTTTCATGGCTTTCTAGAGAAGAAACCATTATTTAGCTCACAACAATGTATTTAAAACTGGGAAATATTTAAAAATATATTGTGCCCATTCTAAGACCACCTCAGTCATTATGTTCAGTATCTAGAAAATATGTCCCACTGCAGCAATTGAGTATATATTTCAGAGGATACCTCCTTTCCTAGCATCATACTTCAATGTGAGTAACACTCATTTGGCCTTAATGATGAGGTAGGATGAATTTCATAGAAATATGTAACTCTGATACTAGAAACAACTTGGGTAATATGTTGAATATCTGGCAACAGGTTCCAATCATTGATCTCAGTACATATGTCACAAGATAACTCCCCATCACTCCTGGTTTTGATAAGGAGAAAATTTCATGTTTGTTCATAACTTCATTTTATTATTTAATTTCATAGAATCAAGTAAGCCCCATTCTACTACCCACATAGTTTGATGGTTGATGTCAGTCCAGCCCTTCAATTCCTGGCATACACTGTGCATTTCTCTGGATTTTTCCCCACCTATCTGCATTTTTAAATTTGAGAATAATTGCTTTCAGCCCATAATTTCCCATTATGGTGAGTTTCATGGAATTCAGTTACTTATGTTTAAAAACCAACATCTTTAGAAGGTTTGCTCTCTGGTGTTCCATCAAGTCTTGGAATCGAGGGTACATTTCACAAGGTACTTCCCAGCTAGCCTCCCTTTTAAATTTGATAAAATTCAGATCACACTTACCTCATAATGCGTAGGTATTCCATTGAGTTCAATAGAAACATGAAATTCCCGTTTAAATTCATAGTAATAGGAAGGTTGAAAATTTCGCAGTTAGTTCAGCTATTAGGCTTCAGGAAGACGTTCACAGGATTTCTCCACTACTGTGGCTGGTATTTTTCGAGTAGAAATATTACTGTTAGTGCATGATGCTGTCTTTATTAATCAGAATTTCCTACAAAAATACTTACCATTCTAAAATGAAATAAGTTTGAAGACTGAATGTCTGACACTACCTTGAAGTGCTGTATTTTACTGTGCATTGCAAAGGATTACTCCCCATCTTGGACCATTTTGAATTAAAAAAAAACAGTACTCATTTTGCTCCTACTGAGATATATATACGTACATATATATGTTGCACATATGTATATATATACATATATATGTGTGTATATTATTCCAAATTTCATAGAAAAAAGAAACTCGAAATTTACAACCAACTTAATGAGATGATTAAAGGTCTGCTAGGAATTTTTTGTCTTCCTCTTATGTCATAGCATTTCTCCCATCTTTCCCGGTTTTCCTTTGTAATAAACATTCATTTAACTCAAAATTCAGTATCTACTCTTGTAATTTTCATAGAAACGTGTCATTCTAAAAGAACAGAAAGTAATTATAGGTATTATTAGATTGAAGATTGAATGTCCGACACTACCTTGAAGTCCCGGATTTTACTCTGCATTTCAAAGGATTACTCCCCATCTAGTACCATTTTTAATTTTAAAAAAATGCTCATTTTTGCTCCTTGTCAAATATATATATGTACATACATATGTTGTATATATGTATATATATATGTATATAATTCCAAATTTCATAGAAAACCTATCTCAAAATTTAAAATCAACTTAATCAGATTATTAAAGGGCTGCTATGAGTTTTTTGTCTTCCTCTCTATGTCATAGTATTTCTCCCATCTTCCCAGGTTTTCCTTAGGAATAACCATTTATTTCACTCACAATTCAGTATTTAGTGTAGTAATTTTCATTGAAACGTTCAATTCTAAAAGAACAGAAACTGCTTATAAGTATCAATCTCTTGAACAAGATGAAAGCCTGGAACTCACTCAGTAAGTCACAGAATTATTTCATATCTACTGGATTTCTAAGATTGAAATATTGCCTTATGCCAAAATTCATAGAAATTTGAACACCAGGAAACACAGCTTACTCAGGGCAATTTCCTCTAACATTCATTTCCTTGGTCAATGTACCCTGATGGCTCAAGAACAAGTGATGTCAGATCAACAGGTGACTGGAACTCCATGTAATCTCATTCCTGCCTTGCGTGTCTGCTATTATCAAACCGTGACATCATGTGTTCAGGGTGAGACCCTGAAATCATGACAGCCGATGCACCAAAGTGAGATGAGGAGAGGTGTGTTCTGCTTGGTGAGCTCCAGACCCAAGTTGCACAAAGGCCTGTGGACAATTGAAACCATGGGGCAAGTTAGCTTGGGCTAGCAGTGGTTTTGGAATTCCCCAATTTTGATGAGCTCACGTCTACCATGTTCTGTTGCTGTCCCTGTCTCCGTTTTCCTCAGGCCACACTTAACTGAGAAAAGGTCCACATAAAGCAGGGGCACTTTCTTCCAGCTTCTTCCATTGACTGGCTTGGCTGCCATAGCAACAGGCCAGGCAGGAGCTGCCTATGGACATTCCCAGTTCCTGGTGATGTGGGCTCACTGTGACATCACAACCAAGACTTTGCTGATTGATCAGACTGCCTAAGACCTCCCGCTAAGGCCCCTCCCTCTCCACACACAGGCCACTTTGGTGCCAGTAACAGGCAGAATCTTCTTTTGTGACGATGGCTCATCTCCTCCAGTTAACTTCCTCACTTTATCAAGGTTCAACTGAGATGACATTCCTTTCCTGGTCAATACAACTACCCATGTGGAGGCTGCACTTTGGAGGATAAGAAGCATTTCTAATGGTGAGTACAAAATACCCCAAGCCCTTTGCAGTGCAATCAGAATGTCCCATACCATTGGATGAGGAAATTTCTCTCCCAGACCTACATCTCCCATAATTGGGTGCATATTCCCTTGTGGGAATGCAAAATATAGCACACTGGAAACCAGGGGGTTGTAATTCCAGGGGTTTTTTTTCCTAACTTCATCAAAACCCAGAAATTCTTTCAGGGGCTGGCAAGAGCATCAAAGTGACCAATGTACTCATTTTATGTCGACCAAGAAATTAATGTACTTTGATCTGAGGACTATAGAGGAACACACAAGGTATACTCAATGAATACTTCATACTCCCTATTCAGTGTAATTGTTATCATCTCTACTGTGAACAGAATCTTTCAGGAACCCCAGAACTTGTGGAGAACCATGAAGCACTTTGAAAGGACATTCAATTCTGCAAAGAATCTCTGGAGTACTAAAGAGCACACGTTTTCCTCATAGAACTGAACCCACAGAGTCAGTGTGACTCAAGGCTGCACCTCAAAGTGACTTCAAGGCTTGAACATACATTCTGAAAATGGAGAATTCCAATTTGAACTGGAAAAATCACACGCACACACACACACACACACACACACACACAAATTGCTGAAGTACTGTTCGTTATCTACTAGCAAATTTCTTAACTTCCATCTAGTGAATTACAACCTTGAACACACCAGAAGTCACTGAACCCCAGTACACCTGGTGCACTCCATCAATTCCCACAATCCAAATGAGAGGGTTTCTTTCAAGGATTCTTATACATACCTAAACAATGGATATACTCAATGAGTGTGAAATAGTGGGTACTTTAAGAATTTTTATAAAGAGCTAAGAAATTAGTTGACTCTGACACTGTGGGTGTTACACACACTAGTATGCATACGCAAACACATACGCACACACAACCCTGTCCAAAGATCATGAGGAGAGATCAGCGCAATAGCTGAAATCCCGCAGTTGCCCAAATATGTGGACACTTTCATGTCTCCAAGTAATCATCCATCTTACAAAAATACATGAAGTGACATCATTTCCAACAATGTCCTTGGAAGGTAGGTATACTACAGCCTTTAGGCCAATGAAGAAATAAGCACTAATTCACCAGAGTCTATGCATGAAGCCATCACTGTAATTGAAATCATTTGTGGAAAACCAATAATGCACATGGATACATGTCAGAAGATCTTCGAACATACACTTTACATTTTCAATAAATGCTGTACATTTCCTCACCTGACAGGGTGTAACTGCTGATCTTTGGAAGAGCAGCGTTGAGTCATACCAAAATTAGTGACTTCCAGGAAGCATTGGTGACTTGCATTATTTGGAACAGAGCATTTAACAGACACAGAAACAGGAAATATTTGGAAACCACATCAGCGGCCACACACACAAATACACCCACAGTGTGACTTAGTTCCATGAGTATTCAGTATTCTGGTGTCAGTGAAAGTATGGGCTTTCAGCTAAGTGAAGTTCTTTTTAGTAGCTCCAGTTTTTAATAATCACCAGGAAACTGGATTGTTTGCCATCTTTCACTGATTGTAATTGGGATAATGGTTAATTTTAGCCCATAATATTACATATAGGACTCTGAATTGCATAGATAAAGTAACTTCTTTTATAAACAATCTTACATGGTTGAAGTTCTGCCAGGAAAAATCAACTTATATTCTCCCCATGTTTCATGGCTTTCTAGAGAAGAAACCATTATTTAGCTCACAACAATGTATTTAAAACTGGGAAATATTTAAAAATATATTGTGCCCATTCTAAGACCACCTCAGTCATTATGTTCAGTATCTAGAAAATATGTCCCACTGCAGCAATTGAGTATATATTTCAGAGGATACCTCCTTTCCTAGCATCATACTTCAATGTGAGTAACACTCATTTGGCCTTAATGATGAGGTAGGATGAATTTCATAGAAATATGTAACTCTGATACTAGAAACAACTTGGGTAATATGTTGAATATCTGGCAACAGGTTCCAATCATTGATCTCAGTACATATGTCACAAGATAACTCCCCATCACTCCTGGTTTTGATAAGGAGAAAATTTCATGTTTGTTCATAACTTCATTTTATTATTTAATTTCATAGAATCAAGTAAGCCCCATTCTACTACCCACATAGTTTGATGGTTGATGTCAGTCCAGCCCTTCAATTCCTGGCATACACTGTGCATTTCTCTGGATTTTTCCCCACCTATCTGCATTTTTAAATTTGAGAATAATTGCTTTCAGCCCATAATTTCCCATTATGGTGAGTTTCATGGAATTCAGTTACTTATGTTTAAAAACCAACATCTTTAGAAGGTTTGCTCTCTGGTGTTCCATCAAGTCTTGGAATCGAGGGTACATTTCACAAGGTACTTCCCAGCTAGCCTCCCTTTTAAATTTGATAAAATTCAGATCACACTTACCTCATAATGCGTAGGTATTCCATTGAGTTCAATAGAAACATGAAATTCCCGTTTAAATTCATAGTAATAGGAAGGTTGAAAATTTCGCAGTTAGTTCAGCTATTAGGCTTCAGGAAGACGTTCACAGGATTTCTCCACTACTGTGGCTGGTATTTTTCGAGTAGAAATATTACTGTTAGTGCATGATGCTGTCTTTATTAATCAGAATTTCCTACAAAAATACTTACCATTCTAAAATGAAATAAGTTTGAAGACTGAATGTCTGACACTACCTTGAAGTGCTGTATTTTACTGTGCATTGCAAAGGATTACTCCCCATCTTGGACCATTTTGAATTAAAAAAAAACAGTACTCATTTTGCTCCTACTGAGATATATATACGTACATATATATGTTGCACATATGTATATATATACATATATATGTGTGTATATTATTCCAAATTTCATAGAAAAAAGAAACTCGAAATTTACAACCAACTTAATGAGATGATTAAAGGTCTGCTAGGAATTTTTTGTCTTCCTCTTATGTCATAGCATTTCTCCCATCTTTCCCGGTTTTCCTTTGTAATAAACATTCATTTAACTCAAAATTCAGTATCTACTGTTGTAATTTTCATAGAAACGTGTCATTCTAAAAGAACAGAAAGTAATTATAGGTATTATTAGATTGAAGATTGAATGTCCGACACTACCTTGAAGTCCCGGATTTTACTCTGCATTTCAAAGGATTACTCCCCATCTAGTACCATTTTTAATTTTAAAAAAATGCTCATTTTTGCTCCTTGTCAAATATATATATGTACATACATATGTTGTATATATGTATATATATATGTATATAATTCCAAATTTCATAGAAAACCTATCTCAAAATTTAAAATCAACTTAATCAGATTATTAAAGGGCTGCTATGAGTTTTTTGTCTTCCTCTCTATGTCATAGTATTTCTCCCATCTTCCCAGGTTTTCCTTAGGAATAACCATTTATTTCACTCACAATTCAGTATTTAGTGTAGTAATTTTCATTGAAACGTTCAATTCTAAAAGAACAGAAACTGCTTATAAGTATCAATCTCTTGAACAAGATGAAAGCCTGGAACTCACTCAGTAAGTCACAGAATTATTTCATATCTACTGGATTTCTAAGATTGAAATATTGCCTTATGCCAAAATTCATAGAAATTTGAACACCAGGAAACACAGCTTACTCAGGGCAATTTCCTCTAACATTCATTTCCTTGGTCAATGTACCCTGATGGCTCAAGAACAAGTGATGTCAGATCAACAGGTGACTGGAACTCCATGTAATCTCATTCCTGCCTTGCGTGTCTGCTATTATCAAACCGTGACATCATGTGTTCAGGGTGAGACCCTGAAATCATGACAGCCGATGCACCAAAGTGAGATGAGGAGAGGTGTGTTCTGCTTGGTGAGCTCCAGACCCAAGTTGCACAAAGGCCTGTGGACAATTGAAACCATGGGGCAAGTTAGCTTGGGCTAGCAGTGGTTTTGGAATTCCCCAATTTTGATGAGCTCACGTCTACCATGTTCTGTTGCTGTCCCTGTCTCCGTTTTCCTCAGGCCACACTTAACTGAGAAAAGGTCCACATAAAGCAGGGGCACTTTCTTCCAGCTTCTTCCATTGACTGGCTTGGCTGCCATAGCAACAGGCCAGGCAGGAGCTGCCTATGGACATTCCCAGTTCCTGGTGATGTGGGCTCACTGTGACATCACAACCAAGACTTTGCTGATTGATCAGACTGCCTAAGACCTCCCGCTAAGGCCCCTCCCTCTCCACACACAGGCCACTTTGGTGCCAGTAACAGGCAGAATCTTCTTTTGTGACGATGGCTCATCTCCTCCAGTTAACTTCCTCACTTTATCAAGGTTCAACTGAGATGACATTCCTTTCCTGGTCAATACAACTACCCATGTGGAGGCTGCACTTTGGAGGATAAGAAGCATTTCTAATGGTGAGTACAAAATACCCCAAGCCCTTTGCAGTGCAATCAGAATGTCCCATACCATTGGATGAGGAAATTTCTCTCCCAGACCTACATCTCCCATAATTGGGTGCATATTCCCTTGTGGGAATGCAAAATATAGCACACTGGAAACCAGGGGGTTGTAATTCCAGGGGTTTTTTTTCCTAACTTCATCAAAACCCAGAAATTCTTTCAGGGGCTGGCAAGAGCATCAAAGTGACCAATGTACTCATTTTATGTCGACCAAGAAATTAATGTACTTTGATCTGAGGACTATAGAGGAACACACAAGGTATACTCAATGAATACTTCATACTCCCTATTCAGTGTAATTGTTATCATCTCTACTGTGAACAGAATCTTTCAGGAACCCCAGAACTTGTGGAGAACCATGAAGCACTTTGAAAGGACATTCAATTCTGCAAAGAATCTCTGGAGTACTAAAGAGCACACGTTTTCCTCATAGAACTGAACCCACAGAGTCAGTGTGACTCAAGGCTGCACCTCAAAGTGACTTCAAGGCTTGAACATACATTCTGAAAATGGAGAATTCCAATTTGAACTGGAAAAATCACACGCACACACACACACACACACACACACAAATTACTGAAGTACTGTTCGTTATCTACTAGCAAATTTCTTAACTTCCATCTAGTGAATTACAACCTTGAACACACCAGAAGTCACTGAACCCCAGTACACCTGGTGCACTCCATCAATTCCCACAATCCAAATGAGAGGGTTTCTTTCAAGGATTCTTATACATACCTAAACAATGGATATACTCAATGAGTGTGAAATAGTGGGTACTTTAAGAATTTTTATAAAGAGCTAAGAAATTAGTTGACTCTGACACTGTGGGTGTTACACACACTAGTATGCATACGCAAACACATACGCACACACAACCCTGTCCAAAGATCATGAGGAGAGATCAGCGCAATAGCTGAAATCCCGCAGTTGCCCAAATATGTGGACACTTTCATGTCTCCAAGTAATCATCCATCTTACAAAAATACATGAAGTGACATCATTTCCAACAATGTCCTTGGAAGGTAGGTATACTACAGCCTTTAGGCCAATGAAGAAATAAGCACTAATTCACCAGAGTCTATGCATGAAGCCATCACTGTAATTGAAATCATTTGTGGAAAACCAATAATGCACATGGATACATGTCAGAAGATCTTCGAACATACACTTTACATTTTCAATAAATGCTGTACATTTCCTCACCTGACAGGGTGTAACTGCTGATCTTTGGAAGAGCAGCGTTGAGTCATACCAAAATTAGTGACTTCCAGGAAGCATTGGTGACTTGCATTATTTGGAACAGAGCATTTAACAGACACAGAAACAGGAAATATTTGGAAACCACATCAGCGGCCACACACACAAATACACCCACAGTGTGACTTAGTTCCATGAGTATTCAGTATTCTGGTGTCAGTGAAAGTATGGGCTTTCAGCTAAGTGAAGTTCTTTTTAGTAGCTCCAGTTTTTAATAATCACCAGGAAACTGGATTGTTTGCCATCTTTCACTGATTGTAATTGGGATAATGGTTAATTTTAGCCCATAATATTACATATAGGACTCTGAATTGCATAGATAAAGTAACTTCTTTTATAAACAATCTTACATGGTTGAAGTTCTGCCAGGAAAAATCAACTTATATTCTCCCCATGTTTCATGGCTTTCTAGAGAAGAAACCATTATTTAGCTCACAACAATGTATTTAAAACTGGGAAATATTTAAAAATATATTGTGCCCATTCTAAGACCACCTCAGTCATTATGTTCAGTATCTAGAAAATATGTCCCACTGCAGCAATTGAGTATATATTTCAGAGGATACCTCCTTTCCTAGCATCATACTTCAATGTGAGTAACACTCATTTGGCCTTAATGATGAGGTAGGATGAATTTCATAGAAATATGTAACTCTGATACTAGAAACAACTTGGGTAATATGTTGAATATCTGGCAACAGGTTCCAATCATTGATCTCAGTACATATGTCACAAGATAACTCCCCATCACTCCTGGTTTTGATAAGGAGAAAATTTCATGTTTGTTCATAACTTCATTTTATTATTTAATTTCATAGAATCAAGTAAGCCCCATTCTACTACCCACATAGTTTGATGGTTGATGTCAGTCCAGCCCTTCAATTCCTGGCATACACTGTGCATTTCTCTGGATTTTTCCCCACCTATCTGCATTTTTAAATTTGAGAATAATTGCTTTCAGCCCATAATTTCCCATTATGGTGAGTTTCATGGAATTCAGTTACTTATGTTTAAAAACCAACATCTTTAGAAGGTTTGCTCTCTGGTGTTCCATCAAGTCTTGGAATAGAGGGTACATTTCACAAGGTACTTCCCAGCTAGCCTCCCTTTTAAATTTGATAAAATTCAGATCACACTTACCTCATAATGCGTAGGTATTCCATTGAGTTCAATAGAAACATGAAATTCCCGTTTAAATTCATAGTAATAGGAAGGTTGAAAATTTCGCAGTTAGTTCAGCTATTAGGCTTCAGGAAGACGTTCACAGGATTTCTCCACTACTGTGGCTGGTATTTTTCGAGTAGAAATATTACTGTTAGTGCATGATGCTGTCTTTATTAATCAGAATTTCCTACAAAAATACTTACCATTCTAAAATGAAATAAGTTTGAAGACTGAATGTCTGACACTACCTTGAAGTGCTGTATTTTACTGTGCATTGCAAAGGATTACTCCCCATCTTGGACCATTTTGAATTAAAAAAAAACAGTACTCATTTTGCTCCTACTGAGATATATATACGTACATATATATGTTGCACATATGTATATATATACATATATATGTGTGTATATTATTCCAAATTTCATAGAAAAAAGAAACTCGAAATTTACAACCAACTTAATGAGATGATTAAAGGTCTGCTAGGAATTTTTTGTCTTCCTCTTATGTCATAGCATTTCTCCCATCTTTCCCGGTTTTCCTTTGTAATAAACATTCATTTAACTCAAAATTCAGTATCTACTGTTGTAATTTTCATAGAAACGTGTCATTCTAAAAGAACAGAAAGTAATTATAGGTATTATTAGATTGAAGATTGAATGTCCGACACTACCTTGAAGTCCCGGATTTTACTCTGCATTTCAAAGGATTACTCCCCATCTAGTACCATTTTTAATTTTAAAAAAATGCTCATTTTTGCTCCTTGTCAAATATATATATGTACATACATATGTTGTATATATGTATATATATATGTATATAATTCCAAATTTCATAGAAAACCTATCTCAAAATTTAAAATCAACTTAATCAGATTATTAAAGGGCTGCTATGAGTTTTTTGTCTTCCTCTCTATGTCATAGTATTTCTCCCATCTTCCCAGGTTTTCCTTAGGAATAACCATTTATTTCACTCACAATTCAGTATTTAGTGTAGTAATTTTCATTGAAACGTTCAATTCTAAAAGAACAGAAACTGCTTATAAGTATCAATCTCTTGAACAAGATGAAAGCCTGGAACTCACTCAGTAAGTCACAGAATTATTTCATATCTACTGGATTTCTAAGATTGAAATATTGCCTTATGCCAAAATTCATAGAAATTTGAACACCAGGAAACACAGCTTACTCAGGGCAATTTCCTCTAACATTCATTTCCTTGGTCAATGTACCCTGATGGCTCAAGAACAAGTGATGTCAGATCAACAGGTGACTGGAACTCCATGTAATCTCATTCCTGCCTTGCGTGTCTGCTATTATCAAACCGTGACATCATGTGTTCAGGGTGAGACCCTGAAATCATGACAGCCGATGCACCAAAGTGAGATGAGGAGAGGTGTGTTCTGCTTGGTGAGCTCCAGACCCAAGTTGCACAAAGGCCTGTGGACAATTGAAACCATGGGGCAAGTTAGCTTGGGCTAGCAGTGGTTTTGGAATTCCCCAATTTTGATGAGCTCACGTCTACCATGTTCTGTTGCTGTCCCTGTCTCCGTTTTCCTCAGGCCACACTTAACTGAGAAAAGGTCCACATAAAGCAGGGGCACTTTCTTCCAGCTTCTTCCATTGACTGGCTTGGCTGCCATAGCAACAGGCCAGGCAGGAGCTGCCTATGGACATTCCCAGTTCCTGGTGATGTGGGCTCACTGTGACATCACAACCAAGACTTTGCTGATTGATCAGACTGCCTAAGACCTCCCGCTAAGGCCCCTCCCTCTCCACACACAGGCCACTTTGGTGCCAGTAACAGGCAGAATCTTCTTTTGTGACGATGGCTCATCTCCTCCAGTTAACTTCCTCACTTTATCAAGGTTCAACTGAGATGACATTCCTTTCCTGGTCAATACAACTACCCATGTGGAGGCTGCACTTTGGAGGATAAGAAGCATTTCTAATGGTGAGTACAAAATACCCCAAGCCCTTTGCAGTGCAATCAGAATGTCCCATACCATTGGATGAGGAAATTTCTCTCCCAGACCTACATCTCCCATAATTGGGTGCATATTCCCTTGTGGGAATGCAAAATATAGCACACTGGAAACCAGGGGGTTGTAATTCCAGGGGTTTTTTTTCCTAACTTCATCAAAACCCAGAAATTCTTTCAGGGGCTGGCAAGAGCATCAAAGTGACCAATGTACTCATTTTATGTCGACCAAGAAATTAATGTACTTTGATCTGAGGACTATAGAGGAACACACAAGGTATACTCAATGAATACTTCATACTCCCTATTCAGTGTAATTGTTATCATCTCTACTGTGAACAGAATCTTTCAGGAACCCCAGAACTTGTGGAGAACCATGAAGCACTTTGAAAGGACATTCAATTCTGCAAAGAATCTCTGGAGTACTAAAGAGCACACGTTTTCCTCATAGAACTGAACCCACAGAGTCAGTGTGACTCAAGGCTGCACCTCAAAGTGACTTCAAGGCTTGAACATACATTCTGAAAATGGAGAATTCCAATTTGAACTGGAAAAATCACACGCGCACACACACACACACACACACACAAATTGCTGAAGTACTGTTCGTTATCTACTAGCAAATTTCTTAACTTCCATCTAGTGAATTACAACCTTGAACACACCAGAAGTCACTGAACCCCAGTACACCTGGTGCACTCCATCAATTCCCACAATCCAAATGAGAGGGTTTCTTTCAAGGATTCTTATACATACCTAAACAATGGATATACTCAATGAGTGTGAAATAGTGGGTACTTTAAGAATTTTTATAAAGAGCTAAGAAATTAGTTGACTCTGACACTGTGGGTGTTACACACACTAGTATGCATACGCAAACACATACGCACACACAACCCTGTCCAAAGATCATGAGGAGAGATCAGCGCAATAGCTGAAATCCCGCAGTTGCCCAAATATGTGGACACTTTCATGTCTCCAAGTAATCATCCATCTTACAAAAATACATGAAGTGACATCATTTCCAACAATGTCCTTGGAAGGTAGGTATACTACAGCCTTTAGGCCAATGAAGAAATAAGCACTAATTCACCAGAGTCTATGCATGAAGCCATCACTGTAATTGAAATCATTTGTGGAAAACCAATAATGCACATGGATACATGTCAGAAGATCTTCGAACATACACTTTACATTTTCAATAAATGCTGTACATTTCCTCACCTGACAGGGTGTAACTGCTGATCTTTGGAAGAGCAGCGTTGAGTCATACCAAAATTAGTGACTTCCAGGAAGCATTGGTGACTTGCATTATTTGGAACAGAGCATTTAACAGACACAGAAACAGGAAATATTTGGAAACCACATCAGCGGCCACACACACAAATACACCCACAGTGTGACTTAGTTCCATGAGTATTCAGTATTCTGGTGTCAGTGAAAGTATGGGCTTTCAGCTAAGTGAAGTTCTTTTTAGTAGCTCCAGTTTTTAATAATCACCAGGAAACTGGATTGTTTGCCATCTTTCACTGATTGTAATTGGGATAATGGTTAATTTTAGCCCATAATATTACATATAGGACTCTGAATTGCATAGATAAAGTAACTTCTTTTATAAACAATCTTACATGGTTGAAGTTCTGCCAGGAAAAATCAACTTATATTCTCCCCATGTTTCATGGCTTTCTAGAGAAGAAACCATTATTTAGCTCACAACAATGTATTTAAAACTGGGAAATATTTAAAAATATATTGTGCCCATTCTAAGACCACCTCAGTCATTATGTTCAGTATCTAGAAAATATGTCCCACTGCAGCAATTGAGTATATATTTCAGAGGATACCTCCTTTCCTAGCATCATACTTCAATGTGAGTAACACTCATTTGGCCTTAATGATGAGGTAGGATGAATTTCATAGAAATATGTAACTCTGATACTAGAAACAACTTGGGTAATATGTTGAATATCTGGCAACAGGTTCCAATCATTGATCTCAGTACATATGTCACAAGATAACTCCCCATCACTCCTGGTTTTGATAAGGAGAAAATTTCATGTTTGTTCATAACTTCATTTTATTATTTAATTTCATAGAATCAAGTAAGCCCCATTCTACTACCCACATAGTTTGATGGTTGATGTCAGTCCAGCCCTTCAATTCCTGGCATACACTGTGCATTTCTCTGGATTTTTCCCCACCTATCTGCATTTTTAAATTTGAGACTAATTGCTTTCAGCCCATAATTTCCCATTATGGTGAGTTTCATGGAATTCAGTTACTTATGTTTAAAAACCAACATCTTTAGAAGGTTTGCTCTCTGGTGTTCCATCAAGTCTTGGAATAGAGGGTACATTTCACAAGGTACTTCCCAGCTAGCCTCCCTTTTAAAATTTGATAAAATTCAGATCACACTTACCTCATAATGCGTAGGTATTCCATTGAGTTCAATAGAAACATGAAATTCCCGTTTAAATTCATAGTAATAGGAAGGTTGAAAATTTCGCAGTTAGTTCAGCTATTAGGCTTCAGGAAGACGTTCACAGGATTTCTCCACTACTGTGGCTGGTATTTTTCGAGTAGAAATATTACTGTTAGTGCATGATGCTGTCTTTATTAATCAGAATTTCCTACAAAAATACTTACCATTCTAAAATGAAATAAGTTTGAAGACTGAATGTCTGACACTACCTTGAAGTGCTGTATTTTACTGTGCATTGCAAAGGATTACTCCCCATCTTGGACCATTTTGAATTAAAAAAAAACAGTACTCATTTTGCTCCTACTGAGATATATATACGTACATATATATGTTGCACATATGTATATATATACATATATATGTGTGTATATTATTCCAAATTTCATAGAAAAAAGAAACTCGAAATTTACAACCAACTTAATGAGATGATTAAAGGTCTGCTAGGAATTTTTTGTCTTCCTCTTATGTCATAGCATTTCTCCCATCTTTCCCGGTTTTCCTTTGTAATAAACATTCATTTAACTCAAAATTCAGTATCTACTCTTGTAATTTTCATAGAAACGTGTCATTCTAAAAGAACAGAAAGTAATTATAGGTATTATTAGATTGAAGATTGAATGTCCGACACTACCTTGAAGTCCCGGATTTTACTCTGCATTTCAAAGGATTACTCCCCATCTAGTACCATTTTTAATTTTAAAAAAATGCTCATTTTTGCTCCTTGTCAAATATATATATGTACATACATATGTTGTATATATGTATATATATATGTATATAATTCCAAATTTCATAGAAAACCTATCTCAAAATTTAAAATCAACTTAATCAGATTATTAAAGGGCTGCTATGAGTTTTTTGTCTTCCTCTCTATGTCATAGTATTTCTCCCATCTTCCCAGGTTTTCCTTAGGAATAACCATTTATTTCACTCACAATTCAGTATTTAGTGTAGTAATTTTCATTGAAACGTTCAATTCTAAAAGAACAGAAACTGCTTATAAGTATCAATCTCTTGAACAAGATGAAAGCCTGGAACTCACTCAGTAAGTCACAGAATTATTTCATATCTACTGGATTTCTAAGATTGAAATATTGCCTTATGCCAAAATTCATAGAAATTTGAACACCAGGAAACACAGCTTACTCAGGGCAATTTCCTCTAACATTCATTTCCTTGGTCAATGTACCCTGATGGCTCAAGAACAAGTGATGTCAGATCAACAGGTGACTGGAACTCCATGTAATCTCATTCCTGCCTTGCGTGTCTGCTATTATCAAACCGTGACATCATGTGTTCAGGGTGAGACCCTGAAATCATGACAGCCGATGCACCAAAGTGAGATGAGGAGAGGTGTGTTCTGCTTGGTGAGCTCCAGACCCAAGTTGCACAAAGGCCTGTGGACAATTGAAACCATGGGGCAAGTTAGCTTGGGCTAGCAGTGGTTTTGGAATTCCCCAATTTTGATGAGCTCACGTCTACCATGTTCTGTTGCTGTCCCTGTCTCCGTTTTCCTCAGGCCACACTTAACTGAGAAAAGGTCCACATAAAGCAGGGGCACTTTCTTCCAGCTTCTTCCATTGACTGGCTTGGCTGCCATAGCAACAGGCCAGGCAGGAGCTGCCTATGGACATTCCCAGTTCCTGGTGATGTGGGCTCACTGTGACATCACAACCAAGACTTTGCTGATTGATCAGACTGCCTAAGACCTCCCGCTAAGGCCCCTCCCTCTCCACACACAGGCCACTTTGGTGCCAGTAACAGGCAGAATCTTCTTTTGTGACGATGGCTCATCTCCTCCAGTTAACTTCCTCACTTTATCAAGGTTCAACTGAGATGACATTCCTTTCCTGGTCAATACAACTACCCATGTGGAGGCTGCACTTTGGAGGATAAGAAGCATTTCTAATGGTGAGTACAAAATACCCCAAGCCCTTTGCAGTGCAATCAGAATGTCCCATACCATTGGATGAGGAAATTTCTCTCCCAGACCTACATCTCCCATAATTGGGTGCATATTCCCTTGTGGGAATGCAAAATATAGCACACTGGAAACCAGGGGGTTGTAATTCCAGGGGTTTTTTTTCCTAACTTCATCAAAACCCAGAAATTCTTTCAGGGGCTGGCAAGAGCATCAAAGTGACCAATGTACTCATTTTATGTCGACCAAGAAATTAATGTACTTTGATCTGAGGACTATAGAGGAACACACAAGGTATACTCAATGAATACTTCATACTCCCTATTCAGTGTAATTGTTATCATCTCTACTGTGAACAGAATCTTTCAGGAACCCCAGAACTTGTGGAGAACCATGAAGCACTTTGAAAGGACATTCAATTCTGCAAAGAATCTCTGGAGTACTAAAGAGCACACGTTTTCCTCATAGAACTGAACCCACAGAGTCAGTGTGACTCAAGGCTGCACCTCAAAGTGACTTCAAGGCTTGAACATACATTCTGAAAATGGAGAATTCCAATTTGAACTGGAAAAATCACACGCACACACACACACACACACACACAAATTGCTGAAGTACTGTTCGTTATCTACTAGCAAATTTCTTAACTTCCATCTAGTGAATTACAACCTTGAACACACCAGAAGTCACTGAACCCCAGTACACCTGGTGCACTCCATCAATTCCCACAATCCAAATGAGAGGGTTTCTTTCAAGGATTCTTATACATACCTAAACAATGGATATACTCAATGAGTGTGAAATAGTGGGTACTTTAAGAATTTTTATAAAGAGCTAAGAAATTAGTTGACTCTGACACTGTGGGTGTTACACACACTAGTATGCATACGCAAACACATACGCACACACAACCCTGTCCAAAGATCATGAGGAGAGATCAGCGCAATAGCTGAAATCCCGCAGTTGCCCAAATATGTGGACACTTTCATGTCTCCAAGTAATCATCCATCTTACAAAAATACATGAAGTGACATCATTTCCAACAATGTCCTTGGAAGGTAGGTATACTACAGCCTTTAGGCCAATGAAGAAATAAGCACTAATTCACCAGAGTCTATGCATGAAGCCATCACTGTAATTGAAATCATTTGTGGAAAACCAATAATGCACATGGATACATGTCAGAAGATCTTCGAACATACACTTTACATTTTCAATAAATGCTGTACATTTCCTCACCTGACAGGGTGTAACTGCTGATCTTTGGAAGAGCAGCGTTGAGTCATACCAAAATTAGTGACTTCCAGGAAGCATTGGTGACTTGCATTATTTGGAACAGAGCATTTAACAGACACAGAAACAGGAAATATTTGGAAACCACATCAGCGGCCACACACACAAATACACCCACAGTGTGACTTAGTTCCATGAGTATTCAGTATTCTGGTGTCAGTGAAAGTATGGGCTTTCAGCTAAGTGAAGTTCTTTTTAGTAGCTCCAGTTTTTAATAATCACCAGGAAACTGGATTGTTTGCCATCTTTCACTGATTGTAATTGGGATAATGGTTAATTTTAGCCCATAATATTACATATAGGACTCTGAATTGCATAGATAAAGTAACTTCTTTTATAAACAATCTTACATGGTTGAAGTTCTGCCAGGAAAAATCAACTTATATTCTCCCCATGTTTCATGGCTTTCTAGAGAAGAAACCATTATTTAGCTCACAACAATGTATTTAAAACTGGGAAATATTTAAAAATATATTGTGCCCATTCTAAGACCACCTCAGTCATTATGTTCAGTATCTAGAAAATATGTCCCACTGCAGCAATTGAGTATATATTTCAGAGGATACCTCCTTTCCTAGCATCATACTTCAATGTGAGTAACACTCATTTGGCCTTAATGATGAGGTAGGATGAATTTCATAGAAATATGTAACTCTGATACTAGAAACAACTTGGGTAATATGTTGAATATCTGGCAACAGGTTCCAATCATTGATCTCAGTACATATGTCACAAGATAACTCCCCATCACTCCTGGTTTTGATAAGGAGAAAATTTCATGTTTGTTCATAACTTCATTTTATTATTTAATTTCATAGAATCAAGTAAGCCCCATTCTACTACCCACATAGTTTGATGGTTGATGTCAGTCCAGCCCTTCAATTCCTGGCATACACTGTGCATTTCTCTGGATTTTTCCCCACCTATCTGCATTTTTAAATTTGAGACTAATTGCTTTCAGCCCATAATTTCCCATTATGGTGAGTTTCATGGAATTCAGTTACTTATGTTTAAAAACCAACATCTTTAGAAGGTTTGCTCTCTGGTGTTCCATCAAGTCTTGGAATAGAGGGTACATTTCACAAGGTACTTCCCAGCTAGCCTCCCTTTTAAAATTTGATAAAATTCAGATCACACTTACCTCATAATGCGTAGGTATTCCATTGAGTTCAATAGAAACATGAAATTCCCGTTTAAATTCATAGTAATAGGAAGGTTGAAAATTTCGCAGTTAGTTCAGCTATTAGGCTTCAGGAAGACGTTCACAGGATTTCTCCACTACTGTGGCTGGTATTTTTCGAGTAGAAATATTACTGTTAGTGCATGATGCTGTCTTTATTAATCAGAATTTCCTACAAAAATACTTACCATTCTAAAATGAAATAAGTTTGAAGACTGAATGTCTGACACTACCTTGAAGTGCTGTATTTTACTGTGCATTGCAAAGGATTACTCCCCATCTTGGACCATTTTGAATTAAAAAAAAACAGTACTCATTTTGCTCCTACTGAGATATATATACGTACATATATATGTTGCACATATGTATATATATACATATATATGTGTGTATATTATTCCAAATTTCATAGAAAAAAGAAACTCGAAATTTACAACCAACTTAATGAGATGATTAAAGGTCTGCTAGGAATTTTTTGTCTTCCTCTTATGTCATAGCATTTCTCCCATCTTTCCCGGTTTTCCTTTGTAATAAACATTCATTTAACTCAAAATTCAGTATCTACTCTTGTAATTTTCATAGAAACGTGTCATTCTAAAAGAACAGAAAGTAATTATAGGTATTATTAGATTGAAGATTGAATGTCCGACACTACCTTGAAGTCCCGGATTTTACTCTGCATTTCAAAGGATTACTCCCCATCTAGTACCATTTTTAATTTTAAAAAAATGCTCATTTTTGCTCCTTGTCAAATATATATATGTACATACATATGTTGTATATATGTATATATATATGTATATAATTCCAAATTTCATAGAAAACCTATCTCAAAATTTAAAATCAACTTAATCAGATTATTAAAGGGCTGCTATGAGTTTTTTGTCTTCCTCTCTATGTCATAGTATTTCTCCCATCTTCCCAGGTTTTCCTTAGGAATAACCATTTATTTCACTCACAATTCAGTATTTAGTGTAGTAATTTTCATTGAAACGTTCAATTCTAAAAGAACAGAAACTGCTTATAAGTATCAATCTCTTGAACAAGATGAAAGCCTGGAACTCACTCAGTAAGTCACAGAATTATTTCATATCTACTGGATTTCTAAGATTGAAATATTGCCTTATGCCAAAATTCATAGAAATTTGAACACCAGGAAACACAGCTTACTCAGGGCAATTTCCTCTAACATTCATTTCCTTGGTCAATGTACCCTGATGGCTCAAGAACAAGTGATGTCAGATCAACAGGTGACTGGAACTCCATGTAATCTCATTCCTGCCTTGCG
The DNA here is from genome assembly GCF_047511655.1 of Castor canadensis. Taxonomy (NCBI): domain Eukaryota; kingdom Metazoa; phylum Chordata; class Mammalia; order Rodentia; family Castoridae; genus Castor; species Castor canadensis. Next base: position 90,319,151 of record NC_133395.1, read on the forward strand.
TGTCTGCTATTATCAAACCGTGACATCATGTGTTCAGGGTGAGACCCTGAAATCATGACAGCCGATGCACCAAAGTGAGATGAGGAGAGGTGTGTTCTGCTTGGTGAGCTCCAGACCCAAGTTGCACAAAGGCCTGTGGACAATTGAAACCATGGGGCAAGTTAGCTTGGGCTAGCAGTGGTTTTGGAATTCCCCAATTTTGATGAGCTCACGTCTACCATGTTCTGTTGCTGTCCCTGTCTCCGTTTTCCTCAGGCCACACTTAACTGAGAAAAGGTCCACATAAAGCAGGGGCACTTTCTTCCAGCTTCTTCCATTGACTGGCTTGGCTGCCATAGCAACAGGCCAGGCAGGAGCTGCCTATGGACATTCCCAGTTCCTGGTGATGTGTGCTCACTGTGACATCACAACCAAGACTTTGCTGATTGATCAGACTGCCTAAGACCTCCCGCTAAGGCCCCTCCCTCTCCACACACAGGCCACTTTGGTGCCAGTAACAGGCAGAATCTTCTTTTGTGACGATGGCTCATCTCCTCCAGTTAACTTCCTCACTTTATCAAGGATCAACTGAGATGACATTCCTTTCCTGGTCAATATAACTACCCATGTGGAGGCTGCACTTTGGAGGATAAGAAGCATTTCTAATGGTGAGTACAAAATACCCCAAGCCCTTTGCAGTGCAATCAGAATGTCCCATACCATTGGATGAGGAAATTTCTCTCCCAGACCTACATCTCCCATAATTGGGTGCATATTCCCTTGTGGGAATGCAAAATATAGCACACTGGAAACCAGGGGGTTGTAATTCCAGGGGTTTTTTTTCCTAACTTCATCAAAACCCAGAAATTCTTTCAGGGGCTGGCAAGAGCATCAAAGTGACCAATGTACTCATTTTATGTCGACCAAGAAATTAATGTACTTTGATCTGAGGACTATAGAGGAACACACAAGGTATACTCAATGAATACTTCATACTCCCTATTCAGTGTAATTGTTATCATCTCTACTGTGAACAGAATCTTTCAGGAACCCCAGAACTTGTGGAGAACCATGAAGCACTTTGAAAGGACATTCAATTCTGCAAAGAATCTCTGGAGTACTAAAGAGCACACGTTTTCCTCATAGAACTGAACCCACAGAGTCAGTGTGACTCAAGGCTGCACCTCAAAGTGACTTCAAGGCTTGAACATACATTCTGAAAATGGAGAATTCCAATTTGAACTGGAAAAATCACACGCACACACACACACACACACACACACAAATTGCTGAAGTACTGTTCGTTATCTACTAGCAAATTTCTTAACTTCCATCTAGTGAATTACAACCTTGAACACACCAGAAGTCACTGAACCCCAGTACACCTGGTGCACTCCATCAATTCCCACAATCCAAATGAGAGGGTTTCTTTCAAGGATTCTTATACATACCTAAACAATGGATATACTCAATGAGTGTGAAATAGTGGGTACTTTAAGAATTTTTATAAAGAGCTAAGAAATTAGTTGACTCTGACACTGTGGGTGTTACACACACTAGTATGCATACGCAAACACATACGCACACACAACCCTGTCCAAAGATCATGAGGAGAGATCAGCGCAATAGCTGAAATCCCGCAGTTGCCCAAATATGTGGACACTTTCATGTCTCCAAGTAATCATCCATCTTACAAAAATACATGAAGTGACATCATTTCCAACAATGTCCTTGGAAGGTAGGTATACTACAGCCTTTAGGCCAATGAAGAAATAAGCACTAATTCACCAGAGTCTATGCATGAAGCCATCACTGTAATTGAAATCATTTGTGGAAAACCAATAATGCACATGGATACATGTCAGAAGATCTTCGAACATACACTTTACATTTTCAATAAATGCTGTACATTTCCTCACCTGACAGGGTGTAACTGCTGATCTTTGGAAGAGCAGCGTTGAGTCATACCAAAATTAGTGACTTCCAGGAAGCATTGGTGACTTGCATTATTTGGAACAGAGCATTTAACAGACACAGAAACAGGAAATATTTGGAAACCACATCAGCGGCCACACACACAAATACACCCACAGTGTGACTTAGTTCCATGAGTATTCAGTATTCTGGTGTCAGTGAAAGTATGGGCTTTCAGCTAAGTGAAGTTCTTTTTAGTAGCTCCAGTTTTTAATAATCACCAGGAAACTGGATTGTTTGCCATCTTTCACTGATTGTAATTGGGATAATGGTTAATTTTAGCCCATAATATTACATATAGGACTCTGAATTGCATAGATAAAGTAACTTCTTTTATAAACAATCTTACATGGTTGAAGTTCTGCCAGGAAAAATCAACTTATATTCTCCCCATGTTTCATGGCTTTCTAGAGAAGAAACCATTATTTAGCTCACAACAATGTATTTAAAACTGGGAAATATTTAAAAATATATTGTGCCCATTCTAAGACCACCTCAGTCATTATGTTCAGTATCTAGAAAATATGTCCCACTGCAGCAATTGAGTATATATTTCAGAGGATACCTCCTTTCCTAGCATCATACTTCAATGTGAGTAACACTCATTTGGCCTTAATGATGAGGTAGGATGAATTTCATAGAAATATGTAACTCTGATACTAGAAACAACTTGGGTAATATGTTGAATATCTGGCAACAGGTTCCAATCATTGATCTCAGTACATATGTCACAAGATAACTCCCCATCACTCCTGGTTTTGATAAGGAGAAAATTTCATGTTTGTTCATAACTTCATTTTATTATTTAATTTCATAGAATCAAGTAAGCCCCATTCTACTACCCACATAGTTTGATGGTTGATGTCAGTCCAGCCCTTCAATTCCTGGCATACACTGTGCATTTCTCTGGATTTTTCCCCACCTATCTGCATTTTTAAATTTGAGACTAATTGCTTTCAGCCCATAATTTCCCATTATGGTGAGTTTCATGGAATTCAGTTACTTATGTTTAAAAACCAACATCTTTAGAAGGTTTGCTCTCTGGTGTTCCATCAAGTCTTGGAATAGAGGGTACATTTCACAAGGTACTTCCCAGCTAGCCTCCCTTTTAAAATTTGATAAAATTCAGATCACACTTACCTCATAATGCGTAGGTATTCCATTGAGTTCAATAGAAACATGAAATTCCCGTTTAAATTCATAGTAATAGGAAGGTTGAAAATTTCGCAGTTAGTTCAGCTATTAGGCTTCAGGAAGACGTTCACAGGATTTCTCCACTACTGTGGCTGGTATTTTTCGAGTAGAAATATTACTGTTAGTGCATGATGCTGTCTTTATTAATCAGAATTTCCTACAAAAATACTTACCATTCTAAAATGAAATAAGTTTGAAGACTGAATGTCTGACACTACCTTGAAGTGCTGTATTTTACTGTGCATTGCAAAGGATTACTCCCCATCTTGGACCATTTTGAATTAAAAAAAAACAGTACTCATTTTGCTCCTACTGAGATATATATACGTACATATATATGTTGCACATATGTATATATATACATATATATGTGTGTATATTATTCCAAATTTCATAGAAAAAAGAAACTCGAAATTTACAACCAACTTAATGAGATGATTAAAGGTCTGCTAGGAATTTTTTGTCTTCCTCTTATGTCATAGCATTTCTCCCATCTTTCCCGGTTTTCCTTTGTAATAAACATTCATTTAACTCAAAATTCAGTATCTACTCTTGTAATTTTCATAGAAACGTGTCATTCTAAAAGAACAGAAAGTAATTATAGGTATTATTAGATTGAAGATTGAATGTCCGACACTACCTTGAAGTCCCGGATTTTACTCTGCATTTCAAAGGATTACTCCCCATCTAGTACCATTTTTAATTTTAAAAAAATGCTCATTTTTGCTCCTTGTCAAATATATATATGTACATACATATGTTGTATATATGTATATATATATGTATATAATTCCAAATTTCATAGAAAACCTATCTCAAAATTTAAAATCAACTTAATCAGATTATTAAAGGGCTGCTATGAGTTTTTTGTCTTCCTCTCTATGTCATAGTATTTCTCCCATCTTCCCAGGTTTTCCTTAGGAATAACCATTTATTTCACTCACAATTCAGTATTTAGTGTAGTAATTTTCATTGAAACGTTCAATTCTAAAAGAACAGAAACTGCTTATAAGTATCAATCTCTTGAACAAGATGAAAGCCTGGAACTCACTCAGTAAGTCACAGAATTATTTCATATCTACTGGATTTCTAAGATTGAAATATTGCCTTATGCCAAAATTCATAGAAATTTGAACACCAGGAAACACAGCTTACTCAGGGCAATTTCCTCTAACATTCATTTCCTTGGTCAATGTACCCTGATGGCTCAAGAACAAGTGATGTCAGATCAACAGGTGACTGGAACTCCATGTAATCTCATTCCTGCCTTGCGTGTCTGCTATTATCAAACCGTGACATCATGTGTTCAGGGTGAGACCCTGAAATCATGACAGCCGATGCACCAAAGTGAGATGAGGAGAGGTGTGTTCTGCTTGGTGAGCTCCAGACCCAAGTTGCACAAAGGCCTGTGGACAATTGAAACCATGGGGCAAGTTAGCTTGGGCTAGCAGTGGTTTTGGAATTCCCCAATTTTGATGAGCTCACGTCTACCATGTTCTGTTGCTGTCCCTGTCTCCGTTTTCCTCAGGCCACACTTAACTGAGAAAAGGTCCACATAAAGCAGGGGCACTTTCTTCCAGCTTCTTCCATTGACTGGCTTGGCTGCCATAGCAACAGGCCAGGCAGGAGCTGCCTATGGACATTCCCAGTTCCTGGTGATGTGGGCTCACTGTGACATCACAACCAAGACTTTGCTGATTGATCAGACTGCCTAAGACCTCCCGCTAAGGCCCCTCCCTCTCCACACACAGGCCACTTTGGTGCCAGTAACAGGCAGAATCTTCTTTTGTGACGATGGCTCATCTCCTCCAGTTAACTTCCTCACTTTATCAAGGTTCAACTGAGATGACATTCCTTTCCTGGTCAATACAACTACCCATGTGGAGGCTGCACTTTGGAGGATAAGAAGCATTTCTAATGGTGAGTACAAAATACCCCAAGCCCTTTGCAGTGCAATCAGAATGTCCCATACCATTGGATGAGGAAATTTCTCTCCCAGACCTACATCTCCCATAATTGGGTGCATATTCCCTTGTGGGAATGCAAAATATAGCACACTGGAAACCAGGGGGTTGTAATTCCAGGGGTTTTTTTTCCTAACTTCATCAAAACCCAGAAATTCTTTCAGGGGCTGGCAAGAGCATCAAAGTGACCAATGTACTCATTTTATGTCGACCAAGAAATTAATGTACTTTGATCTGAGGACTATAGAGGAACACACAAGGTATACTCAATGAATACTTCATACTCCCTATTCAGTGTAATTGTTATCATCTCTACTGTGAACAGAATCTTTCAGGAACCCCAGAACTTGTGGAGAACCATGAAGCACTTTGAAAGGACATTCAATTCTGCAAAGAATCTCTGGAGTACTAAAGAGCACACGTTTTCCTCATAGAACTGAACCCACAGAGTCAGTGTGACTCAAGGCTGCACCTCAAAGTGACTTCAAGGCTTGAACATACATTCTGAAAATGGAGAATTCCAATTTGAACTGGAAAAATCACACGCACACACACACACACACACACACACACAAATTGCTGAAGTACTGTTCGTTATCTACTAGCAAATTTCTTAACTTCCATCTAGTGAATTACAACCTTGAACACACCAGAAGTCACTGAACCCCAGTACACCTGGTGCACTCCATCAATTCCCACAATCCAAATGAGAGGGTTTCTTTCAAGGATTCTTATACATACCTAAACAATGGATATACTCAATGAGTGTGAAATAGTGGGTACTTTAAGAATTTTTATAAAGAGCTAAGAAATTAGTTGACTCTGACACTGTGGGTGTTACACACACTAGTATGCATACGCAAACACATACGCACACACAACCCTGTCCAAAGATCATGAGGAGAGATCAGCGCAATAGCTGAAATCCCGCAGTTGCCCAAATATGTGGACACTTTCATGTCTCCAAGTAATCATCCATCTTACAAAAATACATGAAGTGACATCATTTCCAACAATGTCCTTGGAAGGTAGGTATACTACAGCCTTTAGGCCAATGAAGAAATAAGCACTAATTCACCAGAGTCTATGCATGAAGCCATCACTGTAATTGAAATCATTTGTGGAAAACCAATAATGCACATGGATACATGTCAGAAGATCTTCGAACATACACTTTACATTTTCAATAAATGCTGTACATTTCCTCACCTGACAGGGTGTAACTGCTGATCTTTGGAAGAGCAGCGTTGAGTCATACCAAAATTAGTGACTTCCAGGAAGCATTGGTGACTTGCATTATTTGGAACAGAGCATTTAACAGACACAGAAACAGGAAATATTTGGAAACCACATCAGCGGCCACACACACAAATACACCCACAGTGTGACTTAGTTCCATGAGTATTCAGTATTCTGGTGTCAGTGAAAGTATGGGCTTTCAGCTAAGTGAAGTTCTTTTTAGTAGCTCCAGTTTTTAATAATCACCAGGAAACTGGATTGTTTGCCATCTTTCACTGATTGTAATTGGGATAATGGTTAATTTTAGCCCATAATATTACATATAGGACTCTGAATTGCATAGATAAAGTAACTTCTTTTATAAACAATCTTACATGGTTGAAGTTCTGCCAGGAAAAATCAACTTATATTCTCCCCATGTTTCATGGCTTTCTAGAGAAGAAACCATTATTTAGCTCACAACAATGTATTTAAAACTGGGAAATATTTAAAAATATATTGTGCCCATTCTAAGACCACCTCAGTCATTATGTTCAGTATCTAGAAAATATGTCCCACTGCAGCAATTGAGTATATATTTCAGAGGATACCTCCTTTCCTAGCATCATACTTCAATGTGAGTAACACTCATTTGGCCTTAATGATGAGGTAGGATGAATTTCATAGAAATATGTAACTCTGATACTAGAAACAACTTGGGTAATATGTTGAATATCTGGCAACAGGTTCCAATCATTGATCTCAGTACATATGTCACAAGATAACTCCCCATCACTCCTGGTTTTGATAAGGAGAAAATTTCATGTTTGTTCATAACTTCATTTTATTATTTAATTTCATAGAATCAAGTAAGCCCCATTCTACTACCCACATAGTTTGATGGTTGATGTCAGTCCAGCCCTTCAATTCCTGGCATACACTGTGCATTTCTCTGGATTTTTCCCCACCTATCTGCATTTTTAAATTTGAGACTAATTGCTTTCAGCCCATAATTTCCCATTATGGTGAGTTTCATGGAATTCAGTTACTTATGTTTAAAAACCAACATCTTTAGAAGGTTTGCTCTCTGGTGTTCCATCAAGTCTTGGAATAGAGGGTACATTTCACAAGGTACTTCCCAGCTAGCCTCCCTTTTAAAATTTGATAAAATTCAGATCACACTTACCTCATAATGCGTAGGTATTCCATTGAGTTCAATAGAAACATGAAATTCCCGTTTAAATTCATAGTAATAGGAAGGTTGAAAATTTCGCAGTTAGTTCAGCTATTAGGCTTCAGGAAGACGTTCACAGGATTTCTCCACTACTGTGGCTGGTATTTTTCGAGTAGAAATATTACTGTTAGTGCATGATGCTGTCTTTATTAATCAGAATTTCCTACAAAAATACTTACCATTCTAAAATGAAATAAGTTTGAAGACTGAATGTCTGACACTACCTTGAAGTGCTGTATTTTACTGTGCATTGCAAAGGATTACTCCCCATCTTGGACCATTTTGAATTAAAAAAAAACAGTACTCATTTTGCTCCTACTGAGATATATATACGTACATATATATGTTGCACATATGTATATATATACATATATATGTGTGTATATTATTCCAAATTTCATAGAAAAAAGAAACTCGAAATTTACAACCAACTTAATGAGATGATTAAAGGTCTGCTAGGAATTTTTTGTCTTCCTCTTATGTCATAGCATTTCTCCCATCTTTCCCGGTTTTCCTTTGTAATAAACATTCATTTAACTCAAAATTCAGTATCTACTCTTGTAATTTTCATAGAAACGTGTCATTCTAAAAGAACAGAAAGTAATTATAGGTATTATTAGATTGAAGATTGAATGTCCGACACTACCTTGAAGTCCCGGATTTTACTCTGCATTTCAAAGGATTACTCCCCATCTAGTACCATTTTTAATTTTAAAAAAATGCTCATTTTTGCTCCTTGTCAAATATATATATGTACATACATATGTTGTATATATGTATATATATATGTATATAATTCCAAATTTCATAGAAAACCTATCTCAAAATTTAAAATCAACTTAATCAGATTATTAAAGGGCTGCTATGAGTTTTTTGTCTTCCTCTCTATGTCATAGTATTTCTCCCATCTTCCCAGGTTTTCCTTAGGAATAACCATTTATTTCACTCACAATTCAGTATTTAGTGTAGTAATTTTCATTGAAACGTTCAATTCTAAAAGAACAGAAACTGCTTATAAGTATCAATCTCTTGAACAAGATGAAAGCCTGGAACTCACTCAGTAAGTCACAGAATTATTTCATATCTACTGGATTTCTAAGATTGAAATATTGCCTTATGCCAAAATTCATAGAAATTTGAACACCAGGAAACACAGCTTACTCAGGGCAATTTCCTCTAACATTCATTTCCTTGGTCAATGTACCCTGATGGCTCAAGAACAAGTGATGTCAGATCAACAGGTGACTGGAACTCCATGTAATCTCATTCCTGCCTTGCGTGTCTGCTATTATCAAACCGTGACATCATGTGTTCAGGGTGAGACCCTGAAATCATGACAGCCGATGCACCAAAGTGAGATGAGGAGAGGTGTGTTCTGCTTGGTGAGCTCCAGACCCAAGTTGCACAAAGGCCTGTGGACAATTGAAACCATGGGGCAAGTTAGCTTGGGCTAGCAGTGGTTTTGGAATTCCCCAATTTTGATGAGCTCACGTCTACCATGTTCTGTTGCTGTCCCTGTCTCCGTTTTCCTCAGGCCACACTTAACTGAGAAAAGGTCCACATAAAGCAGGGGCACTTTCTTCCAGCTTCTTCCATTGACTGGCTTGGCTGCCATAGCAACAGGCCAGGCAGGAGCTGCCTATGGACATTCCCAGTTCCTGGTGATGTGGGCTCACTGTGACATCACAACCAAGACTTTGCTGATTGATCAGACTGCCTAAGACCTCCCGCTAAGGCCCCTCCCTCTCCACACACAGGCCACTTTGGTGCCAGTAACAGGCAGAATCTTCTTTTGTGACGATGGCTCATCTCCTCCAGTTAACTTCCTCACTTTATCAAGGTTCAACTGAGATGACATTCCTTTCCTGGTCAATACAACTACCCATGTGGAGGCTGCACTTTGGAGGATAAGAAGCATTTCTAATGGTGAGTACAAAATACCCCAAGCCCTTTGCAGTGCAATCAGAATGTCCCATACCATTGGATGAGGAAATTTCTCTCCCAGACCTACATCTCCCATAATTGGGTGCATATTCCCTTGTGGGAATGCAAAATATAGCACACTGGAAACCAGGGGGTTGTAATTCCAGGGGTTTTTTTTCCTAACTTCATCAAAACCCAGAAATTCTTTCAGGGGCTGGCAAGAGCATCAAAGTGACCAATGTACTCATTTTATGTCGACCAAGAAATTAATGTACTTTGATCTGAGGACTATAGAGGAACACACAAGGTATACTCAATGAATACTTCATACTCCCTATTCAGTGTAATTGTTATCATCTCTACTGTGAACAGAATCTTTCAGGAACCCCAGAACTTGTGGAGAACCATGAAGCACTTTGAAAGGACATTCAATTCTGCAAAGAATCTCTGGAGTACTAAAGAGCACACGTTTTCCTCATAGAACTGAACCCACAGAGTCAGTGTGACTCAAGGCTGCACCTCAAAGTGACTTCAAGGCTTGAACATACATTCTGAAAATGGAGAATTCCAATTTGAACTGGAAAAATCACACGCACACACACACACACACACACACACAAATTGCTGAAGTACTGTTCGTTATCTACTAGCAAATTTCTTAACTTCCATCTAGTGAATTACAACCTTGAACACACCAGAAGTCACTGAACCCCAGTACACCTGGTGCACTCCATCAATTCCCACAATCCAAATGAGAGGGTTTCTTTCAAGGATTCTTATACATACCTAAACAATGGATATACTCAATGAGTGTGAAATAGTGGGTACTTTAAGAATTTTTATAAAGAGCTAAGAAATTAGTTGACTCTGACACTGTGGGTGTTACACACACTAGTATGCATACGCAAACACATACGCACACACAACCCTGTCCAAAGATCATGAGGAGAGATCAGCGCAATAGCTGAAATCCCGCAGTTGCCCAAATATGTGGACACTTTCATGTCTCCAAGTAATCATCCATCTTACAAAAATACATGAAGTGACATCATTTCCAACAATGTCCTTGGAAGGTAGGTATACTACAGCCTTTAGGCCAATGAAGAAATAAGCACTAATTCACCAGAGTCTATGCATGAAGCCATCACTGTAATTGAAATCATTTGTGGAAAACCAATAATGCACATGGATACATGTCAGAAGATCTTCGAACATACACTTTACATTTTCAATAAATGCTGTACATTTCCTCACCTGACAGGGTGTAACTGCTGATCTTTGGAAGAGCAGCGTTGAGTCATACCAAAATTAGTGACTTCCAGGAAGCATTGGTGACTTGCATTATTTGGAACAGAGCATTTAACAGACACAGAAACAGGAAATATTTGGAAACCACATCAGCGGCCACACACACAAATACACCCACAGTGTGACTTAGTTCCATGAGTATTCAGTATTCTGGTGTCAGTGAAAGTATGGGCTTTCAGCTAAGTGAAGTTCTTTTTAGTAGCTCCAGTTTTTAATAATCACCAGGAAACTGGATTGTTTGCCATCTTTCACTGATTGTAATTGGGATAATGGTTAATTTTAGCCCATAATATTACATATAGGACTCTGAATTGCATAGATAAAGTAACTTCTTTTATAAACAATCTTACATGGTTGAAGTTCTGCCAGGAAAAATCAACTTATATTCTCCCCATGTTTCATGGCTTTCTAGAGAAGAAACCATTATTTAGCTCACAACAATGTATTTAAAACTGGGAAATATTTAAAAATATATTGTGCCCATTCTAAGACCACCTCAGTCATTATGTTCAGTATCTAGAAAATATGTCCCACTGCAGCAATTGAGTATATATTTCAGAGGATACCTCCTTTCCTAGCATCATACTTCAATGTGAGTAACACTCATTTGGCCTTAATGATGAGGTAGGATGAATTTCATAGAAATATGTAACTCTGATACTAGAAACAACTTGGGTAATATGTTGAATATCTGGCAACAGGTTCCAATCATTGATCTCAGTACATATGTCACAAGATAACTCCCCATCACTCCTGGTTTTGATAAGGAGAAAATTTCATGTTTGTTCATAACTTCATTTTATTATTTAATTTCATAGAATCAAGTAAGCCCCATTCTACTACCCACATAGTTTGATGGTTGATGTCAGTCCAGCCCTTCAATTCCTGGCATACACTGTGCATTTCTCTGGATTTTTCCCCACCTATCTGCATTTTTAAATTTGAGACTAATTGCTTTCAGCCCATAATTTCCCATTATGGTGAGTTTCATGGAATTCAGTTACTTATGTTTAAAAACCAACATCTTTAGAAGGTTTGCTCTCTGGTGTTCCATCAAGTCTTGGAATCGAGGGTACATTTCACAAGGTACTTCCCAGCTAGCCTCCCTTTTAAATTTGATAAAATTCAGATCACACTTACCTCATAATGCGTAGGTATTCCATTGAGTTCAATAGAAACATGAAATTCCCGTTTAAATTCATAGTAATAGGAAGGTTGAAAATTTCGCAGTTAGTTCAGCTATTAGGCTTCAGGAAGACGTTCACAGGATTTCTCCACTACTGTGGCTGGTATTTTTCGAGTAGAAATATTACTGTTAGTGCATGATGCTGTCTTTATTAATCAGAATTTCCTACAAAAATACTTACCATTCTAAAATGAAATAAGTTTGAAGACTGAATGTCTGACACTACCTTGAAGTGCTGTATTTTACTGTGCATTGCAAAGGATTACTCCCCATCTTGGACCATTTTGAATTAAAAAAAAACAGTACTCATTTTGCTCCTACTGAGATATATATACGTACATATATATGTTGCACATATGTATATATATACATATATATGTGTGTATATTATTCCAAATTTCATAGAAAAAAGAAACTCGAAATTTACAACCAACTTAATGAGATGATTAAAGGTCTGCTAGGAATTTTTTGTCTTCCTCTTATGTCATAGCATTTCTCCCATCTTTCCCGGTTTTCCTTTGTAATAAACATTCATTTAACTCAAAATTCAGTATCTACTGTTGTAATTTTCATAGAAACGTGTCATTCTAAAAGAACAGAAAGTAATTATAGGTATTATTAGATTGAAGATTGAATGTCCGACACTACCTTGAAGTCCCGGATTTTACTCTGCATTTCAAAGGATTACTCCCCATCTAGTACCATTTTTAATTTTAAAAAAATGCTCATTTTTGCTCCTTGTCAAATATATATATGTACATACATATGTTGTATATATGTATATATATATGTATATAATTCCAAATTTCATAGAAAACCTATCTCAAAATTTAAAATCAACTTAATCAGATTATTAAAGGGCTGCTAAGAGTTTTTTGTCTTCCTCTCTATGTCATAGTATTTCTCCCATCTTCCCAGGTTTTCCTTAGGAATAACCATTTATTTCACTCACAATTCAGTATTTAGTGTAGTAATTTTCATTGAAACGTTCAATTCTAAAAGAACAGAAACTGCTTATAAGTATCAATCTCTTGAACAAGATGAAAGCCTGGAACTCACTCAGTAAGTCACAGAATTATTTCATATCTACTGGATTTCTAAGATTGAAATATTGCCTTATGCCAAAATTCATAGAAATTTGAACACCAGGAAACACAGCTTACTCAGGGCAATTTCCTCTAACATTCATTTCCTTGGTCAATGTACCCTGATGGCTCAAGAACAAGTGATGTCAGATCAACAGGTGACTGGAACTCCATGTAATCTCATTCCTGCCTTGCGTGTCTGCTATTATCAAACCGTGACATCATGTGTTCAGGGTGAGACCCTGAAATCATGACAGCCGATGCACCAAAGTGAGATGAGGAGAGGTGTGTTCTGCTTGGTGAGCTCCAGACCCAAGTTGCACAAAGGCCTGTGGACAATTGAAACCATGGGGCAAGTTAGCTTGGGCTAGCAGTGGTTTTGGAATTCCCCAATTTTGATGAGCTCACGTCTACCATGTTCTGTTGCTGTCCCTGTCTCCGTTTTCCTCAGGCCACACTTAACTGAGAAAAGGTCCACATAAAGCAGGGGCACTTTCTTCCAGCTTCTTCCATTGACTGGCTTGGCTGCCATAGCAACAGGCCAGGCAGGAGCTGCCTATGGACATTCCCAGTTCCTGGTGATGTGGGCTCACTGTGACATCACAACCAAGACTTTGCTGATTGATCAGACTGCCTAAGACCTCCCGCTAAGGCCCCTCCCTCTCCACACACAGGCCACTTTGGTGCCAGTAACAGGCAGAATCTTCTTTTGTGACGATGGCTCATCTCCTCCAGTTAACTTCCTCACTTTATCAAGGTTCAACTGAGATGACATTCCTTTCCTGGTCAATACAACTACCCATGTGGAGGCTGCACTTTGGAGGATAAGAAGCATTTCTAATGGTAAGTACAAAATACCCCAAGCCCTTTGCAGTGCAATCAGAATGTCCCATACCATTGGATGAGGAAATTTCTCTCCCAGACCTACATCTCCCATAATTGGGTGCATATTCCCTTGTGGGAATGCAAAATATAGCACACTGGAAACCAGGGGGTTGTAATTCCAGGGGTTTTTTTTCCTAACTTCATCAAAACCCAGAAATTCTTTCAGGGGCTGGCAAGAGCATCAAAGTGACCAATGTACTCATTTTATGTCGACCAAGAAATTAATGTACTTTGATCTGAGGACTATAGAGGAACACACAAGGTATACTCAATGAATACTTCATACTCCCTATTCAGTGTAATTGTTATCATCTCTACTGTGAACAGAATCTTTCAGGAACCCCAGAACTTGTGGAGAACCATGAAGCACTTTGAAAGGACATTCAATTCTGCAAAGAATCTCTGGAGTACTAAAGAGCACACGTTTTCCTCATAGAACTGAACCCACAGAGTCAGTGTGACTCAAGGCTGCACCTCAAAGTGACTTCAAGGCTTGAACATACATTCTGAAAATGGAGAATTCCAATTTGAACTGGAAAAATCACACGCACACACACACACACACACACACAAATTGCTGAAGTACTGTTCGTTATCTACTAGCAAATTTCTTAACTTCCATCTAGTGAATTACAACCTTGAACACACCAGAAGTCACTGAACCCCAGTACACCTGGTGCACTCCATCAATTCCCACAATCCAAATGAGAGGGTTTCTTTCAAGGATTCTTATACATACCTAAACAATGGATATACTCAATGAGTGTGAAATAGTGGGTACTTTAAGAATTTTTATAAAGAGCTAAGAAATTAGTTGACTCTGACACTGTGGGTGTTACACACACTAGTATGCATACGCAAACACATACGCACACACAACCCTGTCCAAAGATCATGAGGAGAGATCAGCGCAATAGCTGAAATCCCGCAGTTGCCCAAATATGTGGACACTTTCATGTCTCCAAGTAATCATCCATCTTACAAAAATACATGAAGTGACATCATTTCCAACAATGTCCTTGGAAGGTAGGTATACTACAGCCTTTAGGCCAATGAAGAAATAAGCACTAATTCACCAGAGTCTATGCATGAAGCCATCACTGTAATTGAAATCATTTGTGGAAAACCAATAATGCACATGGATACATGTCAGAAGATCTTCGAACATACACTTTACATTTTCAATAAATGCTGTACATTTCCTCACCTGACAGGGTGTAACTGCTGATCTTTGGAAGAGCAGCGTTGAGTCATACCAAAATTAGTGACTTCCAGGAAGCATTGGTGACTTGCATTATTTGGAACAGAGCATTTAACAGACACAGAAACAGGAAATATTTGGAAACCACATCAGCGGCCACACACACAAATACACCCACAGTGTGACTTAGTTCCATGAGTATTCAGTATTCTGGTGTCAGTGAAAGTATGGGCTTTCAGCTAAGTGAAGTTCTTTTTAGTAGCTCCAGTTTTTAATAATCACCAGGAAACTGGATTGTTTGCCATCTTTCACTGATTGTAATTGGGATAATGGTTAATTTTAGCCCATAATATTACATATAGGACTCTGAATTGCATAGATAAAGTAACTTCTTTTATAAACAATCTTACATGGTTGAAGTTCTGCCAGGAAAAATCAACTTATATTCTCCCCATGTTTCATGGCTTTCTAGAGAAGAAACCATTATTTAGCTCACAACAATGTATTTAAAACTGGGAAATATTTAAAAATATATTGTGCCCATTCTAAGACCACCTCAGTCATTATGTTCAGTATCTAGAAAATATGTCCCACTGCAGCAATTGAGTATATATTTCAGAGGATACCTCCTTTCCTAGCATCATACTTCAATGTGAGTAACACTCATTTGGCCTTAATGATGAGGTAGGATGAATTTCATAGAAATATGTAACTCTGATACTAGAAACAACTTGGGTAATATGTTGAATATCTGGCAACAGGTTCCAATCATTGATCTCAGTACATATGTCACAAGATAACTCCCCATCACTCCTGGTTTTGATAAGGAGAAAATTTCATGTTTGTTCATAACTTCATTTTATTATTTAATTTCATAGAATCAAGTAAGCCCCATTCTACTACCCACATAGTTTGATGGTTGATGTCAGTCCAGCCCTTCAATTCCTGGCATACACTGTGCATTTCTCTGGATTTTTCCCCACCTATCTGCATTTTTAAATTTGAGAATAATTGCTTTCAGCCCATAATTTCCCATTATGGTGAGTTTCATGGAATTCAGTTACTTATGTTTAAAAACCAACATCTTTAGAAGGTTTGCTCTCTGGTGTTCCATCAAGTCTTGGAATCGAGGGTACATTTCACAAGGTACTTCCCAGCTAGCCTCCCTTTTAAATTTGATAAAATTCAGATCACACTTACCTCATAATGCGTAGGTATTCCATTGAGTTCAATAGAAACATGAAATTCCCGTTTAAATTCATAGTAATAGGAAGGTTGAAAATTTCGCAGTTAGTTCAGCTATTAGGCTTCAGGAAGACGTTCACAGGATTTCTCCACTACTGTGGCTGGTATTTTTCGAGTAGAAATATTACTGTTAGTGCATGATGCTGTCTTTATTAATCAGAATTTCCTACAAAAATACTTACCATTCTAAAATGAAATAAGTTTGAAGACTGAATGTCTGACACTACCTTGAAGTGCTGTATTTTACTGTGCATTGCAAAGGATTACTCCCCATCTTGGACCATTTTGAATTAAAAAAAAACAGTACTCATTTTGCTCCTACTGAGATATATATACGTACATATATATGTTGCACATATGTATATATATACATATATATGTGTGTATATTATTCCAAATTTCATAGAAAAAAGAAACTCGAAATTTACAACCAACTTAATGAGATGATTAAAGGTCTGCTAGGAATTTTTTGTCTTCCTCTTATGTCATAGCATTTCTCCCATCTTTCCCGGTTTTCCTTTGTAATAAACATTCATTTAACTCAAAATTCAGTATCTACTGTTGTAATTTTCATAGAAACGTGTCATTCTAAAAGAACAGAAAGTAATTATAGGTATTATTAGATTGAAGATTGAATGTCCGACACTACCTTGAAGTCCCGGATTTTACTCTGCATTTCAAAGGATTACTCCCCATCTAGTACCATTTTTAATTTTAAAAAAATGCTCATTTTTGCTCCTTGTCAAATATATATATGTACATACATATGTTGTATATATGTATATATATATGTATATAATTCCAAATTTCATAGAAAACCTATCTCAAAATTTAAAATCAACTTAATCAGATTATTAAAGGGCTGCTAAGAGTTTTTTGTCTTCCTCTCTATGTCATAGTATTTCTCCCATCTTCCCAGGTTTTCCTTAGGAATAACCATTTATTTCACTCACAATTCAGTATTTAGTGTAGTAATTTTCATTGAAACGTTCAATTCTAAAAGAACAGAAACTGCTTATAAGTATCAATCTCTTGAACAAGATGAAAGCCTGGAACTCACTCAGTAAGTCACAGAATTATTTCATATCTACTGGATTTCTAAGATTGAAATATTGCCTTATGCCAAAATTCATAGAAATTTGAACACCAGGAAACACAGCTTACTCAGGGCAATTTCCTCTAACATTCATTTCCTTGGTCAATGTACCCTGATGGCTCAAGAACAAGTGATGTCAGATCAACAGGTGACTGGAACTCCATGTAATCTCATTCCTGCCTTGCGTGTCTGCTATTATCAAACCGTGACATCATGTGTTCAGGGTGAGACCCTGAAATCATGACAGCCGATGCACCAAAGTGAGATGAGGAGAGGTGTGTTCTGCTTGGTGAGCTCCAGACCCAAGTTGCACAAAGGCCTGTGGACAATTGAAACCATGGGGCAAGTTAGCTTGGGCTAGCAGTGGTTTTGGAATTCCCCAATTTTGATGAGCTCACGTCTACCATGTTCTGTTGCTGTCCCTGTCTCCGTTTTCCTCAGGCCACACTTAACTGAGAAAAGGTCCACATAAAGCAGGGGCACTTTCTTCCAGCTTCTTCCATTGACTGGCTTGGCTGCCATAGCAACAGGCCAGGCAGGAGCTGCCTATGGACATTCCCAGTTCCTGGTGATGTGGGCTCACTGTGACATCACAACCAAGACTTTGCTGATTGATCAGACTGCCTAAGACCTCCCGCTAAGGCCCCTCCCTCTCCACACACAGGCCACTTTGGTGCCAGTAACAGGCAGAATCTTCTTTTGTGACGATGGCTCATCTCCTCCAGTTAACTTCCTCACTTTATCAAGGTTCAACTGAGATGACATTCCTTTCCTGGTCAATACAACTACCCATGTGGAGGCTGCACTTTGGAGGATAAGAAGCATTTCTAATGGTGAGTACAAAATACCCCAAGCCCTTTGCAGTGCAATCAGAATGTCCCATACCATTGGATGAGGAAATTTCTCTCCCAGACCTACATCTCCCATAATTGGGTGCATATTCCCTTGTGGGAATGCAAAATATAGCACACTGGAAACCAGGGGGTTGTAATTCCAGGGGTTTTTTTTCCTAACTTCATCAAAACCCAGAAATTCTTTCAGGGGCTGGCAAGAGCATCAAAGTGACCAATGTACTCATTTTATGTCAACCAAGAAATTAATGTACTTTGATCTGAGGACTATAGAGGAACACACAAGGTATACTCAATGAATACTTCATACTCCCTATTCAGTGTAATTGTTATCATCTCTACTGTGAACAGAATCTTTCAGGAACCCCAGAACTTGTGGAGAACCATGAAGCACTTTGAAAGGACATTCAATTCTGCAAAGAATCTCTGGAGTACTAAAGAGCACACGTTTTCCTCATAGAACTGAACCCACAGAGTCAGTGTGACTCAAGGCTGCACCTCAAAGTGACTTCAAGGCTTGAACATACATTCTGAAAATGGAGAATTCCAATTTGAACTGGAAAAATCACACGCACACACACACACACACACACACACACACAAATTGCTGAAGTACTGTTCGTTATCTACTAGCAAATTTCTTAACTTCCATCTAGTGAATTACAACCTTGAACACACCAGAAGTCACTGAACCCCAGTACACCTGGTGCACTCCATCAATTCCCACAATCCAAATGAGAGGGTTTCTTTCAAGGATTCTTATACATACCTAAACAATGGATATACTCAATGAGTGTGAAATAGTGGGTACTTTAAGAATTTTTATAAAGAGCTAAGAAATTAGTTGACTCTGACACTGTGGGTGTTACACACACTAGTATGCATACGCAAACACATACGCACACACAACCCTGTCCAAAGATCATGAGGAGAGATCAGCGCAATAGCTGAAATCCCGCAGTTGCCCAAATATGTGGACACTTTCATGTCTCCAAGTAATCATCCATCTTACAAAAATACATGAAGTGACATCATTTCCAACAATGTCCTTGGAAGGTAGGTATACTACAGCCTTTAGGCCAATGAAGAAATAAGCACTAATTCACCAGAGTCTATGCATGAAGCCATCACTGTAATTGAAATCATTTGTTGAAAACCAATAATGCACATGGATACATGTCAGAAGATCTTCGAACATACACTTTACATTTTCAATAAATGCTGTACATTTCCTCACCTGACAGGGTGTAACTGCTGATCTTTGGAAGAGCAGCGTTGAGTCATACCAAAATTAGTGACTTCCAGGAAGCATTGGTGACTTGCATTATTTGGAACAGAGCATTTAACAGACACAGAAACAGGAAATATTTGGAAACCACATCAGCGGCCACACACACAAATACACCCACAGTGTGACTTAGTTCCATGAGTATTCAGTATTCTGGTGTCAGTGAAAGTATGGGCTTTCAGCTAAGTGAAGTTCTTTTTAGTAGCTCCAGTTTTTAATAATCACCAGGAAACTGGATTGTTTGCCATCTTTCACTGATTGTAATTGGGATAATGGTTAATTTTAGCCCATAATATTACATATAGGACTCTGAATTGCATAGATAAAGTAACTTCTTTTATAAACAATCTTACATGGTTGAAGTTCTGCCAGGAAAAATCAACTTATATTCTCCCCATGTTTCATGGCTTTCTAGAGAAGAAACCATTATTTAGCTCACAACAATGTATTTAAAACTGGGAAATATTTAAAAATATATTGTGCCCATTCTAAGACCACCTCAGTCATTATGTTCAGTATCTAGAAAATATGTCCCACTGCAGCAATTGAGTATATATTTCAGAGGATACCTCCTTTCCTAGCATCATACTTCAATGTGAGTAACACTCATTTGGCCTTAATGATGAGGTAGGATGAATTTCATAGAAATATGTAACTCTGATACTAGAAACAACTTGGGTAATATGTTGAATATCTGGCAACAGGTTCCAATCATTGATCTCAGTACATATGTCACAAGATAACTCCCCATCACTCCTGGTTTTGATAAGGAGAAAATTTCATGTTTGTTCATAACTTCATTTTATTATTTAATTTCATAGAATCAAGTAAGCCCCATTCTACTACCCACATAGTTTGATGGTTGATGTCAGTCCAGCCCTTCAATTCCTGGCATACACTGTGCATTTCTCTGGATTTTTCCCCACCTATCTGCATTTTTAAATTTGAGAATAATTGCTTTCAGCCCATAATTTCCCATTATGGTGAGTTTCATGGAATTCAGTTACTTATGTTTAAAAACCAACATCTTTAGAAGGTTTGCTCTCTGGTGTTCCATCAAGTCTTGGAATAGAGGGTACATTTCACAAGGTACTTCCCAGCTAGCCTCCCTTTTAAATTTGATAAAATTCAGATCACACTTACCTCATAATGCGTAGGTATTCCATTGAGTTCAATAGAAACATGAAATTCCCGTTTAAATTCATAGTAATAGGAAGGTTGAAAATTTCGCAGTTAGTTCAGCTATTAGGCTTCAGGAAGACGTTCACAGGATTTCTCCACTACTGTGGCTGGTATTTTTCGAGTAGAAATATTACTGTTAGTGCATGATGCTGTCTTTATTAATCAGAATTTCCTACAAAAATACTTACCATTCTAAAATGAAATAAGTTTGAAGACTGAATGTCTGACACTACCTTGAAGTGCTGTATTTTACTGTGCATTGCAAAGGATTACTCCCCATCTTGGACCATTTTGAATTAAAAAAAAACAGTACTCATTTTGCTCCTACTGAGATATATATACGTACATATATATGTTGCACATATGTATATATATACATATATATGTGTGTATATTATTCCAAATTTCATAGAAAAAAGAAACTCGAAATTTACAACTAACTTAATGAGATGATTAAAGGTCTGCTAGGAATTTTTTGTCTTCCTCTTATGTCATAGCATTTCTCCCATCTTTCCCGGTTTTCCTTTGTAATAAACATTCATTTAACTCAAAATTCAGTATCTACTGTTGTAATTTTCATAGAAACGTGTCATTCTAAAAGAACAGAAAGTAATTATAGGTATTATTAGATTGAAGATTGAATGTCCGACACTACCTTGAAGTCCCGGATTTTACTCTGCATTTCAAAGGATTACTCCCCATCTAGTACCATTTTTAATTTTAAAAAAATGCTCATTTTTGCTCCTTGTCAAATATATATATGTACATACATATGTTGTATATATGTATATATATATGTATATAATTCCAAATTTCATAGAAAACCTATCTCAAAATTTAAAATCAACTTAATCAGATTATTAAAGGGCTGCTATGAGTTTTTTGTCTTCCTCTCTATGTCATAGTATTTCTCCCATCTTCCCAGGTTTTCCTTAGGAATAACCATTTATTTCACTCACAATTCAGTATTTAGTGTAGTAATTTTCATTGAAACGTTCAATTCTAAAAGAACAGAAACTGCTTATAAGTATCAATCTCTTGAACAAGATGAAAGCCTGGAACTCACTCAGTAAGTCACAGAATTATTTCATATCTACTGGATTTCTAAGATTGAAATATTGCCTTATGCCAAAATTCATAGAAATTTGAACACCAGGAAACACAGCTTACTCAGGGCAATTTCCTCTAACATTCATTTCCTTGGTCAATGTACCCTGATGGCTCAAGAACAAGTGATGTCAGATCAACAGGTGACTGGAACTCCATGTAATCTCATTCCTGCCTTGCGTGTCTGCTATTATCAAACCGTGACATCATGTGTTCAGGGTGAGACCCTGAAATCATGACAGCCGATGCACCAAAGTGAGATGAGGAGAGGTGTGTTCTGCTTGGTGAGCTCCAGACCCAAGTTGCACAAAGGCCTGTGGACAATTGAAACCATGGGGCAAGTTAGCTTGGGCTAGCAGTGGTTTGGGAATTCCCCAATTTTGATGAGCTCACGTCTACCATGTTCTGTTGCTGTCCCTGTCTCCGTTTTCCTCAGGCCACACTTAACTGAGAAAAGGTCCACATAAAGCAGGGGCACTTTCTTCCAGCTTCTTCCATTGACTGGCTTGGCTGCCATAGCAACAGGCCAGGCAGGAGCTGCCTATGGACATTCCCAGTTCCTGGTGATGTGGGCTCACTGTGACATCACAACCAAGACTTTGCTGATTGATCAGACTGCCTAAGACCTCCCGCTAAGGCCCCTCCCTCTCCACACACAGGCCACTTTGGTGCCAGTAACAGGCAGAATCTTCTTTTGTGACGATGGCTCATCTCCTCCAGTTAACTTCCTCACTTTATCAAGGTTCAACTGAGATGACATTCCTTTCCTGGTCAATACAACTACCCATGTGGAGGCTGCACTTTGGAGGATAAGAAGCATTTCTAATGGTGAGTACAAAATACCCCAAGCCCTTTGCAGTGCAATCAGAATGTCCCATACCATTGGATGAGGAAATTTCTCTCCCAGACCTACATCTCCCATAATTGGGTGCATATTCCCTTGTGGGAATGCAAAATATAGCACACTGGAAACCAGGGGGTTGTAATTCCAGGGGTTTTTTTTCCTAACTTCATCAAAACCCAGAAATTCTTTCAGGGGCTGGCAAGAGCATCAAAGTGACCAATGTACTCATTTTATGTCGACCAAGAAATTAATGTACTTTGATCTGAGGACTATAGAGGAACACACAAGGTATACTCAATGAATACTTCATACTCCCTATTCAGTGTAATTGTTATCATCTCTACTGTGAACAGAATCTTTCAGGAACCCCAGAACTTGTGGAGAACCATGAAGCACTTTGAAAGGACATTCAATTCTGCAAAGAATCTCTGGAGTACTAAAGAGCACACGTTTTCCTCATAGAACTGAACCCACAGAGTCAGTGTGACTCAAGGCTGCACCTCAAAGTGACTTCAAGGCTTGAACATACATTCTGAAAATGGAGAATTCCAATTTGAACTGGAAAAATCACACGCACACACACACACACACACACAAATTGCTGAAGTACTGTTCGTTATCTACTAGCAAATTTCTTAACTTCCATCTAGTGAATTACAACCTTGAACACACCAGAAGTCACTGAACCCCAGTACACCTGGTGCACTCCATCAATTCCCACAATCCAAATGAGAGGGTTTCTTTCAAGGATTCTTATACATACCTAAACAATGGATATACTCAATGAGTGTGAAATAGTGGGTACTTTAAGAATTTTTATAAAGAGCTAAGAAATTAGTTGACTCTGACACTGTGGGTGTTACACACACTAGTATGCATACGCAAACACATACGCACACACAACCCTGTCCAAAGATCATGAGGAGAGATCAGCGCAATAGCTGAAATCCCGCAGTTGCCCAAATATGTGGACACTTTCATGTCTCCAAGTAATCATCCATCTTACAAAAATACATGAAGTGACATCATTTCCAACAATGTCCTTGGAAGGTAGGTATACTACAGCCTTTAGGCCAATGAAGAAATAAGCACTAATTCACCAGAGTCTATGCATGAAGCCATCACTGTAATTGAAATCATTTGTGGAAAACCAATAATGCACATGGATACATGTCAGAAGATCTTCGAACATACACTTTACATTTTCAATAAATGCTGTACATTTCCTCACCTGACAGGGTGTAACTGCTGATCTTTGGAAGAGCAGCGTTGAGTCATACCAAAATTAGTGACTTCCAGGAAGCATTGGTGACTTGCATTATTTGGAACAGAGCATTTAACAGACACAGAAACAGGAAATATTTGGAAACCACATCAGCGGCCACACACACAAATACACCCACAGTGTGACTTAGTTCCATGAGTATTCAGTATTCTGGTGTCAGTGAAAGTATGGGCTTTCAGCTAAGTGAAGTTCTTTTTAGTAGCTCCAGTTTTTAATAATCACCAGGAAACTGGATTGTTTGCCATCTTTCACTGATTGTAATTGGGATAATGGTTAATTTTAGCCCATAATATTACATATAGGACTCTGAATTGCATAGATAAAGTAACTTCTTTTATAAACAATCTTACATGGTTGAAGTTCTGCCAGGAAAAATCAACTTATATTCTCCCCATGTTTCATGGCTTTCTAGAGAAGAAACCATTATTTAGCTCACAACAATGTATTTAAAACTGGGAAATATTTAAAAATATATTGTGCCCATTCTAAGACCACCTCAGTCATTATGTTCAGTATCTAGAAAATATGTCCCACTGCAGCAATTGAGTATATATTTCAGAGGATACCTCCTTTCCTAGCATCATACTTCAATGTGAGTAACACTCATTTGGCCTTAATGATGAGGTAGGATGAATTTCATAGAAATATGTAACTCTGATACTAGAAACAACTTGGGTAATATGTTGAATATCTGGCAACAGGTTCCAATCATTGATCTCAGTACATATGTCACAAGATAACTCCCCATCACTCCTGGTTTTGATAAGGAGAAAATTTCATGTTTGTTCATAACTTCATTTTATTATTTAATTTCATAGAATCAAGTAAGCCCCATTCTACTACCCACATAGTTTGATGGTTGATGTCAGTCCAGCCCTTCAATTCCTGGCATACACTGTGCATTTCTCTGGATTTTTCCCCACCTATCTGCATTTTTAAATTTGAGAATAATTGCTTTCAGCCCATAATTTCCCATTATGGTGAGTTTCATGGAATTCAGTTACTTATGTTTAAAAACCAACATCTTTAGAAGGTTTGCTCTCTGGTGTTCCATCAAGTCTTGGAATAGAGGGTACATTTCACAAGGTACTTCCCAGCTAGCCTCCCTTTTAAATTTGATAAAATTCAGATCACACTTACCTCATAATGCGTAGGTATTCCATTGAGTTCAATAGAAACATGAAATTCCCGTTTAAATTCATAGTAATAGGAAGGTTGAAAATTTCGCAGTTAGTTCAGCTATTAGGCTTCAGGAAGACGTTCACAGGATTTCTCCACTACTGTGGCTGGTATTTTTCGAGTAGAAATATTACTGTTAGTGCATGATGCTGTCTTTATTAATCAGAATTTCCTACAAAAATACTTACCATTCTAAAATGAAATAAGTTTGAAGACTGAATGTCTGACACTACCTTGAAGTGCTGTATTTTACTGTGCATTGCAAAGGATTACTCCCCATCTTGGACCATTTTGAATTAAAAAAAAACAGTACTCATTTTGCTCCTACTGAGATATATATACGTACATATATATGTTGCACATATGTATATATATACATATATATGTGTGTATATTATTCCAAATTTCATAGAAAAAAGAAACTCGAAATTTACAACTAACTTAATGAGATGATTAAAGGTCTGCTAGGAATTTTTTGTCTTCCTCTTATGTCATAGCATTTCTCCCATCTTTCCCGGTTTTCCTTTGTAATAAACATTCATTTAACTCAAAATTCAGTATCTACTGTTGTAATTTTCATAGAAACGTGTCATTCTAAAAGAACAGAAAGTAATTATAGGTATTATTAGATTGAAGATTGAATGTCCGACACTACCTTGAAGTCCCGGATTTTACTCTGCATTTCAAAGGATTACTCCCCATCTAGTACCATTTTTAATTTTAAAAAAATGCTCATTTTTGCTCCTTGTCAAATATATATATGTACATACATATGTTGTATATATGTATATATATATGTATATAATTCCAAATTTCATAGAAAACCTATCTCAAAATTTAAAATCAACTTAATCAGATTATTAAAGGGCTGCTATGAGTTTTTTGTCTTCCTCTCTATGTCATAGTATTTCTCCCATCTTCCCAGGTTTTCCTTAGGAATAACCATTTATTTCACTCACAATTCAGTATTTAGTGTAGTAATTTTCATTGAAACGTTCAATTCTAAAAGAACAGAAACTGCTTATAAGTATCAATCTCTTGAACAAGATGAAAGCCTGGAACTCACTCAGTAAGTCACAGAATTATTTCATATCTACTGGATTTCTAAGATTGAAATATTGCCTTATGCCAAAATTCATAGAAATTTGAACACCAGGAAACACAGCTTACTCAGGGCAATTTCCTCTAACATTCATTTCCTTGGTCAATGTACCCTGATGGCTCAAGAACAAGTGATGTCAGATCAACAGGTGACTGGAACTCCATGTAATCTCATTCCTGCCTTGCGTGTCTGCTATTATCAAACCGTGACATCATGTGTTCAGGGTGAGACCCTGAAATCATGACAGCCGATGCACCAAAGTGAGATGAGGAGAGGTGTGTTCTGCTTGGTGAGCTCCAGACCCAAGTTGCACAAAGGCCTGTGGACAATTGAAACCATGGGGCAAGTTAGCTTGGGCTAGCAGTGGTTTTGGAATTCCCCAATTTTGATGAGCTCACGTCTACCATGTTCTGTTGCTGTCCCTGTCTCCGTTTTCCTCAGGCCACACTTAACTGAGAAAAGGTCCACATAAAGCAGGGGCACTTTCTTCCAGCTTCTTCCATTGACTGGCTTGGCTGCCATAGCAACAGGCCAGGCAGGAGCTGCCTATGGACATTCCCAGTTCCTGGTGATGTGGGCTCACTGTGACATCACAACCAAGACTTTGCTGATTGATCAGACTGCCTAAGACCTCCCGCTAAGGCCCCTCCCTCTCCACACACAGGCCACTTTGGTGCCAGTAACAGGCAGAATCTTCTTTTGTGACGATGGCTCATCTCCTCCAGTTAACTTCCTCACTTTATCAAGGTTCAACTGAGATGACATTCCTTTCCTGGTCAATACAACTACCCATGTGGAGGCTGCACTTTGGAGGATAAGAAGCATTTCTAATGGTGAGTACAAAATACCCCAAGCCCTTTGCAGTGCAATCAGAATGTCCCATACCATTGGATGAGGAAATTTCTCTCCCAGACCTACATCTCCCATAATTGGGTGCATATTCCCTTGTGGGAATGCAAAATATAGCACACTGGAAACCAGGGGGTTGTAATTCCAGGGGTTTTTTTTCCTAACTTCATCAAAACCCAGAAATTCTTTCAGGGGCTGGCAAGAGCATCAAAGTGACCAATGTACTCATTTTATGTCGACCAAGAAATTAATGTACTTTGATCTGAGGACTATAGAGGAACACACAAGGTATACTCAATGAATACTTCATACTCCCTATTCAGTGTAATTGTTATCATCTCTACTGTGAACAGAATCTTTCAGGAACCCCAGAACTTGTGGAGAACCATGAAGCACTTTGAAAGGACATTCAATTCTGCAAAGAATCTCTGGAGTACTAAAGAGCACACGTTTTCCTCATAGAACTGAACCCACAGAGTCAGTGTGACTCAAGGCTGCACCTCAAAGTGACTTCAAGGCTTGAACATACATTCTGAAAATGGAGAATTCCAATTTGAACTGGAAAAATCACACGCACACACACACACACACACACACAAATTGCTGAAGTACTGTTCGTTATCTACTAGCAAATTTCTTAACTTCCATCTAGTGAATTACAACCTTGAACACACCAGAAGTCACTGAACCCCAGTACACCTGGTGCACTCCATCAATTCCCACAATCCAAATGAGAGGGTTTCTTTCAAGGATTCTTATACATACCTAAACAATGGATATACTCAATGAGTGTGAAATAGTGGGTACTTTAAGAATTTTTATAAAGAGCTAAGAAATTAGTTGACTCTGACACTGTGGGTGTTACACACACTAGTATGCATACGCAAACACATACGCACACACAACCCTGTCCAAAGATCATGAGGAGAGATCAGCGCAATAGCTGAAATCCCGCAGTTGCCCAAATATGTGGACACTTTCATGTCTCCAAGTAATCATCCATCTTACAAAAATACATGAAGTGACATCATTTCCAACAATGTCCTTGGAAGGTAGGTATACTACAGCCTTTAGGCCAATGAAGAAATAAGCACTAATTCACCAGAGTCTATGCATGAAGCCATCACTGTAATTGAAATCATTTGTGGAAAACCAATAATGCACATGGATACATGTCAGAAGATCTTCGAACATACACTTTACATTTTCAATAAATGCTGTACATTTCCTCACCTGACAGGGTGTAACTGCTGATCTTTGGAAGAGCAGCGTTGAGTCATACCAAAATTAGTGACTTCCAGGAAGCATTGGTGACTTGCATTATTTGGAACAGAGCATTTAACAGACACAGAAACAGGAAATATTTGGAAACCACATCAGCGGCCACACACACAAATACACCCACAGTGTGACTTAGTTCCATGAGTATTCAGTATTCTGGTGTCAGTGAAAGTATGGGCTTTCAGCTAAGTGAAGTTCTTTTTAGTAGCTCCAGTTTTTAATAATCACCAGGAAACTGGATTGTTTGCCATCTTTCACTGATTGTAATTGGGATAATGGTTAATTTTAGCCCATAATATTACATATAGGACTCTGAATTGCATAGATAAAGTAACTTCTTTTATAAACAATCTTACATGGTTGAAGTTCTGCCAGGAAAAATCAACTTATATTCTCCCCATGTTTCATGGCTTTCTAGAGAAGAAACCATTATTTAGCTCACAACAATGTATTTAAAACTGGGAAATATTTAAAAATATATTGTGCCCATTCTAAGACCACCTCAGTCATTATGTTCAGTATCTAGAAAATATGTCCCACTGCAGCAATTGAGTATATATTTCAGAGGATACCTCCTTTCCTAGCATCATACTTCAATGTGAGTAACACTCATTTGGCCTTAATGATGAGGTAGGATGAATTTCATAGAAATATGTAACTCTGATACTAGAAACAACTTGGGTAATATGTTGAATATCTGGCAACAGGTTCCAATCATTGATCTCAGTACATATGTCACAAGATAACTCCCCATCACTCCTGGTTTTGATAAGGAGAAAATTTCATGTTTGTTCATAACTTCATTTTATTATTTAATTTCATAGAATCAAGTAAGCCCCATTCTACTACCCACATAATTTGATGGTTGATGTCAGTCCAGCCCTTCAATTCCTGGCATACACTGTGCATTTCTCTGGATTTTTCCCCACCTATCTGCATTTTTAAATTTGAGAATAATTGCTTTCAGCCCATAATTTCCCATTATGGTGAGTTTCATGGAATTCAGTTACTTATGTTTAAAAACCAACATCTTTAGAAGGTTTGCTCTCTGGTGTTCCATCAAGTCTTGGAATAGAGGGTACATTTCACAAGGTACTTCCCAGCTAGCCTCCCTTTTAAATTTGATAAAATTCAGATCACACTTACCTCATAATGCGTAGGTATTCCATTGAGTTCAATAGAAACATGAAATTCCCGTTTAAATTCATAGTAATAGGAAGGTTGAAAATTTCGCAGTTAGTTCAGCTATTAGGCTTCAGGAAGACGTTCACAGGATTTCTCCACTACTGTGGCTGGTATTTTTCGAGTAGAAATATTACTGTTAGTGCATGATGCTGTCTTTATTAATCAGAATTTCCTACAAAAATACTTACCATTCTAAAATGAAATAAGTTTGAAGACTGAATGTCTGACACTACCTTGAAGTGCTGTATTTTACTGTGCATTGCAAAGGATTACTCCCCATCTTGGACCATTTTGAATTAAAAAAAAACAGTACTCATTTTGCTCCTACTGAGATATATATACGTACATATATATGTTGCACATATGTATATATATACATATATATGTGTGTATATTATTCCAAATTTCATAGAAAAAAGAAACTCGAAATTTACAACTAACTTAATGAGATGATTAAAGGTCTGCTAGGAATTTTTTGTCTTCCTCTTATGTCATAGCATTTCTCCCATCTTTCCCGGTTTTCCTTTGTAATAAACATTCATTTAACTCAAAATTCAGTATCTACTGTTGTAATTTTCATAGAAACGTGTCATTCTAAAAGAACAGAAAGTAATTATAGGTATTATTAGATTGAAGATTGAATGTCCGACACTACCTTGAAGTCCCGGATTTTACTCTGCATTTCAAAGGATTACTCCCCATCTAGTACCATTTTTAATTTTAAAAAAATGCTCATTTTTGCTCCTTGTCAAATATATATATGTACATACATATGTTGTATATATGTATATATATATGTATATAATTCCAAATTTCATAGAAAACCTATCTCAAAATTTAAAATCAACTTAATCAGATTATTAAAGGGCTGCTATGAGTTTTTTGTCTTCCTCTCTATGTCATAGTATTTCTCCCATCTTCCCAGGTTTTCCTTAGGAATAACCATTTATTTCACTCACAATTCAGTATTTAGTGTAGTAATTTTCATTGAAACGTTCAATTCTAAAAGAACAGAAACTGCTTATAAGTATCAATCTCTTGAACAAGATGAAAGCCTGGAACTCACTCAGTAAGTCACAGAATTATTTCATATCTACTGGATTTCTAAGATTGAAATATTGCCTTATGCCAAAATTCATAGAAATTTGAACACCAGGAAACACAGCTTACTCAGGGCAATTTCCTCTAACATTCATTTCCTTGGTCAATGTACCCTGATGGCTCAAGAACAAGTGATGTCAGATCAACAGGTGACTGGAACTCCATGTAATCTCATTCCTGCCTTGCGTGTCTGCTATTATCAAACCGTGACATCATGTGTTCAGGGTGAGACCCTGAAATCATGACAGCCGATGCACCAAAGTGAGATGAGGAGAGGTGTGTTCTGCTTGGTGAGCTCCAGACCCAAGTTGCACAAAGGCCTGTGGACAATTGAAACCATGGGGCAAGTTAGCTTGGGCTAGCAGTGGTTTTGGAATTCCCCAATTTTGATGAGCTCACGTCTACCATGTTCTGTTGCTGTCCCTGTCTCCGTTTTCCTCAGGCCACACTTAACTGAGAAAAGGTCCACATAAAGCAGGGGCACTTTCTTCCAGCTTCTTCCATTGACTGGCTTGGCTGCCATAGCAACAGGCCAGGCAGGAGCTGCCTATGGACATTCCCAGTTCCTGGTGATGTGGGCTCACTGTGACATCACAACCAAGACTTTGCTGATTGATCAGACTGCCTAAGACCTCCCGCTAAGGCCCCTCCCTCTCCACACACAGGCCACTTTGGTGCCAGTAACAGGCAGAATCTTCTTTTGTGACGATGGCTCATCTCCTCCAGTTAACTTCCTCACTTTATCAAGGTTCAACTGAGATGACATTCCTTTCCTGGTCAATACAACTACCCATGTGGAGGCTGCACTTTGGAGGATAAGAAGCATTTCTAATGGTGAGTACAAAATACCCCAAGCCCTTTGCAGTGCAATCAGAATGTCCCATACCATTGGATGAGGAAATTTCTCTCCCAGACCTACATCTCCCATAATTGGGTGCATATTCCCTTGTGGGAATGCAAAATATAGCACACTGGAAACCAGGGGGTTGTAATTCCAGGGGTTTTTTTTCCTAACTTCATCAAAACCCAGAAATTCTTTCAGGGGCTGGCAAGAGCATCAAAGTGACCAATGTACTCATTTTATGTCGACCAAGAAATTAATGTACTTTGATCTGAGGACTATAGAGGAACACACAAGGTATACTCAATGAATACTTCATACTCCCTATTCAGTGTAATTGTTATCATCTCTACTGTGAACAGAATCTTTCAGGAACCCCAGAACTTGTGGAGAACCATGAAGCACTTTGAAAGGACATTCAATTCTGCAAAGAATCTCTGGAGTACTAAAGAGCACACGTTTTCCTCATAGAACTGAACCCACAGAGTCAGTGTGACTCAAGGCTGCACCTCAAAGTGACTTCAAGGCTTGAACATACATTCTGAAAATGGAGAATTCCAATTTGAACTGGAAAAATCACACGCACACACACACACACACACACACACAAATTGCTGAAGTACTGTTCGTTATCTACTAGCAAATTTCTTAACTTCCATCTAGTGAATTACAACCTTGAACACACCAGAAGTCACTGAACCCCAGTACACCTGGTGCACTCCATCAATTCCCACAATCCAAATGAGAGGGTTTCTTTCAAGGATTCTTATACATACCTAAACAATGGATATACTCAATGAGTGTGAAATAGTGGGTACTTTAAGAATTTTTATAAAGAGCTAAGAAATTAGTTGACTCTGACACTGTGGGTGTTACACACACTAGTATGCATACGCAAACACATACGCACACACAACCCTGTCCAAAGATCATGAGGAGAGATCAGCGCAATAGCTGAAATCCCGCAGTTGCCCAAATATGTGGACACTTTCATGTCTCCAAGTAATCATCCATCTTACAAAAATACATGAAGTGACATCATTTCCAACAATGTCCTTGGAAGGTAGGTATACTACAGCCTTTAGGCCAATGAAGAAATAAGCACTAATTCACCAGAGTCTATGCATGAAGCCATCACTGTAATTGAAATCATTTGTGGAAAACCAATAATGCACATGGATACATGTCAGAAGATCTTCGAACATACACTTTACATTTTCAATAAATGCTGTACATTTCCTCACCTGACAGGGTGTAACTGCTGATCTTTGGAAGAGCAGCGTTGAGTCATACCAAAATTAGTGACTTCCAGGAAGCATTGGTGACTTGCATTATTTGGAACAGAGCATTTAACAGACACAGAAACAGGAAATATTTGGAAACCACATCAGCGGCCACACACACAAATACACCCACAGTGTGACTTAGTTCCATGAGTATTCAGTATTCTGGTGTCAGTGAAAGTATGGGCTTTCAGCTAAGTGAAGTTCTTTTTAGTAGCTCCAGTTTTTAATAATCACCAGGAAACTGGATTGTTTGCCATCTTTCACTGATTGTAATTGGGATAATGGTTAATTTTAGCCCATAATATTACATATAGGACTCTGAATTGCATAGATAAAGTAACTTCTTTTATAAACAATCTTACATGGTTGAAGTTCTGCCAGGAAAAATCAACTTATATTCTCCCCATGTTTCATGGCTTTCTAGAGAAGAAACCATTATTTAGCTCACAACAATGTATTTAAAACTGGGAAATATTTAAAAATATATTGTGCCCATTCTAAGACCACCTCAGTCATTATGTTCAGTATCTAGAAAATATGTCCCACTGCAGCAATTGAGTATATATTTCAGAGGATACCTCCTTTCCTAGCATCATACTTCAATGTGAGTAACACTCATTTGGCCTTAATGATGAGGTAGGATGAATTTCATAGAAATATGTAACTCTGATACTAGAAACAACTTGGGTAATATGTTGAATATCTGGCAACAGGTTCCAATCATTGATCTCAGTACATATGTCACAAGATAACTCCCCATCACTCCTGGTTTTGATAAGGAGAAAATTTCATGTTTGTTCATAACTTCATTTTATTATTTAATTTCATAGAATCAAGTAAGCCCCATTCTACTACCCACATAGTTTGATGGTTGATGTCAGTCCAGCCCTTCAATTCCTGGCATACACTGTGCATTTCTCTGGATTTTTCCCCACCTATCTGCATTTTTAAATTTGAGAATAATTGCTTTCAGCCCATAATTTCCCATTATGGTGAGTTTCATGGAATTCAGTTACTTATGTTTAAAAACCAACATCTTTAGAAGGTTTGCTCTCTGGTGTTCCATCAAGTCTTGGAATCGAGGGTACATTTCACAAGGTACTTCCCAGCTAGCCTCCCTTTTAAATTTGATAAAATTCAGATCACACTTACCTCATAATGCGTAGGTATTCCATTGAGTTCAATAGAAACATGAAATTCCCGTTTAAATTCATAGTAATAGGAAGGTTGAAAATTTCGCAGTTAGTTCAGCTATTAGGCTTCAGGAAGACGTTCACAGGATTTCTCCACTACTGTGGCTGGTATTTTTCGAGTAGAAATATTACTGTTAGTGCATGATGCTGTCTTTATTAATCAGAATTTCCTACAAAAATACTTACCATTCTAAAATGAAATAAGTTTGAAGACTGAATGTCTGACACTACCTTGAAGTGCTGTATTTTACTGTGCATTGCAAAGGATTACTCCCCATCTTGGACCATTTTGAATTAAAAAAAAACAGTACTCATTTTGCTCCTACTGAGATATATATACGTACATATATATGTTGCACATATGTATATATATACATATATATGTGTGTATATTATTCCAAATTTCATAGAAAAAAGAAACTCGAAATTTACAACCAACTTAATGAGATGATTAAAGGTCTGCTAGGAATTTTTTGTCTTCCTCTTATGTCATAGCATTTCTCCCATCTTTCCCGGTTTTCCTTTGTAATAAACATTCATTTAACTCAAAATTCAGTATCTACTGTTGTAATTTTCATAGAAACGTGTCATTCTAAAAGAACAGAAAGTAATTATAGGTATTATTAGATTGAAGATTGAATGTCCGACACTACCTTGAAGTCCCGGATTTTACTCTGCATTTCAAAGGATTACTCCCCATCTAGTACCATTTTTAATTTTAAAAAAATGCTCATTTTTGCTCCTTGTCAAATATATATATGTACATACATATGTTGTATATATGTATATATATATGTATATAATTCCAAATTTCATAGAAAACCTATCTCAAAATTTAAAATCAACTTAATCAGATTATTAAAGGGCTGCTAAGAGTTTTTTGTCTTCCTCTCTATGTCATAGTATTTCTCCCATCTTCCCAGGTTTTCCTTAGGAATAACCATTTATTTCACTCACAATTCAGTATTTAGTGTAGTAATTTTCATTGAAACGTTCAATTCTAAAAGAACAGAAACTGCTTATAAGTATCAATCTCTTGAACAAGATGAAAGCCTGGAACTCACTCAGTAAGTCACAGAATTATTTCATATCTACTGGATTTCTAAGATTGAAATATTGCCTTATGCCAAAATTCATAGAAATTTGAACACCAGGAAACACAGCTTACTCAGGGCAATTTCCTCTAACATTCATTTCCTTGGTCAATGTACCCTGATGGCTCAAGAACAAGTGATGTCAGATCAACAGGTGACTGGAACTCCATGTAATCTCATTCCTGCCTTGCGTGTCTGCTATTATCAAACCGTGACATCATGTGTTCAGGGTGAGACCCTGAAATCATGACAGCCGATGCACCAAAGTGAGATGAGGAGAGGTGTGTTCTGCTTGGTGAGCTCCAGACCCAAGTTGCACAAAGGCCTGTGGACAATTGAAACCATGGGGCAAGTTAGCTTGGGCTAGCAGTGGTTTTGGAATTCCCCAATTTTGATGAGCTCACGTCTACCATGTTCTGTTGCTGTCCCTGTCTCCGTTTTCCTCAGGCCACACTTAACTGAGAAAAGGTCCACATAAAGCAGGGGCACTTTCTTCCAGCTTCTTCCATTGACTGGCTTGGCTGCCATAGCAACAGGCCAGGCAGGAGCTGCCTATGGACATTCCCAGTTCCTGGTGATGTGGGCTCACTGTGACATCACAACCAAGACTTTGCTGATTGATCAGACTGCCTAAGACCTCCCGCTAAGGCCCCTCCCTCTCCACACACAGGCCACTTTGGTGCCAGTAACAGGCAGAATCTTCTTTTGTGACGATGGCTCATCTCCTCCAGTTAACTTCCTCACTTTATCAAGGTTCAACTGAGATGACATTCCTTTCCTGGTCAATACAACTACCCATGTGGAGGCTGCACTTTGGAGGATAAGAAGCATTTCTAATGGTGAGTACAAAATACCCCAAGCCCTTTGCAGTGCAATCAGAATGTCCCATACCATTGGATGAGGAAATTTCTCTCCCAGACCTACATCTCCCATAATTGGGTGCATATTCCCTTGTGGGAATGCAAAATATAGCACACTGGAAACCAGGGGGTTGTAATTCCAGGGGTTTTTTTTCCTAACTTCATCAAAACCCAGAAATTCTTTCAGGGGCTGGCAAGAGCATCAAAGTGACCAATGTACTCATTTTATGTCGACCAAGAAATTAATGTACTTTGATCTGAGGACTATAGAGGAACACACAAGGTATACTCAATGAATACTTCATACTCCCTATTCAGTGTAATTGTTATCATCTCTACTGTGAACAGAATCTTTCAGGAACCCCAGAACTTGTGGAGAACCATGAAGCACTTTGAAAGGACATTCAATTCTGCAAAGAATCTCTGGAGTACTAAAGAGCACACGTTTTCCTCATAGAACTGAACCCACAGAGTCAGTGTGACTCAAGGCTGCACCTCAAAGTGACTTCAAGGCTTGAACATACATTCTGAAAATGGAGAATTCCAATTTGAACTGGAAAAATCACACGCACACACACACACACACACACAAATTGCTGAAGTACTGTTCGTTATCTACTAGCAAATTTCTTAACTTCCATCTAGTGAATTACAACCTTGAACACACCAGAAGTCACTGAACCCCAGTACACCTGGTGCACTCCATCAATTCCCACAATCCAAATGAGAGGGTTTCTTTCAAGGATTCTTATACATACCTAAACAATGGATATACTCAATGAGTGTGAAATAGTGGGTACTTTAAGAATTTTTATAAAGAGCTAAGAAATTAGTTGACTCTGACACTGTGGGTGTTACACACACTAGTATGCATACGCAAACACATACGCACACACAACCCTGTCCAAAGATCATGAGGAGAGATCAGCGCAATAGCTGAAATCCCGCAGTTGCCCAAATATGTGGACACTTTCATGTCTCCAAGTAATCATCCATCTTACAAAAATACATGAAGTGACATCATTTCCAACAATGTCCTTGGAAGGTAGGTATACTACAGCCTTTAGGCCAATGAAGAAATAAGCACTAATTCACCAGAGTCTATGCATGAAGCCATCACTGTAATTGAAATCATTTGTGGAAAACCAATAATGCACATGGATACATGTCAGAAGATCTTCGAACATACACTTTACATTTTCAATAAATGCTGTACATTTCCTCACCTGACAGGGTGTAACTGCTGATCTTTGGAAGAGCAGCGTTGAGTCATACCAAAATTAGTGACTTCCAGGAAGCATTGGTGACTTGCATTATTTGGAACAGAGCATTTAACAGACACAGAAACAGGAAATATTTGGAAACCACATCAGCGGCCACACACACAAATACACCCACAGTGTGACTTAGTTCCATGAGTATTCAGTATTCTGGTGTCAGTGAAAGTATGGGCTTTCAGCTAAGTGAAGTTCTTTTTAGTAGCTCCAGTTTTTAATAATCACCAGGAAACTGGATTGTTTGCCATCTTTCACTGATTGTAATTGGGATAATGGTTAATTTTAGCCCATAATATTACATATAGGACTCTGAATTGCATAAAGTAACTTCTTTTATAAACAATCTTACATGGTTGAAGTTCTGCCAGGAAAAATCAACTTATATTCTCCCCATGTTTCATGGCTTTCTAGAGAAGAAACCATTATTTAGCTCACAACAATGTATTTAAAACTGGGAAATATTTAAAAATATATTGTGCCCATTCTAAGACCACCTCAGTCATTATGTTCAGTATCTAGAAAATATGTCCCACTGCAGCAATTGAGTATATATTTCAGAGGATACCTCCTTTCCTAGCATCATACTTCAATGTGAGTAACACTCATTTGGCCTTAATGATGAGGTAGGATGAATTTCATAGAAATATGTAACTCTGATACTAGAAACAACTTGGGTAATATGTTGAATATCTGGCAACAGGTTCCAATCATTGATCTCAGTACATATGTCACAAGATAACTCCCCATCACTCCTGGTTTTGATAAGGAGAAAATTTCATGTTTGTTCATAACTTCATTTTATTATTTAATTTCATAGAATCAAGTAAGCCCCATTCTACTACCCACATAGTTTGATGGTTGATGTCAGTCCAGCCCTTCAATTCCTGGCATACACTGTGCATTTCTCTGGATTTTTCCCCACCTATCTGCATTTTTAAATTTGAGAATAATTGCTTTCAGCCCATAATTTCCCATTATGGTGAGTTTCATGGAATTCAGTTACTTATGTTTAAAAACCAACATCTTTAGAAGGTTTGCTCTCTGGTGTTCCATCAAGTCTTGGAATCGAGGGTACATTTCACAAGGTACTTCCCAGCTAGCCTCCCTTTTAAATTTGATAAAATTCAGATCACACTTACCTCATAATGCGTAGGTATTCCATTGAGTTCAATAGAAACATGAAATTCCCGTTTAAATTCATAGTAATAGGAAGGTTGAAAATTTCGCAGTTAGTTCAGCTATTAGGCTTCAGGAAGACGTTCACAGGATTTCTCCACTACTGTGGCTGGTATTTTTCGAGTAGAAATATTACTGTTAGTGCATGATGCTGTCTTTATTAATCAGAATTTCCTACAAAAATACTTACCATTCTAAAATGAAATAAGTTTGAAGACTGAATGTCTGACACTACCTTGAAGTGCTGTATTTTACTGTGCATTGCAAAGGATTACTCCCCATCTTGGACCATTTTGAATTAAAAAAAAACAGTACTCATTTTGCTCCTACTGAGATATATATACGTACATATATATGTTGCACATATGTATATATATACATATATATGTGTGTATATTATTCCAAATTTCATAGAAAAAAGAAACTCGAAATTTACAACCAACTTAATGAGATGATTAAAGGTCTGCTAGGAATTTTTTGTCTTCCTCTTATGTCATAGCATTTCTCCCATCTTTCCCGGTTTTCCTTTGTAATAAACATTCATTTAACTCAAAATTCAGTATCTACTCTTGTAATTTTCATAGAAACGTGTCATTCTAAAAGAACAGAAAGTAATTATAGGTATTATTAGATTGAAGATTGAATGTCCGACACTACCTTGAAGTCCCGGATTTTACTCTGCATTTCAAAGGATTACTCCCCATCTAGTACCATTTTTAATTTTAAAAAAATGCTCATTTTTGCTCCTTGTCAAATATATATATGTACATACATATGTTGTATATATGTATATATATATGTATATAATTCCAAATTTCATAGAAAACCTATCTCAAAATTTAAAATCAACTTAATCAGATTATTAAAGGGCTGCTATGAGTTTTTTGTCTTCCTCTCTATGTCATAGTATTTCTCCCATCTTCCCAGGTTTTCCTTAGGAATAACCATTTATTTCACTCACAATTCAGTATTTAGTGTAGTAATTTTCATTGAAACGTTCAATTTAAAAGAACAGAAACTGCTTATAAGTATCAATCTCTTGAACAAGATGAAAGCCTGGAACTCACTCAGTAAGTCACAGAATTATTTCATATCTACTGGATTTCTAAGATTGAAATATTGCCTTATGCCAAAATTCATAGAAATTTGAACACCAGGAAACACAGCTTACTCAGGGCAATTTCCTCTAACATTCATTTCCTTGGTCAATGTACCCTGATGGCTCAAGAACAAGTGATGTCAGATCAACAGGTGACTGGAACTCCATGTAATCTCATTCCTGCCTTGCGTGTCTGCTATTATCAAACCGTGACATCATGTGTTCAGGGTGAGACCCTGAAATCATGACAGCCGATGCACCAAAGTGAGATGAGGAGAGGTGTGTTCTGCTTGGTGAGCTCCAGACCCAAGTTGCACAAAGGCCTGTGGACAATTGAAACCATGGGGCAAGTTAGCTTGGGCTAGCAGTGGTTTTGGAATTCCCCAATTTTGATGAGCTCACGTCTACCATGTTCTGTTGCTGTCCCTGTCTCCGTTTTCCTCAGGCCACACTTAACTGAGAAAAGGTCCACATAAAGCAGGGGCACTTTCTTCCAGCTTCTTCCATTGACTGGCTTGGCTGCCATAGCAACAGGCCAGGCAGGAGCTGCCTATGGACATTCCCAGTTCCTGGTGATGTGGGCTCACTGTGACATCACAACCAAGACTTTGCTGATTGATCAGACTGCCTAAGACCTCCCGCTAAGGCCCCTCCCTCTCCACACACAGGCCACTTTGGTGCCAGTAACAGGCAGAATCTTCTTTTGTGACGATGGCTCATCTCCTCCAGTTAACTTCCTCACTTTATCAAGGTTCAACTGAGATGACATTCCTTTCCTGGTCAATACAACTACCCATGTGGAGGCTGCACTTTGGAGGATAAGAAGCATTTCTAATGGTGAGTACAAAATACCCCAAGCCCTTTGCAGTGCAATCAGAATGTCCCATACCATTGGATGAGGAAATTTCTCTCCCAGACCTACATCTCCCATAATTGGGTGCATATTCCCTTGTGGGAATGCAAAATATAGCACACTGGAAACCAGGGGGTTGTAATTCCAGGGGTTTTTTTTCCTAACTTCATCAAAACCCAGAAATTCTTTCAGGGGCTGGCAAGAGCATCAAAGTGACCAATGTACTCATTTTATGTCGACCAAGAAATTAATGTACTTTGATCTGAGGACTATAGAGGAACACACAAGGTATACTCAATGAATACTTCATACTCCCTATTCAGTGTAATTGTTATCATCTCTACTGTGAACAGAATCTTTCAGGAACCCCAGAACTTGTGGAGAACCATGAAGCACTTTGAAAGGACATTCAATTCTGCAAAGAATCTCTGGAGTACTAAAGAGCACACGTTTTCCTCATAGAACTGAACCCACAGAGTCAGTGTGACTCAAGGCTGCACCTCAAAGTGACTTCAAGGCTTGAACATACATTCTGAAAATGGAGAATTCCAATTTGAACTGGAAAAATCACACGCACACACACACACACACACACACAAATTGCTGAAGTACTGTTCGTTATCTACTAGCAAATTTCTTAACTTCCATCTAGTGAATTACAACCTTGAACACACCAGAAGTCACTGAACCCCAGTACACCTGGTGCACTCCATCAATTCCCACAATCCAAATGAGAGGGTTTCTTTCAAGGATTCTTATACATACCTAAACAATGGATATACTCAATGAGTGTGAAATAGTGGGTACTTTAAGAATTTTTATAAAGAGCTAAGAAATTAGTTGACTCTGACACTGTGGGTGTTACACACACTAGTATGCATACGCAAACACATACGCACACACAACCCTGTCCAAAGATCATGAGGAGAGATCAGCGCAATAGCTGAAATCCCGCAGTTGCCCAAATATGTGGACACTTTCATGTCTCCAAGTAATCATCCATCTTACAAAAATACATGAAGTGACATCATTTCCAACAATGTCCTTGGAAGGTAGGTATACTACAGCCTTTAGGCCAATGAAGAAATAAGCACTAATTCACCAGAGTCTATGCATGAAGCCATCACTGTAATTGAAATCATTTGTGGAAAACCAATAATGCACATGGATACATGTCAGAAGATCTTCGAACATACACTTTACATTTTCAATAAATGCTGTACATTTCCTCACCTGACAGGGTGTAACTGCTGATCTTTGGAAGAGCAGCGTTGAGTCATACCAAAATTAGTGACTTCCAGGAAGCATTGGTGACTTGCATTATTTGGAACAGAGCATTTAACAGACACAGAAACAGGAAATATTTGGAAACCACATCAGCGGCCACACACACAAATACACCCACAGTGTGACTTAGTTCCATGAGTATTCAGTATTCTGGTGTCAGTGAAAGTATGGGCTTTCAGCTAAGTGAAGTTCTTTTTAGTAGCTCCAGTTTTTAATAATCACCAGGAAACTGGATTGTTTGCCATCTTTCACTGATTGTAATTGGGATAATGGTTAATTTTAGCCCATAATATTACATATAGGACTCTGAATTGCATAGATAAAGTAACTTCTTTTATAAACAATCTTACATGGTTGAAGTTCTGCCAGGAAAAATCAACTTATATTCTCCCCATGTTTCATGGCTTTCTAGAGAAGAAACCATTATTTAGCTCACAACAATGTATTTAAAACTGGGAAATATTTAAAAATATATTGTGCCCATTCTAAGACCACCTCAGTCATTATGTTCAGTATCTAGAAAATATGACCCACTGCAGCAATTGAGTATATATTTCAGAGGATACCTCCTTTCCTAGCATCATACTTCAATGTGAGTAACACTCATTTGGC
Organism: Castor canadensis; assembly: GCF_047511655.1. Taxonomy (NCBI): domain Eukaryota; kingdom Metazoa; phylum Chordata; class Mammalia; order Rodentia; family Castoridae; genus Castor; species Castor canadensis. The sequence goes on from NC_133395.1 coordinate 90,361,475, forward strand.
CTTAATGATGAGGTAGGATGAATTTCATAGAAATATGTAACTCTGATACTAGAAACAACTTGGGTAATATGTTGAATATCTGGCAACAGGTTCCAATCATTGATCTCAGTACATATGTCACAAGATAACTCCCCATCACTCCTGGTTTTGATAAGGAGAAAATTTCATGTTTGTTCATAACTTCATTTTATTATTTAATTTCATAGAATCAAGTAAGCCCCATTCTACTACCCACATAGTTTGATGGTTGATGTCAGTCCAGCCCTTCAATTCCTGGCATACACTGTGCATTTCTCTGGATTTTTCCCCACCTATCTGCATTTTTAAATTTGAGAATAATTGCTTTCAGCCCATAATTTCCCATTATGGTGAGTTTCATGGAATTCAGTTACTTATGTTTAAAAACCAACATCTTTAGAAGGTTTGCTCTCTGGTGTTCCATCAAGTCTTGGAATCGAGGGTACATTTCACAAGGTACTTCCCAGCTAGCCTCCCTTTTAAATTTGATAAAATTCAGATCACACTTACCTCATAATGCGTAGGTATTCCATTGAGTTCAATAGAAACATGAAATTCCCGTTTAAATTCATAGTAATAGGAAGGTTGAAAATTTCGCAGTTAGTTCAGCTATTAGGCTTCAGGAAGACGTTCACAGGATTTCTCCACTACTGTGGCTGGTATTTTTCGAGTAGAAATATTACTGTTAGTGCATGATGCTGTCTTTATTAATCAGAATTTCCTACAAAAATACTTACCATTCTAAAATGAAATAAGTTTGAAGACTGAATGTCTGACACTACCTTGAAGTGCTGTATTTTACTGTGCATTGCAAAGGATTACTCCCCATCTTGGACCATTTTGAATTAAAAAAAAACAGTACTCATTTTGCTCCTACTGAGATATATATACGTACATATATATGTTGCACATATGTATATATATACATATATATGTGTGTATATTATTCCAAATTTCATAGAAAAAAGAAACTCGAAATTTACAACCAACTTAATGAGATGATTAAAGGTCTGCTAGGAATTTTTTGTCTTCCTCTTATGTCATAGCATTTCTCCCATCTTTCCCGGTTTTCCTTTGTAATAAACATTCATTTAACTCAAAATTCAGTATCTACTGTTGTAATTTTCATAGAAACGTGTCATTCTAAAAGAACAGAAAGTAATTATAGGTATTATTAGATTGAAGATTGAATGTCCGACACTACCTTGAAGTCCCGGATTTTACTCTGCATTTCAAAGGATTACTCCCCATCTAGTACCATTTTTAATTTTAAAAAAATGCTCATTTTTGCTCCTTGTCAAATATATATATGTACATACATATGTTGTATATATGTATATATATATGTATATAATTCCAAATTTCATAGAAAACCTATCTCAAAATTTAAAATCAACTTAATCAGATTATTAAAGGGCTGCTATGAGTTTTTTGTCTTCCTCTCTATGTCATAGTATTTCTCCCATCTTCCCAGGTTTTCCTTAGGAATAACCATTTATTTCACTCACAATTCAGTATTTAGTGTAGTAATTTTCATTGAAACGTTCAATTCTAAAAGAACAGAAACTGCTTATAAGTATCAATCTCTTGAACAAGATGAAAGCCTGGAACTCACTCAGTAAGTCACAGAATTATTTCATATCTACTGGATTTCTAAGATTGAAATATTGCCTTATGCCAAAATTCATAGAAATTTGAACACCAGGAAACACAGCTTACTCAGGGCAATTTCCTCTAACATTCATTTCCTTGGTCAATGTACCCTGATGGCTCAAGAACAAGTGATGTCAGATCAACAGGTGACTGGAACTCCATGTAATCTCATTCCTGCCTTGCGTGTCTGCTATTATCAAACCGTGACATCATGTGTTCAGGGTGAGACCCTGAAATCATGACAGCCGATGCACCAAAGTGAGATGAGGAGAGGTGTGTTCTGCTTGGTGAGCTCCAGACCCAAGTTGCACAAAGGCCTGTGGACAATTGAAACCATGGGGCAAGTTAGCTTGGGCTAGCAGTGGTTTTGGAATTCCCCAATTTTGATGAGCTCACGTCTACCATGTTCTGTTGCTGTCCCTGTCTCCGTTTTCCTCAGGCCACACTTAACTGAGAAAAGGTCCACATAAAGCAGGGGCACTTTCTTCCAGCTTCTTCCATTGACTGGCTTGGCTGCCATAGCAACAGGCCAGGCAGGAGCTGCCTATGGACATTCCCAGTTCCTGGTGATGTGGGCTCACTGTGACATCACAACCAAGACTTTGCTGATTGATCAGACTGCCTAAGACCTCCCGCTAAGGCCCCTCCCTCTCCACACACAGGCCACTTTGGTGCCAGTAACAGGCAGAATCTTCTTTTGTGACGATGGCTCATCTCCTCCAGTTAACTTCCTCACTTTATCAAGGTTCAACTGAGATGACATTCCTTTCCTGGTCAATACAACTACCCATGTGGAGGCTGCACTTTGGAGGATAAGAAGCATTTCTAATGGTGAGTACAAAATACCCCAAGCCCTTTGCAGTGCAATCAGAATGTCCCATACCATTGGATGAGGAAATTTCTCTCCCAGACCTACATCTCCCATAATTGGGTGCATATTCCCTTGTGGGAATGCAAAATATAGCACACTGGAAACCAGGGGGTTGTAATTCCAGGGGTTTTTTTTCCTAACTTCATCAAAACCCAGAAATTCTTTCAGGGGCTGGCAAGAGCATCAAAGTGACCAATGTACTCATTTTATGTCGACCAAGAAATTAATGTACTTTGATCTGAGGACTATAGAGGAACACACAAGGTATACTCAATGAATACTTCATACTCCCTATTCAGTGTAATTGTTATCATCTCTACTGTGAACAGAATCTTTCAGGAACCCCAGAACTTGTGGAGAACCATGAAGCACTTTGAAAGGACATTCAATTCTGCAAAGAATCTCTGGAGTACTAAAGAGCACACGTTTTCCTCATAGAACTGAACCCACAGAGTCAGTGTGACTCAAGGCTGCACCTCAAAGTGACTTCAAGGCTTGAACATACATTCTGAAAATGGAGAATTCCAATTTGAACTGGAAAAATCACACGCACACACACACACACACACACACAAATTGCTGAAGTACTGTTCGTTATCTACTAGCAAATTTCTTAACTTCCATCTAGTGAATTACAACCTTGAACACACCAGAAGTCACTGAACCCCAGTACACCTGGTGCACTCCATCAATTCCCACAATCCAAATGAGAGGGTTTCTTTCAAGGATTCTTATACATACCTAAACAATGGATATACTCAATGAGTGTGAAATAGTGGGTACTTTAAGAATTTTTATAAAGAGCTAAGAAATTAGTTGACTCTGACACTGTGGGTGTTACACACACTAGTATGCATACGCAAACACATACGCACACACAACCCTGTCCAAAGATCATGAGGAGAGATCAGCGCAATAGCTGAAATCCCGCAGTTGCCCAAATATGTGGACACTTTCATGTCTCCAAGTAATCATCCATCTTACAAAAATACATGAAGTGACATCATTTCCAACAATGTCCTTGGAAGGTAGGTATACTACAGCCTTTAGGCCAATGAAGAAATAAGCACTAATTCACCAGAGTCTATGCATGAAGCCATCACTGTAATTGAAATCATTTGTGGAAAACCAATAATGCACATGGATACATGTCAGAAGATCTTCGAACATACACTTTACATTTTCAATAAATGCTGTACATTTCCTCACCTGACAGGGTGTAACTGCTGATCTTTGGAAGAGCAGCGTTGAGTCATACCAAAATTAGTGACTTCCAGGAAGCATTGGTGACTTGCATTATTTGGAACAGAGCATTTAACAGACACAGAAACAGGAAATATTTGGAAACCACATCAGCGGCCACACACACAAATACACCCACAGTGTGACTTAGTTCCATGAGTATTCAGTATTCTGGTGTCAGTGAAAGTATGGGCTTTCAGCTAAGTGAAGTTCTTTTTAGTAGCTCCAGTTTTTAATAATCACCAGGAAACTGGATTGTTTGCCATCTTTCACTGATTGTAATTGGGATAATGGTTAATTTTAGCCCATAATATTACATATAGGACTCTGAATTGCATAGATAAAGTAACTTCTTTTATAAACAATCTTACATGGTTGAAGTTCTGCCAGGAAAAATCAACTTATATTCTCCCCATGTTTCATGGCTTTCTAGAGAAGAAACCATTATTTAGCTCACAACAATGTATTTAAAACTGGGAAATATTTAAAAATATATTGTGCCCATTCTAAGACCACCTCAGTCATTATGTTCAGTATCTAGAAAATATGTCCCACTGCAGCAATTGAGTATATATTTCAGAGGATACCTCCTTTCCTAGCATCATACTTCAATGTGAGTAACACTCATTTGGCCTTAATGATGAGGTAGGATGAATTTCATAGAAATATGTAACTCTGATACTAGAAACAACTTGGGTAATATGTTGAATATCTGGCAACAGGTTCCAATCATTGATCTCAGTACATATGTCACAAGATAACTCCCCATCACTCCTGGTTTTGATAAGGAGAAAATTTCATGTTTGTTCATAACTTCATTTTATTATTTAATTTCATAGAATCAAGTAAGCCCCATTCTACTACCCACATAGTTTGATGGTTGATGTCAGTCCAGCCCTTCAATTCCTGGCATACACTGTGCATTTCTCTGGATTTTTCCCCACCTATCTGCATTTTTAAATTTGAGAATAATTGCTTTCAGCCCATAATTTCCCATTATGGTGAGTTTCATGGAATTCAGTTACTTATGTTTAAAAACCAACATCTTTAGAAGGTTTGCTCTCTGGTGTTCCATCAAGTCTTGGAATCGAGGGTACATTTCACAAGGTACTTCCCAGCTAGCCTCCCTTTTAAATTTGATAAAATTCAGATCACACTTACCTCATAATGCGTAGGTATTCCATTGAGTTCAATAGAAACATGAAATTCCCGTTTAAATTCATAGTAATAGGAAGGTTGAAAATTTCGCAGTTAGTTCAGCTATTAGGCTTCAGGAAGACGTTCACAGGATTTCTCCACTACTGTGGCTGGTATTTTTCGAGTAGAAATATTACTGTTAGTGCATGATGCTGTCTTTATTAATCAGAATTTCCTACAAAAATACTTACCATTCTAAAATGAAATAAGTTTGAAGACTGAATGTCTGACACTACCTTGAAGTGCTGTATTTTACTGTGCATTGCAAAGGATTACTCCCCATCTTGGACCATTTTGAATTAAAAAAAAACAGTACTCATTTTGCTCCTACTGAGATATATATACGTACATATATATGTTGCACATATGTATATATATACATATATATGTGTGTATATTATTCCAAATTTCATAGAAAAAAGAAACTCGAAATTTACAACCAACTTAATGAGATGATTAAAGGTCTGCTAGGAATTTTTTGTCTTCCTCTTATGTCATAGCATTTCTCCCATCTTTCCCGGTTTTCCTTTGTAATAAACATTCATTTAACTCAAAATTCAGTATCTACTGTTGTAATTTTCATAGAAACGTGTCATTCTAAAAGAACAGAAAGTAATTATAGGTATTATTAGATTGAAGATTGAATGTCCGACACTACCTTGAAGTCCCGGATTTTACTCTGCATTTCAAAGGATTACTCCCCATCTAGTACCATTTTTAATTTTAAAAAAATGCTCATTTTTGCTCCTTGTCAAATATATATATGTACATACATATGTTGTATATATGTATATATATATGTATATAATTCCAAATTTCATAGAAAACCTATCTCAAAATTTAAAATCAACTTAATCAGATTATTAAAGGGCTGCTATGAGTTTTTTGTCTTCCTCTCTATGTCATAGTATTTCTCCCATCTTCCCAGGTTTTCCTTAGGAATAACCATTTATTTCACTCACAATTCAGTATTTAGTGTAGTAATTTTCATTGAAACGTTCAATTCTAAAAGAACAGAAACTGCTTATAAGTATCAATCTCTTGAACAAGATGAAAGCCTGGAACTCACTCAGTAAGTCACAGAATTATTTCATATCTACTGGATTTCTAAGATTGAAATATTGCCTTATGCCAAAATTCATAGAAATTTGAACACCAGGAAACACAGCTTACTCAGGGCAATTTCCTCTAACATTCATTTCCTTGGTCAATGTACCCTGATGGCTCAAGAACAAGTGATGTCAGATCAACAGGTGACTGGAACTCCATGTAATCTCATTCCTGCCTTGCGTGTCTGCTATTATCAAACCGTGACATCATGTGTTCAGGGTGAGACCCTGAAATCATGACAGCCGATGCACCAAAGTGAGATGAGGAGAGGTGTGTTCTGCTTGGTGAGCTCCAGACCCAAGTTGCACAAAGGCCTGTGGACAATTGAAACCATGGGGCAAGTTAGCTTGGGCTAGCAGTGGTTTTGGAATTCCCCAATTTTGATGAGCTCACGTCTACCATGTTCTGTTGCTGTCCCTGTCTCCGTTTTCCTCAGGCCACACTTAACTGAGAAAAGGTCCACATAAAGCAGGGGCACTTTCTTCCAGCTTCTTCCATTGACTGGCTTGGCTGCCATAGCAACAGGCCAGGCAGGAGCTGCCTATGGACATTCCCAGTTCCTGGTGATGTGGGCTCACTGTGACATCACAACCAAGACTTTGCTGATTGATCAGACTGCCTAAGACCTCCCGCTAAGGCCCCTCCCTCTCCACACACAGGCCACTTTGGTGCCAGTAACAGGCAGAATCTTCTTTTGTGACGATGGCTCATCTCCTCCAGTTAACTTCCTCACTTTATCAAGGTTCAACTGAGATGACATTCCTTTCCTGGTCAATACAACTACCCATGTGGAGGCTGCACTTTGGAGGATAAGAAGCATTTCTAATGGTGAGTACAAAATACCCCAAGCCCTTTGCAGTGCAATCAGAATGTCCCATACCATTGGATGAGGAAATTTCTCTCCCAGACCTACATCTCCCATAATTGGGTGCATATTCCCTTGTGGGAATGCAAAATATAGCACACTGGAAACCAGGGGGTTGTAATTCCAGGGGTTTTTTTTCCTAACTTCATCAAAACCCAGAAATTCTTTCAGGGGCTGGCAAGAGCATCAAAGTGACCAATGTACTCATTTTATGTCGACCAAGAAATTAATGTACTTTGATCTGAGGACTATAGAGGAACACACAAGGTATACTCAATGAATACTTCATACTCCCTATTCAGTGTAATTGTTATCATCTCTACTGTGAACAGAATCTTTCAGGAACCCCAGAACTTGTGGAGAACCATGAAGCACTTTGAAAGGACATTCAATTCTGCAAAGAATCTCTGGAGTACTAAAGAGCACACGTTTTCCTCATAGAACTGAACCCACAGAGTCATTGTGACTCAAGGCTGCACCTCAAAGTGACTTCAAGGCTTGAACATACATTCTGAAAATGGAGAATTCCAATTTGAACTGGAAAAATCACACGCACACACACACACACACACACACAAATTGCTGAAGTACTGTTCGTTATCTACTAGCAAATTTCTTAACTTCCATCTAGTGAATTACAACCTTGAACACACCAGAAGTCACTGAACCCCAGTACACCTGGTGCACTCCATCAATTCCCACAATCCAAATGAGAGGGTTTCTTTCAAGGATTCTTATACATACCTAAACAATGGATATACTCAATGAGTGTGAAATAGTGGGTACTTTAAGAATTTTTATAAAGAGCTAAGAAATTAGTTGACTCTGACACTGTGGGTGTTACACACACTAGTATGCATACGCAAACACATACGCACACACAACCCTGTCCAAAGATCATGAGGAGAGATCAGCGCAATAGCTGAAATCCCGCAGTTGCCCAAATATGTGGACACTTTCATGTCTCCAAGTAATCATCCATCTTACAAAAATACATGAAGTGACATCATTTCCAACAATGTCCTTGGAAGGTAGGTATACTACAGCCTTTAGGCCAATGAAGAAATAAGCACTAATTCACCAGAGTCTATGCATGAAGCCATCACTGTAATTGAAATCATTTGTGGAAAACCAATAATGCACATGGATACATGTCAGAAGATCTTCGAACATACACTTTACATTTTCAATAAATGCTGTACATTTCCTCACCTGACAGGGTGTAACTGCTGATCTTTGGAAGAGCAGCGTTGAGTCATACCAAAATTAGTGACTTCCAGGAAGCATTGGTGACTTGCATTATTTGGAACAGAGCATTTAACAGACACAGAAACAGGAAATATTTGGAAACCACATCAGCGGCCACACACACAAATACACCCACAGTGTGACTTAGTTCCATGAGTATTCAGTATTCTGGTGTCAGTGAAAGTATGGGCTTTCAGCTAAGTGAAGTTCTTTTTAGTAGCTCCAGTTTTTAATAATCACCAGGAAACTGGATTGTTTGCCATCTTTCACTGATTGTAATTGGGATAATGGTTAATTTTAGCCCATAATATTACATATAGGACTCTGAATTGCATAGATAAAGTAACTTCTTTTATAAACAATCTTACATGGTTGAAGTTCTGCCAGGAAAAATCAACTTATATTCTCCCCATGTTTCATGGCTTTCTAGAGAAGAAACCATTATTTAGCTCACAACAATGTATTTAAAACTGGGAAATATTTAAAAATATATTGTGCCCATTCTAAGACCACCTCAGTCATTATGTTCAGTATCTAGAAAATATGTCCCACTGCAGCAATTGAGTATATATTTCAGAGGATACCTCCTTTCCTAGCATCATACTTCAATGTGAGTAACACTCATTTGGCCTTAATGATGAGGTAGGATGAATTTCATAGAAATATGTAACTCTGATACTAGAAACAACTTGGGTAATATGTTGAATATCTGGCAACAGGTTCCAATCATTGATCTCAGTACATATGTCACAAGATAACTCCCCATCACTCCTGGTTTTGATAAGGAGAAAATTTCATGTTTGTTCATAACTTCATTTTATTATTTAATTTCATAGAATCAAGTAAGCCCCATTCTACTACCCACATAGTTTGATGGTTGATGTCAGTCCAGCCCTTCAATTCCTGGCATACACTGTGCATTTCTCTGGATTTTTCCCCACCTATCTGCATTTTTAAATTTGAGAATAATTGCTTTCAGCCCATAATTTCCCATTATGGTGAGTTTCATGGAATTCAGTTACTTATGTTTAAAAACCAACATCTTTAGAAGGTTTGCTCTCTGGTGTTCCATCAAGTCTTGGAATCGAGGGTACATTTCACAAGGTACTTCCCAGCTAGCCTCCCTTTTAAATTTGATAAAATTCAGATCACACTTACCTCATAATGCGTAGGTATTCCATTGAGTTCAATAGAAACATGAAATTCCCGTTTAAATTCATAGTAATAGGAAGGTTGAAAATTTCGCAGTTAGTTCAGCTATTAGGCTTCAGGAAGACGTTCACAGGATTTCTCCACTACTGTGGCTGGTATTTTTCGAGTAGAAATATTACTGTTAGTGCATGATGCTGTCTTTATTAATCAGAATTTCCTACAAAAATACTTACCATTCTAAAATGAAATAAGTTTGAAGACTGAATGTCTGACACTACCTTGAAGTGCTGTATTTTACTGTGCATTGCAAAGGATTACTCCCCATCTTGGACCATTTTGAATTAAAAAAAAACAGTACTCATTTTGCTCCTACTGAGATATATATACGTACATATATATGTTGCACATATGTATATATATACATATATATGTGTGTATATTATTCCAAATTTCATAGAAAAAAGAAACTCGAAATTTACAACCAACTTAATGAGATGATTAAAGGTCTGCTAGGAATTTTTTGTCTTCCTCTTATGTCATAGCATTTCTCCCATCTTTCCCGGTTTTCCTTTGTAATAAACATTCATTTAACTCAAAATTCAGTATCTACTCTTGTAATTTTCATAGAAACGTGTCATTCTAAAAGAACAGAAAGTAATTATAGGTATTAATAGATTGAAGATTGAATGTCCGACACTACCTTGAAGTCCCGGATTTTACTCTGCATTTCAAAGGATTACTCCCCATCTAGTACCATTTTTAATTTTAAAAAAATGCTCATTTTTGCTCCTTGTCAAATATATATATGTACATACATATGTTGTATATATGTATATATATATGTATATAATTCCAAATTTCATAGAAAACCTATCTCAAAATTTAAAATCAACTTAATCAGATTATTAAAGGGCTGCTATGAGTTTTTTGTCTTCCTCTCTATGTCATAGTATTTCTCCCATCTTCCCAGGTTTTCCTTAGGAATAACCATTTATTTCACTCACAATTCAGTATTTAGTGTAGTAATTTTCATTGAAACGTTCAATTCTAAAAGAACAGAAACTGCTTATAAGTATCAATCTCTTGAACAAGATGAAAGCCTGGAACTCACTCAGTAAGTCACAGAATTATTTCATATCTACTGGATTTCTAAGATTGAAATATTGCCTTATGCCAAAATTCATAGAAATTTGAACACCAGGAAACACAGCTTACTCAGGGCAATTTCCTCTAACATTCATTTCCTTGGTCAATGTACCCTGATGGCTCAAGAACAAGTGATGTCAGATCAACAGGTGACTGGAACTCCATGTAATCTCATTCCTGCCTTGCGTGTCTGCTATTATCAAACCGTGACATCATGTGTTCAGGGTGAGACCCTGAAATCATGACAGCCGATGCACCAAAGTGAGATGAGGAGAGGTGTGTTCTGCTTGGTGAGCTCCAGACCCAAGTTGCACAAAGGCCTGTGGACAATTGAAACCATGGGGCAAGTTAGCTTGGGCTAGCAGTGGTTTTGGAATTCCCCAATTTTGATGAGCTCACGTCTACCATGTTCTGTTGCTGTCCCTGTCTCCGTTTTCCTCAGGCCACACTTAACTGAGAAAAGGTCCACATAAAGCAGGGGCACTTTCTTCCAGCTTCTTCCATTGACTGGCTTGGCTGCCATAGCAACAGGCCAGGCAGGAGCTGCCTATGGACATTCCCAGTTCCTGGTGATGTGGGCTCACTGTGACATCACAACCAAGACTTTGCTGATTGATCAGACTGCCTAAGACCTCCCGCTAAGGCCCCTCCCTCTCCACACACAGGCCACTTTGGTGCCAGTAACAGGCAGAATCTTCTTTTGTGACGATGGCTCATCTCCTCCAGTTAACTTCCTCACTTTATCAAGGTTCAACTGAGATGACATTCCTTTCCTGGTCAATACAACTACCCATGTGGAGGCTGCACTTTGGAGGATAAGAAGCATTTCTAATGGTGAGTACAAAATACCCCAAGCCCTTTGCAGTGCAATCAGAATGTCCCATACCATTGGATGAGGAAATTTCTCTCCCAGACCTACATCTCCCATAATTGGGTGCATATTCCCTTGTGGGAATGCAAAATATAGCACACTGGAAACCAGGGGGTTGTAATTCCAGGGGTTTTTTTTCCTAACTTCATCAAAACCCAGAAATTCTTTCAGGGGCTGGCAAGAGCATCAAAGTGACCAATGTACTCATTTTATGTCGACCAAGAAATTAATGTACTTTGATCTGAGGACTATAGAGGAACACACAAGGTATACTCAATGAATACTTCATACTCCCTATTCAGTGTAATTGTTATCATCTCTACTGTGAACAGAATCTTTCAGGAACCCCAGAACTTGTGGAGAACCATGAAGCACTTTGAAAGGACATTCAATTCTGCAAAGAATCTCTGGAGTACTAAAGAGCACACGTTTTCCTCATAGAACTGAACCCACAGAGTCAGTGTGACTCAAGGCTGCACCTCAAAGTGACTTCAAGGCTTGAACATACATTCTGAAAATGGAGAATTCCAATTTGAACTGGAAAAATCACACGCACACACACACACACACACACACAAATTGCTGAAGTACTGTTCGTTATCTACTAGCAAATTTCTTAACTTCCATCTACTGAATTACAACCTTGAACACACCAGAAGTCACTGAACCCCAGTACACCTGGTGCACTCCATCAATTCCCACAATCCAAATGAGAGGGTTTCTTTCAAGGATTCTTATACATACCTAAACAATGGATATACTCAATGAGTGTGAAATAGTGGGTACTTTAAGAATTTTTATAAAGAGCTAAGAAATTAGTTGACTCTGACACTGTGGGTGTTACACACACTAGTATGCATACGCAAACACATACGCACACACAACCCTGTCCAAAGATCATGAGGAGAGATCAGCGCAATAGCTGAAATCCCGCAGTTGCCCAAATATGTGGACACTTTCATGTCTCCAAGTAATCATCCATCTTACAAAAATACATGAAGTGACATCATTTCCAACAATGTCCTTGGAAGGTAGGTATACTACAGCCTTTAGGCCAATGAAGAAATAAGCACTAATTCACCAGAGTCTATGCATGAAGCCATCACTGTAATTGAAATCATTTGTGGAAAACCAATAATGCACATGGATACATGTCAGAAGATCTTCGAACATACACTTTACATTTTCAATAAATGCTGTACATTTCCTCACCTGACAGGGTGTAACTGCTGATCTTTGGAAGAGCAGCGTTGAGTCATACCAAAATTAGTGACTTCCAGGAAGCATTGGTGACTTGCGTTATTTGGAACAGAGCATTTAACAGACACAGAAACAGGAAATATTTGGAAACCACATCAGCGGCCACACACACAAATACACCCACAGTGTGACTTAGTTCCATGAGTATTCAGTATTCTGGTGTCAGTGAAAGTATGGGCTTTCAGCTAAGTGAAGTTCTTTTTAGTAGCTCCAGTTTTTAATAATCACCAGGAAACTGGATTGTTTGCCATCTTTCACTGATTGTAATTGGGATAATGGTTAATTTTAGCCCATAATATTACATATAGGACTCTGAATTGCATAGATAAAGTAACTTCTTTTATAAACAATCTTACATGGTTGAAGTTCTGCCAGGAAAAATCAACTTATATTCTCCCCATGTTTCATGGCTTTCTAGAGAAGAAACCATTATTTAGCTCACAACAATGTATTTAAAACTGGGAAATATTTAAAAATATATTGTGCCCATTCTAAGACCACCTCAGTCATTATGTTCAGTATCTAGAAAATATGTCCCACTGCAGCAATTGAGTATATATTTCAGAGGATACCTCCTTTCCTAGCATCATACTTCAATGTGAGTAACACTCATTTGGCCTTAATGATGAGGTAGGATGAATTTCATAGAAATATGTAACTCTGATACTAGAAACAACTTGGGTAATATGTTGAATATCTGGCAACAGGTTCCAATCATTGATCTCAGTACATATGTCACAAGATAACTCCCCATCACTCCTGGTTTTGATAAGGAGAAAATTTCATGTTTGTTCATAACTTCATTTTATTATTTAATTTCATAGAATCAAGTAAGCCCCATTCTACTACCCACATAGTTTGATGGTTGATGTCAGTCCAGCCCTTCAATTCCTGGCATACACTGTGCATTTCTCTGGATTTTTCCCCACCTATCTGCATTTTTAAATTTGAGACTAATTGCTTTCAGCCCATAATTTCCCATTATGGTGAGTTTCATGGAATTCAGTTACTTATGTTTAAAAACCAACATCTTTAGAAGGTTTGCTCTCTGGTGTTCCATCAAGTCTTGGAATCGAGGGTACATTTCACAAGGTACTTCCCAGCTAGCCTCCCTTTTAAATTTGATAAAATTCAGATCACACTTACCTCATAATGCGTAGGTATTCCATTGAGTTCAATAGAAACATGAAATTCCCGTTTAAATTCATAGTAATAGGAAGGTTGAAAATTTCGCAGTTAGTTCAGCTATTAGGCTTCAGGAAGACGTTCACAGGATTTCTCCACTACTGTGGCTGGTATTTTTCGAGTAGAAATATTACTGTTAGTGCATGATGCTGTCTTTATTAATCAGAATTTCCTACAAAAATACTTACCATTCTAAAATGAAATAAGTTTGAAGACTGAATGTCTGACACTACCTTGAAGTGCTGTATTTTACTGTGCATTGCAAAGGATTACTCCCCATCTTGGACCATTTTGAATTAAAAAAAAACAGTACTCATTTTGCTCCTACTGAGATATATATACGTACATATATATGTTGCACATATGTATATATATACATATATATGTGTGTATATTATTCCAAATTTCATAGAAAAAAGAAACTCGAAATTTACAACCAACTTAATGAGATGATTAAAGGTCTGCTAGGAATTTTTTGTCTTCCTCTTATGTCATAGCATTTCTCCCATCTTTCCCGGTTTTCCTTTGTAATAAACATTCATTTAACTCAAAATTCAGTATCTACTGTTGTAATTTTCATAGAAACGTGTCATTCTAAAAGAACAGAAAGTAATTATAGGTATTATTAGATTGAAGATTGAATGTCCGACACTACCTTGAAGTCCCGGATTTTACTCTGCATTTCAAAGGATTACTCCCCATCTAGTACCATTTTTAATTTTAAAAAAATGCTCATTTTTGCTCCTTGTCAAATATATATATGTACATACATATGTTGTATATATGTATATATATATGTATATAATTCCAAATTTCATAGAAAACCTATCTCAAAATTTAAAATCAACTTAATCAGATTATTAAAGGGCTGCTAAGAGTTTTTTGTCTTCTTCTCTATGTCATAGTATTTCTCCCATCTTCCCAGGTTTTCCTTAGGAATAACCATTTATTTCACTCACAATTCAGTATTTAGTGTAGTAATTTTCATTGAAACGTTCAATTCTAAAAGAACAGAAACTGCTTATAAGTATCAATCTCTTGAACAAGATGAAAGCCTGGAACTCACTCAGTAAGTCACAGAATTATTTCATATCTACTGGATTTCTAAGATTGAAATATTGCCTTATGCCAAAATTCATAGAAATTTGAACACCAGGAAACACAGCTTACTCAGGGCAATTTCCTCTAACATTCATTTCCTTGGTCAATGTACCCTGATGGCTCAAGAACAAGTGATGTCAGATCAACAGGTGACTGGAACTCCATGTAATCTCATTCCTGCCTTGCGTGTCTGCTATTATCAAACCGTGACATCATGTGTTCAGGGTGAGACCCTGAAATCATGACAGCCGATGCACCAAAGTGAGATGAGGAGAGGTGTGTTCTGCTTGGTGAGCTCCAGACCCAAGTTGCACAAAGGCCTGTGGACAATTGAAACCATGGGGCAAGTTAGCTTGGGCTAGCAGTGGTTTTGGAATTCCCCAATTTTGATGAGCTCACGTCTACCATGTTCTGTTGCTGTCCCTGTCTCCGTTTTCCTCAGGCCACACTTAACTGAGAAAAGGTCCACATAAAGCAGGGGCACTTTCTTCCAGCTTCTTCCATTGACTGGCTTGGCTGCCATAGCAACAGGCCAGGCAGGAGCTGCCTATGGACATTCCCAGTTCCTGGTGATGTGGGCTCACTGTGACATCACAACCAAGACTTTGCTGATTGATCAGACTGCCTAAGACCTCCCGCTAAGGCCCCTCCCTCTCCACACACAGGCCACTTTGGTGCCAGTAACAGGCAGAATCTTCTTTTGTGACGATGGCTCATCTCCTCCAGTTAACTTCCTCACTTTATCAAGGTTCAACTGAGATGACATTCCTTTCCTGGTCAATACAACTACCCATGTGGAGGCTGCACTTTGGAGGATAAGAAGCATTTCTAATGGTGAGTACAAAATACCCCAAGCCCTTTGCAGTGCAATCAGAATGTCCCATACCATTGGATGAGGAAATTTCTCTCCCAGACCTACATCTCCCATAATTGGGTGCATATTCCCTTGTGGGAATGCAAAATATAGCACACTGGAAACCAGGGGGTTGTAATTCCAGGGGTTTTTTTTCCTAACTTCATCAAAACCCAGAAATTCTTTCAGGGGCTGGCAAGAGCATCAAAGTGACCAATGTACTCATTTTATGTCGACCAAGAAATTAATGTACTTTGATCTGAGGACTATAGAGGAACACACAAGGTATACTCAATGAATACTTCATACTCCCTATTCAGTGTAATTGTTATCATCTCTACTGTGAACAGAATCTTTCAGGAACCCCAGAACTTGTGGAGAACCATGAAGCACTTTGAAAGGACATTCAATTCTGCAAAGAATCTCTGGAGTACTAAAGAGCACACGTTTTCCTCATAGAACTGAACCCACAGAGTCAGTGTGACTCAAGGCTGCACCTCAAAGTGACTTCAAGGCTTGAACATACATTCTGAAAATGGAGAATTCCAATTTGAACTGGAAAAATCACACGCACACACACACACACACACACACACACAAATTGCTGAAGTACTGTTCGTTATCTACTAGCAAATTTCTTAACTTCCATCTAGTGAATTACAACCTTGAACACACCAGAAGTCACTGAACCCCAGTACACCTGGTGCACTCCATCAATTCCCACAATCCAAATGAGAGGGTTTCTTTCAAGGATTCTTATACATACCTAAACAATGGATATACTCAATGAGTGTGAAATAGTGGGTACTTTAAGAATTTTTATAAAGAGCTAAGAAATTAGTTGACTCTGACACTGTGGGTGTTACACACACTAGTATGCATACGCAAACACATACGCACACACAACCCTGTCCAAAGATCATGAGGAGAGATCAGCGCAATAGCTGAAATCCCGCAGTTGCCCAAATATGTGGACACTTTCATGTCTCCAAGTAATCATCCATCTTACAAAAATACATGAAGTGACATCATTTCCAACAATGTCCTTGGAAGGTAGGTATACTACAGCCTTTAGGCCAATGAAGAAATAAGCACTAATTCACCAGAGTCTATGCATGAAGCCATCACTGTAATTGAAATCATTTGTGGAAAACCAATAATGCACATGGATACATGTCAGAAGATCTTCGAACATACACTTTACATTTTCAATAAATGCTGTACATTTCCTCACCTGACAGGGTGTAACTGCTGATCTTTGGAAGAGCAGCGTTGAGTCATACCAAAATTAGTGACTTCCAGGAAGCATTGGTGACTTGCATTATTTGGAACAGAGCATTTAACAGACACAGAAACAGGAAATATTTGGAAACCACATCAGCGGCCACACACACAAATACACCCACAGTGTGACTTAGTTCCATGAGTATTCAGTATTCTGGTGTCAGTGAAAGTATGGGCTTTCAGCTAAGTGAAGTTCTTTTTAGTAGCTCCAGTTTTTAATAATCACCAGGAAACTGGATTGTTTGCCATCTTTCACTGATTGTAATTGGGATAATGGTTAATTTTAGCCCATAATATTACATATAGGACTCTGAATTGCATAGATAAAGTAACTTCTTTTATAAACAATCTTACATGGTTGAAGTTCTGCCAGGAAAAATCAACTTATATTCTCCCCATGTTTCATGGCTTTCTAGAGAAGAAACCATTATTTAGCTCACAACAATGTATTTAAAACTGGGAAATATTTAAAAATATATTGTGCCCATTCTAAGACCACCTCAGTCATTATGTTCAGTATCTAGAAAATATGTCCCACTGCAGCAATTGAGTATATATTTCAGAGGATACCTCCTTTCCTAGCATCATACTTCAATGTGAGTAACACTCATTTGGCCTTAATGATGAGGTAGGATGAATTTCATAGAAATATGTAACTCTGATACTAGAAACAACTTGGGTAATATGTTGAATATCTGGCAACAGGTTCCAATCATTGATCTCAGTACATATGTCACAAGATAACTCCCCATCACTCCTGGTTTTGATAAGGAGAAAATTTCATGTTTGTTCATAACTTCATTTTATTATTTAATTTCATAGAATCAAGTAAGCCCCATTCTACTACCCACATAGTTTGATGGTTGATGTCAGTCCAGCCCTTCAATTCCTGGCATACACTGTGCATTTCTCTGGATTTTTCCCCACCTATCTGCATTTTTAAATTTGAGAATAATTGCTTTCAGCCCATAATTTCCCATTATGGTGAGTTTCATGGAATTCAGTTACTTATGTTTAAAAACCAACATCTTTAGAAGGTTTGCTCTCTGGTGTTCCATCAAGTCTTGGAATCGAGGGTACATTTCACAAGGTACTTCCCAGCTAGCCTCCCTTTTAAATTTGATAAAATTCAGATCACACTTACCTCATAATGCGTAGGTATTCCATTGAGTTCAATAGAAACATGAAATTCCCGTTTAAATTCATAGTAATAGGAAGGTTGAAAATTTCGCAGTTAGTTCAGCTATTAGGCTTCAGGAAGACGTTCACAGGATTTCTCCACTACTGTGGCTGGTATTTTTCGAGTAGAAATATTACTGTTAGTGCATGATGCTGTCTTTATTAATCAGAATTTCCTACAAAAATACTTACCATTCTAAAATGAAATAAGTTTGAAGACTGAATGTCTGACACTACCTTGAAGTGCTGTATTTTACTGTGCATTGCAAAGGATTACTCCCCATCTTGGACCATTTTGAATTAAAAAAAAACAGTACTCATTTTGCTCCTACTGAGATATATATACGTACATATATATGTTGCACATATGTATATATATACATATATATGTGTGTATATTATTCCAAATTTCATAGAAAAAAGAAACTCGAAATTTACAACCAACTTAATGAGATGATTAAAGGTCTGCTAGGAATTTTTTGTCTTCCTCTTATGTCATAGCATTTCTCCCATCTTTCCCGGTTTTCCTTTGTAATAAACATTCATTTAACTCAAAATTCAGTATCTACTGTTGTAATTTTCATAGAAACGTGTCATTCTAAAAGAACAGAAAGTAATTATAGGTATTATTAGATTGAAGATTGAATGTCCGACACTACCTTGAAGTCCCGGATTTTACTCTGCATTTCAAAGGATTACTCCCCATCTAGTACCATTTTTAATTTTAAAAAAATGCTCATTTTTGCTCCTTGTCAAATATATATATGTACATACATATGTTGTATATATGTATATATATATGTATATAATTCCAAATTTCATAGAAAACCTATCTCAAAATTTAAAATCAACTTAATCAGATTATTAAAGGGCTGCTAAGAGTTTTTTGTCTTCTTCTCTATGTCATAGTATTTCTCCCATCTTCCCAGGTTTTCCTTAGGAATAACCATTTATTTCACTCACAATTCAGTATTTAGTGTAGTAATTTTCATTGAAACGTTCAATTCTAAAAGAACAGAAACTGCTTATAAGTATCAATCTCTTGAACAAGATGAAAGCCTGGAACTCACTCAGTAAGTCACAGAATTATTTCATATCTACTGGATTTCTAAGATTGAAATATTGCCTTATGCCAAAATTCATAGAAATTTGAACACCAGGAAACACAGCTTACTCAGGGCAATTTCCTCTAACATTCATTTCCTTGGTCAATGTACCCTGATGGCTCAAGAACAAGTGATGTCAGATCAACAGGTGACTGGAACTCCATGTAATCTCATTCCTGCCTTGCGTGTCTGCTATTATCAAACCGTGACATCATGTGTTCAGGGTGAGACCCTGAAATCATGACAGCCGATGCACCAAAGTGAGATGAGGAGAGGTGTGTTCTGCTTGGTGAGCTCCAGACCCAAGTTGCACAAAGGCCTGTGGACAATTGAAACCATGGGGCAAGTTAGCTTGGGCTAGCAGTGGTTTTGGAATTCCCCAATTTTGATGAGCTCACGTCTACCATGTTCTGTTGCTGTCCCTGTCTCCGTTTTCCTCAGGCCACACTTAACTGAGAAAAGGTCCACATAAAGCAGGGGCACTTTCTTCCAGCTTCTTCCATTGACTGGCTTGGCTGCCATAGCAACAGGCCAGGCAGGAGCTGCCTATGGACATTCCCAGTTCCTGGTGATGTGGGCTCACTGTGACATCACAACCAAGACTTTGCTGATTGATCAGACTGCCTAAGACCTCCCGCTAAGGCCCCTCCCTCTCCACACACAGGCCACTTTGGTGCCAGTAACAGGCAGAATCTTCTTTTGTGACGATGGCTCATCTCCTCCAGTTAACTTCCTCACTTTATCAAGGTTCAACTGAGATGACATTCCTTTCCTGGTCAATACAACTACCCATGTGGAGGCTGCACTTTGGAGGATAAGAAGCATTTCTAATGGTGAGTACAAAATACCCCAAGCCCTTTGCAGTGCAATCAGAATGTCCCATACCATTGGATGAGGAAATTTCTCTCCCAGACCTACATCTCCCATAATTGGGTGCATATTCCCTTGTGGGAATGCAAAATATAGCACACTGGAAACCAGGGGGTTGTAATTCCAGGGGTTTTTTTTCCTAACTTCATCAAAACCCAGAAATTCTTTCAGGGGCTGGCAAGAGCATCAAAGTGACCAATGTACTCATTTTATGTCGACCAAGAAATTAATGTACTTTGATCTGAGGACTATAGAGGAACACACAAGGTATACTCAATGAATACTTCATACTCCCTATTCAGTGTAATTGTTATCATCTCTACTGTGAACAGAATCTTTCAGGAACCCCAGAACTTGTGGAGAACCATGAAGCACTTTGAAAGGACATTCAATTCTGCAAAGAATCTCTGGAGTACTAAAGAGCACACGTTTTCCTCATAGAACTGAACCCACAGAGTCAGTGTGACTCAAGGCTGCACCTCAAAGTGACTTCAAGGCTTGAACATACATTCTGAAAATGGAGAATTCCAATTTGAACTGGAAAAATCACACGCACACACACACACACACACACACACAAATTGCTGAAGTACTGTTCGTTATCTACTAGCAAATTTCTTAACTTCCATCTAGTGAATTACAACCTTGAACACACCAGAAGTCACTGAACCCCAGTACACCTGGTGCACTCCATCAATTCCCACAATCCAAATGAGAGGGTTTCTTTCAAGGATTCTTATACATACCTAAACAATGGATATACTCAATGAGTGTGAAATAGTGGGTACTTTAAGAATTTTTATAAAGAGCTAAGAAATTAGTTGACTCTGACACTGTGGGTGTTACACACACTAGTATGCATACGCAAACACATACGCACACACAACCCTGTCCAAAGATCATGAGGAGAGATCAGCGCAATAGCTGAAATCCCGCAGTTGCCCAAATATGTGGACACTTTCATGTCTCCAAGTAATCATCCATCTTACAAAAATACATGAAGTGACATCATTTCCAACAATGTCCTTGGAAGGTAGGTATACTACAGCCTTTAGGCCAATGAAGAAATAAGCACTAATTCACCAGAGTCTATGCATGAAGCCATCACTGTAATTGAAATCATTTGTGGAAAACCAATAATGCACATGGA